>NC_091090.1:27911666-28260000 GCF_032405125.1 Capricornis sumatraensis | reverse complement strand
AATAAAAAGACAAGTAAATGAAAGTAGAGCTCAAGATAGGTAACAACTGAGAATGAACTTGTATTAACAGAATCAGGCTCCCAGAAAAGACCCCATGGTTAAGGCCTGCTGAATGAGGGGAAAATAATTTTTAAGGAATATCAATGTTGGCCATGGAAATCTCAGGTGGAAAGAATGAACACTATGCAAATACTGACATAGTTTATAAATTGTTCACATGAAGAAAGTTCTCTAGGCATGTGTTATGCAATCAAATAGCTAATATATGCAGTCAGGGAAAAAAGAATTTAAGACAATGAAAGTTGAAGGAATTTCTTGAATATAATTAATTAAAGCACTTTCTTCATTTCATAATCAATTCAAAAAATTTTTTGAACCTTTTTTTTTTTACTTTCATTAGTCACAAGTGTCTGTAACCAAAACTGAAGCACATAGGAACCAGTTTAAAAGAAAAAAAAGGAGCTCCAACACAGAAAAGAAACTTACAGTCACCAAAGGGGAAATGGAGAGATAAATCAGGAATTTGGGACTAACAGATATACACTACTATACATAAAATATATAAATAACAAGATCTTATTGTATAGTGCAGGGAATTATATTCAATACCTTGTAAAAACCCGTATTGGAAAAGGATCTGAAAAGTGTATGTATATAATACACATACATCTGAAAAGTGTATGTTATACACTCTTATATACTGAATCACTTTGCTGTACACCTGAAACTATACTCCAATTTTTAAAAAGCCCTTTATATAAATACTAAAGGTTTCTGAACATGAAAAAACCAAAAGGAGCTTGTAGATCACTAGCCATTATTTCTTCAATTTATGGGTAAGGAAACTAATGCTCAGAAACTTCAGAAACTAATATCACAACTAACTACAAAATTCAGACCCAGTTTTCTGACTCCCAAGGTACATTTCCCCATAATCTTAAAAAAAGAAAAAAGTATTAGAATTTTACATCATTGTTTAAAAGTAATACAGCATGCATTTAATTTCAAGAACACAAGTTGAGTCAAAGCTAATATGTGGACCCATAATCATAACAGGAAGGCTGTAGTCACCAATAATTACCCTTCAGTGTTTAAGTTTAAATAGAATTTGATTTATTAATTCTCCATGCAGTAGATTAACTAAATTACGTAAATTAGTTCTATTTGCCCTTCAAAGTTAAGCTAGCACATAATTAATCACTCAACAATAGAGAGTGAGTGGGGCCTGAGTTCTAATCTAGACTTCTTTGTGTGAATCAGTTGTATGGCCTTGGGCATGTTTCTTAGCACTCCAGCTTCCTGTAAAAATCAAATAGTAGTAGCATATCTATTAGAATGGTTAAAAAAAACGTATACAGAACCAAGTGCTAAAGAAGATGACCAGCAACGAGGTCTCTCACACATCCCGGGTAGGAATACAAAGGGGTGGTACAACCACTCTGGAAACCAGTTTGTCAGTTGTTGGTATAATTGATCCTATATTCATCTTATGATCCAGCAATCACACTGCTGGCTATTTACCTCAGAGAAAGGAAAACTCATGTTCACAAAAAACCCATACACAAGTGTTCACTATTCACCATTGTCCAAAGGAATGGAGGCAAGTGATAAATAAGCAAACAAATACATACATAATTGCCTCAAGAGATATGTCCATAAAAGAAATGAACAATGTATTGAAACTACCTCACTGCGAATTGAATATTTAAGGTCTAGAGCAGTGTAAGCAGGACTGGAGGGGTAGACAGAGGTTTGAGAAGGCAGGATTTTGTGATCATCTTGAAGATGGAGGTCTTTATCTAAAGTCACTGGAAAGTTGCTTCAAATTTAAGTAACTTTAAATATCAACTTAAACATCAGCTTCCTTTTAGTATATTCTAAAGATCATTCTGGCTGTAAACAGATGGGAGAATATAGGGAGCAGGAAGAAGTGGGAACTGTGCAATACGTGAGGGATAGTGGTAACCAGAAGATGGTCCAGGGTAATGGGTAGATAGGAGATCAACTCTGGTGGAAGAATGGACTAGACTTTATGCGAGATCTAATGAAAGAAAGAGCTATCAGGTGCAGCACCCAGCATCCTGATTCAGGCAATTTAATTGATATGCCATTTACTGAGATATTTTTTTGTTTTGTTTTCTTGTCACGTGTGGGCATTAGTTATAAGTAATCTATTGGGAAAATTAACATAGTGTAGTCAAGGTGTTATTTTGAAATTTCCTTAATTATTTTTTCCTTAATAGAGCTTTCAAAATCTTGAACATGATGCGCTAACTTAACTGGTCCCACTTAATTAATAACTCTCTATTAATTCCTCTTTTCTTTAAGGAAGAAAGTGCCAGATTTTATTTTTCTGCCCATAATGTCATCACAACCATCCTTGCAACAGTCATCATTAATTAAAAATAAGAGTGGATAAAAATGGACACGCCAAGTAGAAAATCATTCCAAGTTGATAATTCTCTAGGATTTGGGGTTGGGAGAGAATAGAAGGTAATTGTTTCAGAGTCTTTAAACACCTGGAGCATGGTGTTATTTATGACCATTTGAGAAAAGACAAATGACTTTTTCTGAGAACTCCTGCAGTGAAGGTAGATAACTCCTTCCACTGCTCTGTCCACTCATTACTACTAGAGGCTCCTATGTCTTTTCAGTGTGGGGGAGGGTTGCATGTGTGTATATGCTGCAGAGGGTTTAGGAATGGAAGTGGGATATACAAAGTCATCCTGTTCTTGATTCAAAAGTCAGGATCTAGAGGGAATGCTGTGCTCTTCCTCTTCCTTTCTTTCTGCCTTCCTTCCTGCTATTCTGTCTTCCTTTGCTTTTCTCCTCGTCTCGCTCCCTCCTCCCCGTCACTGCCAGACTCTCATTTCAACACTTCATTTCCTCTTTTGTTATGTTCTTTTCCAGCTTCACCCAGACTGTACCTTATGTCTGGAGTAAAACATAGTACAACTAATGAGAAATAATCATCCTAGCTAACAGTTATGGCACTGGGCCCAGTACTTCTTAGACAGTATCTTTTGACAAAGTCTGCTGATCTTTGGCATATGCTGTAATCCTCTAATGTCAAACAGCCATTGTTTCAGAAAATGCGGGGCCTTTTTCTTAAAGTCCATTCAGTAAAAAGTACTTCAAATAATTTTGCAGAGTGAATAGTTCTCTTTCTAAATGATTACATAGGTTTCACAAGAGACAAACTCTTATTAGATTGGTTTTAGGAAAGTGTGTAGTCCTGTTTTATTACTGGAAGATAACATGGGTATAATCCTCTGTTACTGGATCCCTCTCCTTCTCTGATGGGGGGAGTCTAATGTTTGACTAATTTATAGGGATTTATGGGTGACACCTGGTTTCTGGTTTTGGAAGCCGTTATAGGAATTGCCACAAGGAATGTGCATCTTGCCTGAATAGCATTATTGAATCATACTCAGGAAGTAAACAAGACCACTGGGTGCTTTGATAAGAGGTAGTTGTAACCCTCAGAAACCAACATTCCCACCATTGGTGTCTCCTTAAATCCTTGAAGAGGATACGAACCCCTAGTATGGAATTGAAGGCAATGACATCTTTGTCATTTTGTTTTCAAATAGTCCTGAAAAGTAGTGTAATGGCCATAGATTAGTGGGAAGTAGTGCCTAGAGATGTCTAAAACAGTTGGTCCACTTAAATTGCTTGATCCTCCAGAAACTATCACCACTGGTGTGATTTGTAGTGGGGAAGACTTGACTGGCCCACAATTTCTATAAAGCTCTAAATCAGCTCTGAGAATGCAATACTCTGAAACTACTCTGTTTTATACAGAGGCTGGCACATAAAGTACGATTGAAGAAATGAATGTCAGATAATTTCCATCTAATATGATTGAAAAGCCCAAAGAATCTCCCAAAATGTTCAGCAAAAACTTTCACTTTTCTTTAAATTTATGAAAACCACTTAGGGAGCCCTCTTTTCAAATGCACATGTTACTGAAAAGTCTAACTAACACACTAACAAATATAGAGTTAATATCACCATGTGTTTCAGTTTACCAAACTGAACCCAGAAATTCTATAAAAGAAGACATCATCTTCACCTTAAAAGTATTTGAATATTAATACTGAATTGGGAGAGAGTATAGAAAACTGAATTTCTCATTCCATGCTGCTGCTGCTGCTAAGTCACTTCAGTTGTGTCCGAGTCTGTGCGACCCCATAGATGGCAGCCCACCAGTCTCCTCTGTCCCTGGGATTCTCTAGGCAAGAACACTGGAGTGGGTTGCCATTTCCTTCTCCAATGCATGAAAGTGAAAAGTGAAAGTGAAATCACTCAGTCTTACTCGACTCTTAGGGACCCCATGGACTGCAGCCTACCAGGCTCCTCCGTCAAATAGGATTTTCCAGGCAAGAGTACTGGAGTAGGGTGCCATTGCCTTCTCTGCTCATTCCATGCTAGAGAAAGTGTTAAAGTCTGTTTATAGGGGACTGGAATGAAGAAGTAGGAAGGCAAGAGATACCTGGAGTAACAGGCAAATTTGGCCTTGGAGTACAAAATGAAGCAGGTCAAAGACTAACAGAGTTTTGCTAAGAGAACAAACTGATCATAGCAAACACCCTCTTCCAACAACACAAAAGAAGTCTCTACACATGGACACATCACTAGATGGTCAATACCGAAATCAGATTGATTATATTCTTTTGCAGCCAAAGATGGAGACACTCTATACAGTCAGCAAAAAGGAGACTGGGAGCTGACTGTGGCTCAGATCGTGAACTCCTTATTGCCAAATTCAGACTTAAATTGAAGAAAGTAGGGAGAACAACTAGACCCTTCAGGTATGACCTAAATCAAACTCCTTACAATTATACAGTGGAAATGACAAATAGATTCAAGGGATTAGATCTGATAGACAGAGTGCCTGAAGAACTATGGAGGGAGGTTCGTGACACTGGACAGGAGGCAGGGATCAAGACCATCCCCAAGAAAAAGAAATGCAAAAAGACAAAATGGTTGACTGAGGAGGCCTTACAAATAGCTGAGAAAAGAAGAGAAGCAAACGGCAAGGGAAAGAAGGAAAGATATACCCATTTGAATGCAGAATTCCAAAGAATAGCAAGGAGAGATGAGAAAGCCCTCCTCAGTGAACAGGGCAAAGAAATAGAGGAAAACAATAGAGTGGGAAAGACTAGAGATCTCTTCAAGAAAATTAGAGATACCAAGGGGACATTTCATGCAAAGACAGGCACAATAAAGGACAGAAGTGGTATGGACCTAACAGAAGCAGAAAATATTAAGATAAGGTGGCAAGAATACACAGAAGAACTATACAAAAAAGATTTTCATGACTCAGGTAACCACAATGATGTGATCACTCACTTAGAGCTAGACATTCTGGAATCTGAAGTCAAGTGGGCCTGAGGAAGCATCACTATGAACAAAGCTAGTGGAGGTGATGGAATTCCAGCTGGGCTATTTCAAATCCTAAAAGGTGATGCTGTGAAAGTGCTGCACTCAGTATGCCAGCAAATTTGGAAAACTCAGCAGTGGCCACAGGACTGGAAAAGTTCAGTTTTCATTCCAATCCCAAAAAAAGGCAATGCCAAAGAATGCTTAAACTACCGCATAACTGCACTCATCTCACACACAAGGGAAGTAATGCTCAAAATTCTCCAAGCCAGGCTTCAACAGTACATGAACCTTGAACTTTCAGATGTTCAAGCTGGTTTTAGAAAAGGCAGAGGAAACAGAGATCAAATTGCCAACATCCATTGGATCATCGAAAAGGCAAGAGAGTTCAAGAAAAACATCTACTTCTGATTTATTGACTACACCAAAGCCTTTGACTATGTGAATCACAACAAACTGTGGAAAATTCTGGAAGAGACCCCATGGACTGTGGCATGCCAGGCTTCCCTGTCCATCACCAGCTCCTGGAACTTATTCAAACTCATGTCCATCAAGTCAGTGACGCCAGACAACCATCTCATCCACTATCGTCCCCTCCTCCTCCCACCTTCAATCTTTCCCAGCATCAGGTCTTTTCCAATGAGTCACTTCTTTGTATCAGGTGGCCAAAGTATTGGAGTTTCAGCTTCAGCATCAGTCCTTTCAATGAAAATTCAGGACTGATTTTCTTCAGGATGGACTGGTTTGACCTCCTTGCAGTCCAAGGGACTCTCAAGAGTCTTCTCCAACACCACAGTTCAAAAGCATCAATTCTTCGGCACTCAGCTTTCTTCACAGTCCAACTGTCACATCCATACATGACTACTGGAAAAACAATAACCTTGACTAGACAGACTTTTGTTGGCAAAGTAATGTCTCTGCTTTTTTATATGCTGTCTATGTTGGTCATAGCTTTTCTTCCAAGGAGAAAATGTCTTTTAATTTCATGACTGCAGTCACCATCCATAGTGACTTTAGATCCCCACCAAAATAAAGTCTTTCACTATTTCCATTGTTTCCCCATCCACTTGCCATGAAGTGATAGGATTGGATGCCATGATCTTAGTTTTCCAAATGTTGAGTTTTAAGCCAATTTTTTCACTCTCCTCTTTCACTTTCATCAAGAGGCTCTTTAGTTCTTTTTTGCTTTCTGCCACAAGGGTGGTGTCATCTGCATATCTGAGGTTATTGATATTTCTCCTGGCAATCTTGATTCCAGCTTGTGCTTCATTCACCCTAGCATTTCACATGATGTACTCTGCATGTAAGTTAAATAAGCAGGGTGACAATATGCAGCCTTGATGTACTCCTTTCCTGATTTGGAACCAGTCGGTTGTTCCATGTCCAGTTCTGTTTCTTCTTGACCTGCAGACAGATTTCTCAAGAGACAGGTCAGGTGGTCTGGTATTCCCATCTCTTTCAGAATTTTCCACAGTTTGTTGTGATTCACACAGTCAAAGGCTTTGGCGTAGTCAATAAAGCAGAAGTCGATGTTTTTCTGGAACTCTTATGCTTTCTCAATGGTCCAGCAGATGTTGGCAATTTGATCTCTGGTTCCTCTGCCTTTTCTAAAACCAGCTTGAACATCTGGAATTTCACGGATCACGTACTGTTAAAGCCTGGCTTGGAGAATTTTGAGCATTACTTTGCTAGCGTGTGAGATGAGTGTAATTGTGCGGTAGATTGAGCATCCTTTGGCATTGCCTTTCTTTAGGGTGGAATGAAAACAGACCTTTTCCAGTCCAAAATGGCAGAGTAGAAAGAAATGTGCTCATCTTCTCCTGCGAGAACTCCAGAATTACAATGTGCTGCTGAACAGCCGTTAACAGAAGAATGTTGGATCCCACCACAAAAAGATACCCTATGTCCAAGAGCAAAGGAGAAGCCCCAGCAAGACAGTAGGAAGGGCAAAATCATGTTTAGAGTCAAACCCCATACCTGCCAGAGATGCTTGGAGGGCTCAGACAAACCTTGTGCACACCAGGACCTAGAGACCCCACTGAGACTGAGCCAGAGCTGTGTTTGAGTGTCTCCTGCAGAGGTATGGATCAGCAGTGGACTGCTGCAGGGGCAGAGGCTCTGGGTGCAGCAGACCTGGGTATGGCATAAGCCCTTTTGGAGGAGGTCACCATTAATCCCACCATAGAGCCGCCAGAACTTACACAGTTTGCTCTTGGGATCAAAAATAAGTGACAAAGACATTCATAAGTTTTGCAAAGTGGGGTGAAATAAATTTTGAGGCTTACCTGTCACCCTTCTCTTAGCTCCCACAACCCTGCTGCCCTTCATGAGAAAGAAATACCAAGGCCCAGCTGGGGAATAAAAGCCAGCCTCCCAGTCACCCCCACCCCTCACCATGTGTTTTATACCAGCTCGCAGGAGCACAGACCCCACAGAACTCCCAAATCCAGGCCCTCCGGCCTGGGCCTGGCAGTCAGCCTGAATTAGAAGAGAATGCAAGTCTGACTCCACCAGGAAGAAAATACAGGGAATCCTGGGAGCAGGAGCCCCTCTTCTGCATTGCTGGGAATAATAGCCACAGTTTAAGCAGCATGGATGAGCCGCCCTTGTAAAATCCCTTCTGCACTTGCCAAGCTCCTGTTTAAGCTGGAAATTCAGTTTATCGCTGTGCCCGTTCAGAAGCCTGTGGTGCAGCTAATGGGAGATTTATTTTAAGTGAAAGTGTAAGTGAGGGCGTTGGAGGGAAGACTGGAGGAGGGACCTACCAGAGAGAGTAACCACAAGTGGGGCGCACGGGTGCAGAGAGCTCCCTGAATTGCACCTCCTGGTTCAGTGTCAATCTTTTACCAATGTCCCCCAGTATCGCAGGGTTTTCCTATAGGGAAGAGATGGGAAAAACGTGATAACAGCTTCATTAGAGGCCAAGGGGCAAGATGAAAGCTTTGGGCTCCCATGACCCTTGTGGAGGCAGTTAAGTTCCCAGCGTCCCCCCTTCAGAAAAGGAATTTGGAAAGGACCAGTCCCCAGCTCCCAGAGATGACTTACAGGAATCAACCCAGGCCTGTGAATTTTCCTCCAGTCCTGCGCACTGTTTCTGACTTCAGGTGAATCATTTAACCTCTCTGGAGCTCAGTGTCCTCTATGGTTAAATAAGGATAAGAATAAAGTTCATCCCTGCTCCCCTCACAGGACCATTTGAGGATGAACTGTGCCGAGTAATGGGATTAGATAAAACTTTGCTGCTAGACTTCTGCAGGAGGGAGAGGTTGCCCACAAAGGACCCCAACAGACACAGAGCACCTGACTTGAAGCTCTCAAAGAGGCTAAACCTATGTCTCCTTCATCTCTGAAGCCCCATCATTAATTAGCTTGATGCCTAGAATAATAAGAGCTGTCCTTGCTTGTATGTTGTCTTGTGGGCCATGCCTTATTCTTAGCACTGAATGAACAATGGCACATTAAAAACCTGAAAAAAACCATATGAGGAAGGTACATTATTTTCCTCATTTAAGAAAACTGCCCAAGTGGTCAACATAGCTGTAAGATAAGGGGTTTAGGTCCCTGCTCTTGGGTCTGGAAGGACCTGAGGCTGCTTCAACTAATAGAATACGGCAGAAATCAGGATTACAAGCTTGAGGATGTGTCATGAAAAACAATGCAGTCTCTAGTTTGTCTTCGGGAGCATTCCTACACACAGCCTGGGCAGCAATGTAAGGAGCATGACCTCCTTGAAGCTGCCACAGTGGGACATAGTCCAGACACAGGCAGAGGCCACAGGGAGATACTCTGGTGAGCACTTCTGGTCAGCCCAGCCCAGCCCTGCCAGTTCCAGCATTCAGAGGATTCTGAGAGTCTTCAGCCATCAAATCATTCTCAGGCTCCAAGTCTTCCCCTGTCAGGCCCCAGCCATCACAAAATAGAAACAGCCATCCCTGCCATGCACTTGTCTGAATTCCTGACCCTCGGAATCCATGACAGAGGAAAGCACTTGTTTAAAGCCACTACATTTGGGGGTAATTTCTTATATAGCAAAAGTAACTGAGACAGAAAGTAAAGACAGATTTAAGCCTATGGCCATGAGACTCAGAGTTTGATAAGCCAAGATGCCCTGGCATGTGAGCCCAGGACTCACACTCTTAACCACAGATTCTTCTGCTTCACCAAAGTGTTTGTGACCATGTACGTCCAAAGAATGGATGAAAGAGAGTTCTGGTTAATAAAATTCACTATTAAAAACAATAGCAATTTTTTACTGATTTTTGCAAATATACAAACATTTAAATTATATACTATTTAAATGTATTTGTTTATGCAATTCAACCAAAAAGAATTATTTATTACAGCTATTCTCAGATAACACCTCATAGGTAATAATTATGCTTTAAGAAACTCGAAACAATAATAAAATACATGAACTCTACCTGATACAGCCTCATAAAGAGGGATACAAGAGTTCACAGATTAGCATGCTAAGGTCAGCCCAGGGTTTAAACACAAATCCAAAATTCTCTCAGATAACGAGTGGCTTTTCTTCTCAAGTAAAATTCAGCAAAAATCTCTTCTACTTTTAATATCCTAGAATCCCTACCCTATCATACACTATAGTGTGGAGCATCATAGTACAAGCCAACCAACCACATTCAACAGTTGTGGAATCAGGAGTAAGCCCCATACTCACATGAGTCAACCATATTATTGAGAATGCTGACAGAGAGAACAATCCTCCCCACACTCCAGTTTAGCAGCAAATAACAATACATTCCTATAATTTGAAGAGGAAATAAAAAGCTTCCCTACCTCCTTCGGTTTCACAGCCCACTGAGATCCATGATTTTTTAACTTCCCATGAATAAGTGGGAGAATCCATATCGCAATGTTGGCACTGGTTTCCCTGAAATTCAAATTTATTGGACATCCTGTTTTTGTTTGCTAAATCTGACAACTCTGCTGGGAAGTTTTTATGTGTTAAGCCTTAAACATGTGCTTATCACTGCCAATAACCTTCCGTTCATCCGAATTCGATCACATGACTCCACCTGGATGCAAAGGAAGAGAAGCCCCAGCTGGGCAGCTTCTTTCCAGCAAAAACTCTACACCTGTTGTTTTATGTTGCTCTAAAGCATAACTGGGCTTCCCTAGTAGCTCAGCCGGTAAAGAATCCGCCTGCAATGCAGGAGACCCCAGTTTAATTCCTGAGTCGAGAAGTTCCCCTGGAGAAGGGATAGGCTACTCACTCTACTATGCTTGGGCTTCCCTGGTGGCTCAAATGGTAAAGAATCCATCTGCAATGTAGTAGATCTGGGTTTGATTCCTGGGTTGGGAAGATCTCCTGAAGGAGGCCATGGCAACCCACTCCAGTATTCTCGCCTAGAGAATCCGTGTGGACAGAGGAGTCCATGGGAACACAAAGAGTTGGACACAACAGAGTGACTAAGCACGGCACAGCACAGAGCATAAACAGCCACTTACACCACTGTACAGTATTAATGTCAACCTGGCTGACTCAAAGGGAAAATAAGTAGTATTTTAAGGTACCTTTTTTTCCAATAATCTCAAAGACTTGGCATTTTTAAACGTAAGTGTACTGAGGCTGGAACTGAGGAAAACAGGCATTTTATCCCATTCTAAGGTCAAGGAAACGGAGCTTTATTGTATCAGGACAGTTTGCCTACCCAATGGAGAAAAACATCAGGATCTGATTTTTTCTAAAAATTGGTTCTTTTTTATTTGCCAAATTAAATTAAATGTTAAATCACATACTTGCCTCTATTTACATATTAAATTCTCATTCAAAAGACTCCAGAATGTCATTTTGACTCAACGAAATGGATTGTTCTCTGTAGTAATCCTGGAGTCCTAGTGTTCTTTTATTTTTTTTCCTTCATATTTTTGTATTGAAAGGTTGTTGATGTACAATATTATGTTACAAGGGCGTATTATAGTCATTCACAATTTTTAATGGTTATACTCCATTTATCATCATTATAAAATATTGGTGGTATATATATATATATATTGTACAACACATCCTTGTAGCTTCCCTTATATTATCTGGATTGACAACCAGGCAATATACTAAGAAATAAGATGAATTCTCATTTTGCTAATCAAAAGTCAAAATACACTGCTGCAGGATAAACTGCCTGGTTTTCTTCTTTGCTCTGAAGGCCATAGCGGGACTAAACCATTACGATGTGCAAACCACATGAGCTACTACGGGCTAGCCCTCCAAGAAAGAGAAAAGGTATAATGTCTGAAAGCTAATACGGAGTTGGGGATGGATGGGCCAGACTACAAGATGAATGGAAAGCAGTGTGGTCGGTAGAGTGTTCGAATTTTTTTTTTTTTTCAAAAGGAATTTTTTACCCCGGGCCAGAAGCCTTTGTGTCAGGGAGACTGTCTCATTTCTCTGCTCAAAGGCTGTCAGAGATGACTGAGATTTGAGAGCAGTTTCTGATGTTGACGAGGTCAAGGGAGGCAGCACTGCCAACCATCAGTCACTGCGTCAGCGGTGAGCCGCAGAGACACGTGAGCCCCACAGTGGAACCTGGAAAGCTATTTTCTCCGGAGGAACAGAGGCGGGGGGTGGGGGTAGGGGTGGGGGGGGTGAGGTGCGGGGGAGGTGCAGATGAGAGGGAGAGAGGAAAGGCACAGGTCAAACGGTCACCGTGAAGTTTACCACATTAGTATTCAGCCAGAATCAGAGAAACTTTCTCAGTCCCAGCTGGGAGTGTTCTGAAGGAAGAAGTTGACTAGAGGCAAAAATCGTATTAATATTACTGCACTTAATCAATATATAAAACCCTCCAATGTACTTTTGAGAGGCTGCTCAAGAAAGTTAGGACCTGCAGTGATTCTGATTCCACCTGATTGTGTTTGCAAACAGTGCAGGTCAGGGGCATTCAGACTGTGGGAATGAAGGGCTGGCACTGTGGTCCCTGCCTCGGGAATCAACTGGGGTTTGCATAAAGCTGGTCAGGCCACAGCTCAGTCATCCTTCTTTTCAAAATCAGGCACTAGCTCAATGGAAGCAAGTCTCAGTGGACAGGACCATGCTCTGCTCTGGGAGGATGGACCAATGGGAGCTATCATATGTCATCTCTGTAGGTCAACCCCCTAAAATGGGCCAGCCCTGGGCCAGCAGGTTGGAAGCTTTAAAGCCAGAAGTGTATCTTGAAGTCCTACAAGGAAATGTGAGCATTTTCCAGATGTCTATGCCTGTTTGGAATCAAATGAAAAAAATGCATCTCAAACCCAGTGACTTGTCCAAATATCTTTACATCCTTTCTGAAACTTCAAAGGCTACATAAACTAACAGGTCATAGAGAATCCATAAAGATATAGAGAAAAGATATCTTTCTATTGGCAATCCACAGAAGCACTCCTCGGTTTGGAGGATATTTCTCCAGTTCCATTAATTTAGTTGAGTGGTTCTCTATTGGGAGAAGATATTTCGAGATTCTGGAGATAATTGTGGTTTTCACAACTAGGGGATATTTCTTAGTATTGCTAAATATCCTTTAAGGCTTAGGTCTGTTTCCAAAACCAGGAATCATTTCCCTCAAAATGTCCATTGCGGTGAGGCTGAGAAACCATCACTAATTAAAATATTAGGGTACTCTGGCTATCAGATATGGGAAAAGCCTCTCAAAAGATCTCACTCACTATCCTAAGATCATTTTCTAGGGCTCATAAACATTTGGATTATTATTCACCCCTTCTTTCATTATTTTTTCTATTCCTCATTTTTCTGTCTGTAATTATAAAAATTAAACTATTTTTATTCAGTCTTGAGAGTGTACATTTCCATGAGCCTGTCATAATAAATGGGTTTGTCTCTCTTTACCCTCATAAAAATGCTAACCAAGTCTGAGTTGATCAATGGGATAATTTGATATATGTGAGTGTGTCAAACCCTTTGGAGTTGGGCCAGCAGGACCTCAAAGAGATCTATCTTCTAGGATCCTTGTACTTAGAATGAGAGCCTGTAAAAAGCCAGTTGACCTCTCCCTACCCTCATCCTTGGAACGAGTAAAGGGGATGGAGTGCAATTCAGAAAGTTTTCCATTTTTTCTATCTTGCATTTTAAGATCCCACATTCTGTGGTCTTAGAAATGTAAGAGTTCCTGGTAGCCCACATTAGCCTTTTGAGGCTTTATATTCAAGTCCTCTTGTATGAAAAAACCTCTTGGACATTCTTTCCGCTTCACGGCTTTCAGTGTTTCATCTGTGTTTCTTCTGATAGGTCTTCCAAGTGGAAATTCATTTTCTCTCTGCCAGCCCATTGGTCTCATTTCTTTCTTGTTCCCTTCAATCTGCAATGCTTCTGAATTTGGTAGTATCTGCACATTTCATGACTGTGTTCCTAGTTCTCTCAACTGGATCATAAATAAAAACCTTAAGTAGCACCAATCCTGGCTCATCTGGTCCCCTGTGGCACTTCACCAGGCACCTTGCCCAACTGTCATTTGTCTTGACTTTGCCTCCAGTTTCTTGGCTGAAGTCCTTCATTGCTTAAAAGGCAATGTAGTTTCTGTTAGTGATGTTGTCATCATCTTCAAAATTAACTATATTTCCGAATACTTCAATTGTCTTTTCTTTGATGGCCAAGACCTGCAGTATTCTCTCTCCCAACATCCTAAGTAAGCTTCAAGTGGTCTCCAGGGTGAATCTTCAAATACTATCACTTAAAAAACTTAAATCAGAGATGGATAAATTGTCAGTGCATCCTGTTTGGTTCTTATTTTGACATCATGGAAAGTGACTCTTTGGTTCATAGGGGAAAATGAACTGTATTCCTAATTCCATTCACTTTCTTCCACCTGTCAGTCAAACTCCAGCTCCGATCCTTGTCTCTTCTTTCTTTGAGAATCACTGAGATACATCTGAAGAATGTACCATGGCCATCCAGTGCTCCATGGGACTACCCAAGAGGACACCGGATGGGATAAACCAAGCTGCGCTTCATAGGGAGCCTCCCCAAGCCACTCTTGCCCTGGAGGCAAACATGCCAATTCTCCCATTTGCTTTTGAAGACTGGTTGCCTCCAAACCAGTTTCAGAGAGGCAGAACATTTTATGATGACAATTCCTGCAATGACGTTTTGAGATCTTGGAGGATGGCTTGAGAGGAGGACCACTGATGCATTTCCTGCAAAACAGAACGCTGCTGTAGAAATCCATGCCAGTTTTCTAGGTTAAATCATTCATTCAACAAGTTTTAATTTCAGATTCAGACTACTTTATATGTTGAGTGAACAAGAGGAAAATTCCTGCTTCCAAGGAGCCTCAAATTAAAGTGGTGCAAAATAAGTGAACAAATAAGAAAATGCTGGTGTGTTGTCAGGTGGTGATAAGTACTGCATTAAGAAAAATAGTGCAAGGAAGCGGGAACAACGTGTGAGGGGACTAAGTGACTATTTTAGGCAGGGTGATGAGGGAAGGCTTCTTTGAGGAGCAGCTTTCCACAGGGATCTGAATGGAAAGAAGCAGCCAATCTGGTGAAGATATGGGGGAAATGTCTCCTACCTGTGAAGTTTAGGCAAGAGCCAACAGTGAACCTATTATGGCCAGAGGACAGAGGTAGCTGGAACAGAGAAAGAGAACAAGGTCAGAGAGACATGGATGGAGGTTGGGTCACAGAGAGCCTGGTGGAAAGCGCTGTGAAGTGGTGTGTATTAGTTTAATACACACCATTTAATGACTGTGGACATGAGTGATGGGTATGTCAGGATAATGACACTTCAGTTTTTATACATGTTGAAAATTTCCAACATTAAAATTAGAAAAGCAACTTAAGAAGTCCAAAGTATATATAAACTATAAAACAAATGCTATTTATACTCACTATAGAAATCTGGAAAACACAAAAATGTGTTAAAATAATTTTACAGAATTTCTTATAATGTTGCCTGGTAGTTCTCTGTTATACCAAGTACCAAGTGCTAGAGGGGCTGGCTGCCTGGGGACTGTTTTTCTAAGTTCTTTCTTTTAATTTATTAATACATTTCTGGCTTCCCAGGTAGCACTTGTGGTAAAGAACCTGCTTGCCAATGCAGGAGACATAGGTTCAATCCCTGGGTCAGGAAGATACCCTAGAGAAGGAAATGGCAATTCACTCCAGTATCCTTGCCTGAAAAATCCTATGGACAGAGGAACCTGGTGGGCTATACAGTTCATGGGGATGCAAAGAGTTGGACACAACTGAGCTATTGAGCACACACACAGAACACAGTTGATTTATAATGGTGTGTTAATTTATGCAGTAGAGCAGAGTGACTCAGTTATACATATATGCATATTATTTTTTCATATTCTTTTCCATTATGGTTTATCATAGGATACTGAATATAGTTCCCTGTGCTATACAGTAAGATCTTACTGTTTATCCTTTCTATATATAATAGCTTATATCTGCTAAACCCAACCTCCCACTCCATCCCTCCTCTGAACCTTCCCCTCCAGGGCTGTGTTTTAATCTGAGTGTACTAAATTGAAATGAAGAACTTCTGTGAAGTTTGAAGAATCTGATCTTTGAAAACATTTTTCCTTAGGTCTCTGCATGTTCTCATATCTCCAGGTCAAAACAGAAGCACAACTTAAGAAACACATTTTCTTTTTTTCTAAAACTGTATTTCAGTAAGTACCTGGAAACCACCAAATCTGGGTTCAGGTGTACAAACCAAGTGTTTCAATGTAAGATGAGCTTCCATAAAAATACCTGGTTTGGGGCTTTCATTGTAGGGTCCTTGCTTCACTAGCACCTTCCTCCCTCTCCTCTTCTACCAAGTACACTAATACCATCAGTAATTGTCTCTTCTAGGGGCTTGGCACTTACCCTCTTCTAGAGAACATACTCAGAGAAGGCAATGGCACCCCACTCCAGTACTCCTGCCTGGAAAATCCCATGGACGGAGGAGCCTAGTAGGCTGCAGTCCATGGGGTCGCGAAGAGTCGGACACGACTGAGCGACTTCACTTTCACTTTTCACTTTCATGCATTGGAGAAGGAAATGGCAACCCACTCCAGTGTTCTTGCCTGGAGAATCCCAGGGACGGCGGAGCCTGGTGGGCTGCCACCTATGGGGTCGCACAGGGTCGGACACGACTGAAGTGACTTAGCAGCAGCAGCAGAGAACATACATGCCAAAATTTCTTTTAAAAAATTGAGAGGGGGTACACAAAACTTCACAACACACACAGTCATTTAGGATTGCTACCCCAAATAAGCTGGAAAAGTCAGCTGCAGTGATGGGCGCAAGCCTGGCTGAGCTTTCACCAGGAAAATGGAAGTGTGTCTTTGCACATTTAAATGCCATCATAATGAGCTCACAGATGGATTCCGGAGTCCTTCCTGCATCTTTCTGGCCATGCCTCTGCTTCAAACAGCCACGCACTTGTTCCTTAGACCCAAGACAATTTCCTCATTCTAAATAAGATTTTGCTCTTCAGTAAGATAATTTTTTCTTACTATGGCTTTCGATTTTTTTTTACATCCATAATCAGTTTTCAGGGAAAGCTGGGGTTTATTTTTCCCCTGCATTCGGAAGAGATTTATATTAGGTATTAAAGACAAACGTGGACATTTTTATTTTTTATTTCCTTAAGCAAGCAAGCAAGAGAAATCCAACAACAACTTGGAGTGGATTTACAGTTAGTTCTTCCATCCTTTCTCTTGCCCTGGAGCCTGATGGGGCTTGAGTGTCCTTGGAGGAATGGCAGAGGGAAATGCTAGGGGCCAATTGCTGATTTTATCATTCAAACACAAAATTTGTTACACCACTTTATCGGTCACAGGGAAAGCAATTATATTGTGGTTCAATTTTCCACTCAATGGCTGTACTGGGGATCAAAGTCAGTTTTTATGATGGGAAAACATGTTTTGCTATTTTATTTGTTACTTAAAATAAAGAAGTACCGTTATTATAATGCTTTCTGAGGTTTTTCCTACCCCCAACCTCTACTCCTACATGAGATACAGTGGATTATTTTGGCTTTCTCCTTCTCTTTGATTAAATAATCAGTTCTCTTCCCATCCTCTAAAGAGTATTTCACTGTAGAAATGAAATTGGCACGGTTTAAGGCAACATAGCATTAGGACTCTAATCATAACCACGAAGGGCAAAACCTGCCCTGTGCCATTTATTCTATTTTAGACGAGTACTTTCTCAAAAGAATCAAGCATTGTAACGGTTTCTGTGTGCATGCATGTATTGTTATGTGTTGCTCTATGCTCGTGTTTACTGCTCCTTGTCTTTCGTGTGAAATAAGCATATCTTTCAGTTGTATTTAAAACTCCTTTTTCGCTATAGAAAAACACAGTTCAGTGGGATTAGGTGTGGAGATTCATATGGAATTCTTAGTAGAAATCATACATTTTAATTCAACAATAAAATAGGATATTTTCTTTTTATAATCTTTTTCTCTGATTGTCTTTCTTCTTATTGAAGAAATCCAGTGAGTAAAATTTAAACTATCACAACCAAAAGAGGTGATAATTTTTCTAGGGCTCTAACCTCAGGGCTAGTTGATTAGTAACCTTTCTGTTTAAAAGTTCCAGTTTGAAAGCCAGAAATCCAATGATGGGAACCCCAAACAACTGTGCTATGGGGTTGAAGTTCGTAATAAGAATGGATAGCTAAGAGAAAACTAATATTTTTATTGAACACTTATTCACATTTATTGAGAAACAGGGACAAGTGACAGATATTTCCCTCTTTCAGGCTATATCAAGTTCACCCTCACATTGCTCCTTGGTTTCAGCTTTTACAATTTGATTGCCATCATCTTTATTTTTCCTGGTCTCCTGCTAACTGCCTCCAGGCTCAAGAGTCTTACAACATATCCCCTGAATCGAGGAACAGAGAATTCTGGAATCTGCTGGAGGTGAATAGCTACGGCAGTAACTGAGTGATGGTCTAGCTACCACGGGACACCCTTGTCCTCGCTGTGCTGCTTTGGGCTATGGCAGGGAGACGCGTGTGAGGCCCCATAAAAGTCTGCATGGGAAGCAGCGAGCCAGCCTGAGGGCAACAGCACCACGGGCTGGCTGGGTTCTGCCTCCCTTGCTTCCTTTCTGCTCATCCTTGGAGCTGTTTGTCTGGGTTTTTGATGAGGATTAGGGTGAGCGCTAACTTTGAAAGTAGGAGAGTTTCTCTCAGCAGTAGATTTGCCCACTTTTGTGAATTTAAAGGGCTTCTATATAATGTTGAGCTATATGACTTGGAGCAATAATCTGAGGGTCAGAAAAAAGGCAAATGTGCACCAGAGAAAGATTTCTGACAACTACAGCTTCTGTTTATTGAGGGTCTAGTATGTGCTAGGTTTTGTATATACATGACGTATCACATCCTTGGAGCAACTCTGCAAAGCACAAATTATGACTCTCATTTTTTAGGATGAGAACATCTAGAACCTAAAATCTACTTAAACTATTCTTTTGACTATTCCCCAAATTACCCTTAGAACAAGTGCTTACTATATGGTAAAGAGTATGCGGATAACAACATTAACATTCCAAATACAACAAGGCTCCTTATTTAATTTTCTACATCATTTTCCAAAATTTTAAGCTTTTTTTTTTACCTTTATATACACCAAACTTTCTTAAGCACAAAGACCTCTAATTAAATAATTTGACCTAAAGTTTAACTTGTTTTGGCAAGGCAGACTAATGTAACTTTAGCTTGTCCATAGAAGTATTACTGCTTAGATAGTGTTCTGAAGTGAAAATACCATACATTACATCTTAATAAATGTATTAAAAGCTGGCAATTAGTTTACTATTATTTCAGTTTGTACTGGGATGAAATTACTGTTTTATTCTATTAAACAAAATACATCTTTTTCAATGTAGTGACCGGCAAAGTGACTAAGTACTGTTCATTAAAATATTACTTTGATTTAGATGTTTAGATGTAAAAATAACTAGACCAACTGTTTTTCCTTCCTGTTATTTTAATGAGCTTATTGCTGGGTCCTATTCATCTTGTGATAATCCAGTCAATCAATTAATAATTTACCTATAAATGGTCAGCTCAAGCCAGAGGCAAAACAACCTGATTTTGGATAGGACACTGAAAAAAGTAACTGGAATGGGAATAAGTAGCTTAAATACCTAGTTTTTAAAAACAAGATTATCTAAATGAAATATGGCAAATATAATCCTAACTATTGCTCTATGTTCCCAATGGGTTGTCTCTACATATAGATTAGCTGGTTGCCATGACACCAAGTTCCTAATTTAGTTTAATATGAGATTGTAAATGAGGCTAGTTCTCTTTACTGTGATGCTGTGAAGTATTTTAAATAACATTTTTAAACTTTGAATTGTGAACCAAATTTTTAAGTGGTCTTTTTAAGATGTTCCTTCCAATTTTATATAATTATATATTAACTTTGACATATAAAAGCTCCAATTCTAGTAAAAACACAAAACTGAATACCTTGCAAACCATTTAATTTCCCTCCCAATTAAGGTTAATATGCAAATTCCAAATTTAGAAAGTAACTGAAGAGAGCTAGTAATGATTATTATTTCTTAAGAATTTTTCACTTTACCTACAAGATAATGGATTTTTTAAAATTCCAAATTGTTCTTACTCATTTATTTTGGCACTTACTCTATTTGCATTTTTATTATCAGCTCACCGGTTTTTATTTCTTACTATGGAATGCCCTTTTAAAGGGCAAGATTCATGATTTTCTTATTTCTTACTCCACTGCTTAACACATAAGGAACTGAAATATTTGTATAACAGTGAAGCAATGAGCTAAATATTATCTGAAACAAATTTTCAGAAACACATACATATATGTACACATAGGTGTTTCTTTTTCTTAACTCCTGTACCTCTCAGATGCACTAAGATCTGTTTACAAGTTAGTTCTCACCTTTTCTAAAAAGTCTCTTTGCTTCTTGTACATAACACATAGAATAATTTTTCATAAAGAAAATATTATGGAGCTAAATTCTTTTCCTCTGAAAGAAATGTCCATAGAATCACAGAAAGAATGCACTGAGCCAAACATTTTCTTCTACAGTGAAAATCCTCTTTTTCTGTCTTTTTCCTTTGAAACCACAAAGAAGTAAAAGAAAGCAAATAAATATTTTACCCCCACCCAATGCTAAGTCCTACAGTCCCAAACTTTTATTTACAAACACTGGATTTCAAATAGCATCATCGGTCAATAAGGCTGCCATTTCAAGCTTAAAAGCATAGCTGATGAGAGACATAATGATTGATTAAAATATCCTAAGGGTATAAAAACTAAAGTGGAAAGAGAATTATTTAGGCATAGCTAAAGCATAGCTAAAGAGAGATATAACTGGATGGAGAAACTCTGTTAAAAAAGAAGAATCTCAGAGAAAAAAATCAGTATATAAAAAATCCCTCAGACTTTCTTAACAGTCTATTGGGCTGTGGAAGTGGATCTAATGGAAAGTAGCAGGAAAAAGCCAGGAGTGTTTAAAATTAGACCAAAAACTACCAAGGACAAAATAAGGATGAGGACAACCTTACGCAGGTAGGAGGTATATAAAAGCAATGAAATAAACCCTCCTATGTGTAAGCATCTTATTTGAAGAAATTAAATCCTGGTTTTCCTTCTAAGTTGATTTTCCAAGAAACTATGCTAAGTAGAGCACCAATGAATAATTTCTAACAGCCCTTGAAGTAAAATCCTAAATTTCATCCACAAAGTTCATAATTATTTATGTACAAACACCTTCTAAAATTGATATTCTATTTTATCTTAAAATCTTATATTCTCTGTTCTAAATAACTAAATAAAAGTCAAGTTCTTTGGACTTTTCTTCCCCAAACCTATTTCCCTCCATATATAATCCTACTTAATGTAACAGAAAGATGAAGATCAATGTTTTTCCTCCCCAGCTATAAAAGTGCCAAGATTCTTCAGTTTGATAAATTTAAATGAGTTGAAGGCATCTCCCACATGGGAATCTGTAGCTCTGGCTCATGGTGGGAGATAAATTTTTCAGTAAACCTGCACATAGGGTAAGGAACAGAAACCTCCCTAATTTTTTTCCCTCCCTTTTCAATTGAAGGATAAATAAGCAATAATTTTCTTTTTCATTTGAATATCCAAAAGACAGTATTTCAGATAAAACCAAGAAGATTCTAGACAATCTAGAAATTTCTGAATGTAAGCAAAGAGATGTTATTCTGCCTTATGCCAAGAAGGTTGTTTCCTTGATTGTAATGGCATCCAGTTTATTTACAGCATGTATCATAAACAGATAAACAGCAAATACTACCTTTATAATCTTAACTTATATATATATGTATCCCATATATATGTAATGGAAGTGCTTAGCAAGGGTGATCCATGAAATTGCTAGGTTAATACTGGGGCCATCTTCCTCCAAGGGCTCATTCCTTCTCTTGACTTGAATGATGAGAGGTTAGGGCTGTTTGCCACTCTTTGATCCTCTGCAATTAAGGTTTTTACTGCCCTTAACTTTTAACTTCTTTCTAGTTTCATTATGTATTTACTCTTGGTCCATTCCTTGCTAAACAACAATGGATTCCAAATCCAGTAAATAATTCAAAATAAAGGATGATGCTGTGTCCTGGGGAAAAATCAGCTTATTTGTTGGACTGGTCTGACAAATCTGTATTCAGTAGAGTATTTTAAAAAAATCAACTAATATTCAGTTGAAACCATGATATGAACAGTGTATGTGAATTCAAACCTCGAGATTGTTAGGGTGGCATTTTAACACCTTCTCAAAAGCATCCTAGGTTTGAAATTAAGTCTAAATTGAACATTTTGAGAACAAATCTGGCCAAGTCAATTTGTTCTTTATGTGACCTTGGGCAAGTTATTTAACTTTCCTAATCCTCAGTTTCTTCATCCACAGGGTACATGTGTATGGCAAGAGTATGCATTCAAATAGGAAACGAAACATAATAATATATATATTTCAAGAACTTAGTGAGCCCTGGATGAACTATGTGGCTAGACACAATATTTTCTCAAGGAATGATATTGTGCGGTATTTATATTAAGTAATTTTTCAATTTATGGTACTAAACACATACTTGTGAAACATTTATTATCTGCTGAATCTTGGATCTCAAAGTGTGATCCAAGGACATTTGGGTGTTGCAAAGACCCTTTTAGAGTACTGTCAGAGTCAAATTTATTTTTGTAATAACACTTAAACTGCTTTTTTCAAAAACTTTCATTCTCTCACAAGTGTACAGTAGAGTTCTCCAGATTTTATACAACTTGTGAGAACCAACAGCTGAATACAGAAGTGGACCTTAAAAGAGATTTACAAGATTGTGAAGAGGTCTTGAGAGAAATAAAGCTTAATAATCACTGTGCTAAACTATATTGGTTCATTTTAGGTGGCTGTGTCCTGAGATGGACCTCCCCATGAGCTGAAATTACTTACCTAGTAATTGATACAACCTTGTAGAGAAAAAATAGGCATGCTTAACAAAACTAGGAAATTACTCATGATCAGTTCAGTTCAGTTCAGTTCAGGCGCTCAGTCATGTCCAGTTCTTTGTGACCCCTTGGACTGCAGCATGACAGGCCTCCCTGTCCATCACCAAGTCCTGGAGTTTACTCAAACTCATGTCTATTGAGATGGTGAGGCCATCCAACCATCTCATCCTCTATCATCCCCTTCTCCTCCCCACCTTCAATCTTTCCCGGCATCAGGGTCTTTTCAAGCGAGTCAGTTCTTCACATCAGGTGGCCAAAGAATTGGAGTTTCCGCTTCAACATCTGTCCTTCCAATGAATATTAAGGACTGATTTCCTTTAGGATGGACTTCTTGGATCTCCTTGTAGTCCAAGGGACTCTCAAGAGTCTTCTCCAACATCACAGTTCAAAAGTATCAGTTCTTTGATGCTCAGTTTTCTTTATAGTCCAACTCTCACATCCATACCTGACTACTGGAAAAACCATAGCTTTGACTAGACGGATCTTGGTTGGCAAAGTAATGTCTCTGCTTTTTAATATGCTGTCTATGTTGGTTGTAGCTTTTCTTCCAAGAAGTAAGCATTTTTCAATTTCATGGCCACAGTCACCATCTGCAGTGATTTTGGAGCCATGCAAATAAAGTCTCTCACTGTTTCCATTGTTTCCCCATCTATTTGCCATGAAGTGATGGGACCAAATGCCATGATCTTAGTTTTTTGAATGTTGAGTTTCAAGCCAACTTTTCCACTCTCCTCTCACTTTCATCAAGAGGCTCTTTAGTTCTTCTTCGCTTTCTGCCGTAAGGGTGGTGTCATCTGCATATCTGAGGTTATTACTCATGATACAACCTCCCAAATATAAAAATACACATGCAAAAGGTTACTAACTGCATCACTGTTTTAAATGGTGCGATGTGGTTAACAACCTAAATGCTCAAATATAGAAGAGAGTAGAAACAACTACAGTCCCTTCACACAATGGAGTACCATGCAACTGCATTTAAAAAATACATTGAAAAATAGAATAAAAGAATGAATAAGAGCTCAATAAACTGATATGATGTGATTTCTAAGGGTAAAGTGAAAAACGACCAAAGAACAAGAGTATCTATTCTCTGTCTTTTGTTCAAGATAGTTCAGCTTAGTAAAAAGTTAAGCAATTCTTGAACCTGCTAAGCCAAACAGTCACACTTCAAGACGATATCTCTCTAGGATTTTCAATTTTTTTCTCAAATTTTATATATCTAATATTTTCTCTTTAATTTTGAGAAATCTTGTCCCTAATTGCTAACTAAACAGTATGAACATATTAGAGGAAATCATGTAAAAGCCAATATGATTTGCTCAGTATATTGTTATTACTTCATTTTACCAACAGCACATAAACCAAAAAAAAAAAACAACAAAAAAACCCAAATTGCATTGCCACAGAACAGATTGCTTTGCTAAGAATTTTCACTTTTTTAAGGCAATGAGTTTCCCTAAGCACAAAAAAGTGAGTTAGAAGCCCAGCTTTGTCACTTGCTAGTCATGTGGCCATGGGCTCATAATATAATCTTTCTGAGCCTCATTTTTTTATATGTAAAAATTAGGATACTAACAATGGTTATTCATATTTACTAAATGAGATAATGCATGAAATTCCCAGCACACACTCAATAAAAGTGCCTATTATTACTGTCTTCATTAGCTTTGTGCCCTTACTTTGGTACCCGACAGCAGTGAACACTTTGTCTATGTCACATACACACACAAATGAACAGAGGCACAAAAAAGTTGGCCCAAGATTACCCAGTCTTATATTTCATGGCTTCCTCTCCTTTTTCCCTTCCAACATATGAATTTGGGAGAAACACAATTCAGCCCATGAAAGATAATTTTTAAAATTATTATCATTGTTACCATCCTTCTTCACTTATATTTCATAGTCATCCTTCTTATGCATCTTGTCTGTCAGCCAGCAATCCACTGCAGGCATAAATGGAACAATCCATAAGTATAAAAACAACCTTAAACTGTATAATGATCAAACAAATATGCTAGCCTACAGTGAGTAGTTAAGTGATAAAACAGCTGAGTGTGTACATCAAATTCTTGTTCTGACCTTGGAGACTTTGCTCATAAAGTTCCTTCCACCTAGAATGTCCTGCTCCCCATTTTTCAAATCCATCTTGAGTTCTTAAGTACCCCTTCGGCCTTTATCATGTCACCAGAACCAAATGAGCTTTCATAGTTCATTGGTTTATAGAGGACTTGAGTATATTGATTTGCAATGTTCTTCAGTTATTTTTGATGTGTACATAGTTTATACAGCAAGTTTTTAAGTGAGAGCCATCTTTTATTCCTCTAATGTACCCCCCCACAGCATCTAAGAGTGTGTCATGTATCATCAGTTACCTACAAACTCTTATCAAACTGAATTGATATGCATCTTCTCACTCTATTTTGTAAAGATATTTCAAACATAAGGGATCAAGTATTATATAGTGGTACTGTAATATTTATAAAATATCACCCCTGAGACTTTATGACAAGGAATTTATGAATTAGATTACACAAATTATGCCATCTTATAATTTTGTCTATTAACCTCAAGGGGATGTTATCAGTTGTGGAAATTTTTTGACAGGTTGTCATATTTCAATCCAAGTTATAACACATTCTGACACCCCCAAAATCTTGATTTAACATGCCGGAAATAAACAGTGACTGTCACTGATGGTTTTGTCTGTTCTGAACTAAATTCATTCCTCAGGGTCAAAACACTACACCTCAGCAATGAGATTTCAACATTGGTTCTGATCCAGGTCAATGAATAAGATATCACGCACCCAAGCTTTACATAGAAATAATAAATGGATTTGGTTTTGTCCTCTGGCTACCAGGTTCTTTTCCACCTCTACCTCCCAGTAGTTTAAGAAAAAATAAAATGAAAACAACTGCAAAATTCTAGATAGAATTGGGAAGGAATAATTTCTTAATCAAAACCTAATTCTCCTTGTAAATCAGGCATCAGCCTAGGGTGCAAAACAAAACAACAATAATAAAATCATAAGCTGTGCTGTATGGTTTTATTTATATTCATATAAACTGAAGATCAACTAGTCATTTAGAATACTTTGACTCAACTAAAGTATACTTTATGTGGTAAACAGAATAATGGCTCCCACAGACATCTATAACCTAATCCCAAGAACCTGTGAATCTGCAGGTATAATTAATTGAAGGGTCTTAAGATAATTCTATCCAGTCCAGTATTCTTGCCTGGAGAATCCCATGGACTGAGGAGCCTGGCAGGCTACAGGCCATAGGGTCACAAAGAGTTGGACACAGCTGAAGCAATTCAATATGCAAGGGTGCAAGATAATCCTATATTATCCAGATGGGCTGAGTGTAGTTACAACTGGTGAAAGAGGGAAGCAGAAGAGTGATATGAGTCAGAGAGGGATACAACTATGGACCACTGGTCAGAAAGATGCTACAGTGCTCCTCTGGAGATGGAGAAAGAGGGTTATGAATAAAGGAATGACAGCCTCTTTGAAGCTGAGAAAGGCAAGGAAAATGGTTCTCCCGTAAAATCTCAATATGTAATAGAGCTCCGTAACCACCATGATTTTAGCCAAGTGAGATTCATGCTGGACTTCAAATATTCAGAGCTATAAAATAATACATTTGTATTGTGTTAAGCAACAAATTCAGAGAAGGCAATGGCAACCCACTCCAGTACTCTTGCCTGGAAAATCCCATGGATGGAGGAGTACTCTTGCCTGGAAAATCCCATGGATGGAGGAGCCTGGTAGGCTGCAGTCCATGGGGTCACGAAGTCGGGCACGACTGAACGACTTCACTTTCACTTTTCACTTTCATGCATTGGAGAAGGAAATGGCAACCCAATCCAGTATTCTTGCCTGGAGAATCCCAGGGATGGGGGAGCCTGGTGGGCTGCCATCTGTGGGGTCACACAGAGTCGGACACGACTGAAGCGAGTTAGCAGCTTAGCAAGCAACAAATTTTGTGATAATGTGTTACAGCACCAATAGAACACTGATACACAACTCTACTTGCATGAAATGTCATCTCTATGATGGCATTACCTTTGATTTATTTGCTGCTCCTTTACAACTCCTAGGATGGTGCTGGAGCTATAATACACACTTAGTACGTGTCCTTCGAATAAAACACTGATGCAATCAGGAAAGTTATGACCAACCTAGATAGCACATTTAAAAGCAGAGACATTACTTTGCCAACGAAGGTCCATCTAGTCAAGGCTATGGTTTTTCCAATAGTCATGTATGGATATGAGAGTTGGACTGTGAAGAAAGCTGAGGGCCAAAGAATTGATGCTTTTGAACTGTGGTGTTGGAGAAGACTCTTGAGAGTCCCTTGGACTGCAAGGAGATCCAACCAGTCCATTCTGAAGGAGATCAGTCCTGGGTGTTCTTTGGAAGGAATGATGCTGAAGCTGAAACTCCAATACTTCGGCCACCCCATGTGAAGAGTTGACTCATTGGAAAAGACTTTGATGCTGGGAGGGCTTGGGGGCAGGAGGAAAAGGCGACGACAGAGGATGAGATGGCTGGATGGCATCACCGACTCGATGGACTTGAGTCTGAGTGAACTCCGGGAGTTGGTGATGGACAGGGAGGCCTGGCATGCTGCAGTTCATGGGGTTGCAAAGAGTTGGACATGACTGAGTGACTGAACTGAACTGAACTTTTATATTTTACCAAAACAGTTCCAGTATATTATCTACCTTCACTCTCACACCAATTAATTCCTTTCATTTTGGTGTCATTAACATCTCTTGAATTTTACAAAGAGGAAATATTTAATTTCTTCAACATTATCTAGTTGTTAAAAGGTATGGTCAAGGCTCCAGATAAAGTCATTTGATTGTCAATACAGTGATCCTCTCACTGTAGGACTACCAGTCCAGTTCAGTCTCTCAGTCATGTCCGACTCTTTGTGACCCCATGAACTGCAGTATGCCAGGCCTCCCTGTCCATCACCAACTCGTGGAGTTCACCCAAACTCATGTGCATTGAGTTGGTGATGCCATCCAGCCATCTCATCCTCTGCCGTCCCCTTCTCCTGCCCCAATCCTTCCCAGCATCAGGATCTTTTCCAATGAGTCAACTCTTCATATGAGGTGGCCAGAGTTTTGGAGTTTCAGTCTCAGCATCAGTGCTTCCAATGAACACCCAGGACTGATCTCCTTTAGGATGGACTAGTTGGATCTCCTTGCAGTCCAAGAGACGCCCAAGAGTCTTCTCCAGTACCACAGGTCGAAAGCATCAATTCTTTGGTGCTCAGCTTTCTTCACAGTCCAACTCTCATCCATACATGACCACTGGAAAAACCATAGCCTTGACTAGATGGACCTTTTTCAGCAAAGTAATATCTCTGCTTTTTATTATGCTATCTAGGTTGGTGATCATTTTGATCAATCAATTGCAGTTTTTAAAAAGGACCTGCAAGGGAGGTTGTTGGATATAGCCCTTCTTAGTGCCCCGGGGAGGGGGGGAATACGATTAGTGGGGATCTAGACAGTGTGGGGATCTTTGTGTGGATCACAACAAACTGTGGACAATTCTTTGAGAAATGGGAATACCAGACCACCTTACCTGCCTCCCGAGAAATCTGTATGCGGGTCAAAAAGCAACAGTTAGAACTGGACATGGAACAACAGACTGATTCCAAATTGGGAAAGGAGTATGTCAAGGCTGTATATTGCCACCCTGTTTGTTAAACTTATATGCAGAGTATATCATGTGTAATGCTGGGCTGGATGAAGCACAAGCTGGAATTAAGATTGCTGGGAGAGATTTCAATAACCTCAAATAGGCAGATGACACCACCCTTATGGCAGAAAGTGAAGAAGAACTAACGAGCCGCTTGATGAAAGTGAAAATGGAGAGTGAAAAAGTTCACTTAAAACTCAACATTCAAAAACCTAAGATCATGGCATTTGGTCCCAATATTTCATGGCAAATAGATGAAGAAACAATGGAAACTGTGAGAGACTTGATTTTGGGGAGCTCCAAAATCACTGCAGATGGTGACTGCAGCCATGAAATTAAAAGATGCTTGCTCCTTGGAAGAAAGGTATGACCAAGATAGATATCATATTAAAAAGCAGAGACATTACTTTGCCAACAAAGGTGCATCTAGTCAAAGCTATGGTTTTTCCAAGAGTCATGTATGGATGTGAGAGTCAGACTATAAAGAAAACTGAGCATCAAAGAATTGATGCTTTCGAACTGTGATGTTGGAGAAGACTCTTGAGAGTCCCTTGGACTGCAAGGAGATCCAAGCAGTCCATCCTAAAAGAAATCAGTCCTGAATATTCATTGGAAGGACTGATGCTGAAGATGAATTTCCATTACTTTGACCACCTGATGTGAAGAAGTGACTCATTTGAAAAGACCCTGATGAAGGGAAAGATTGAAGGCAGGAGGAGAAGGGGATGACATAAGATGAGATGTTTGGTGGCATGACCGACTCAATGAACATGAGTTTGAGCAAGCTCCAGGAGTTGGTGATGGACAGGGAAGCCTGGCTTGCTGTAGTCCATGGGGTCGCAAAGAGTCAGACACGGCCTGGGCGACTGAACTGAACTGAGACAATCTGCAGATTATTTGTGCCATGCTGAGCCACCTAAAGGGAACTACCCTAATGTCAGAGACATCTTTTAAAAATATGTCTTCGCTAAGGGAAGATTGCTGCCATGTCCTGCTTGTCACCTGCCATTCAAAGAGTGGACTGCAATCGATTCTTCTTCCACAATATGCATGAGGTAGCCCACCAAACTGCATGTCTCCATTACCAACGTAACCTAGAAAACTACTTGGTCTGCAGTTTTCCCTGCAGGGGGGCCTAATTAAGGATATAGAATTTATTGAGATACTCCTATGCTCCAGGTACTGTGCTTTATATATTTTCTTAATTTTCACAGATGAATATTATTATTATGCATTTTATAAATGATGAAACTGAAGCTTATAGAGCACTTACTTTCAGCAGTCACCTTTCCATCCTGTAGGCCAGATGGTGACCATCCCACCATTCTATGGTCAACTGGACATCTCCCTGCAGGACAAAGGGCAGCTGGATCTCTATATTAATATTGCCAACGAGGACATACTGTTCAGGGCAAACTGGGTGAGGCTTAACCAAGCCCTTTTTCTGTCAAGCAAGAGGATAATGGAATCATTGTATCAACATGGCCCTGATGATGGATTAAGCTTTTACTTAAAGAAGGTTGGTTTAAACAGAAAGCTCAAAACTTCATAATGCAAAACACATTTTGGGCAGTTTTTGATGGAGGTTTCCAATGAAGTTCGTTTTTAAAAGCCTGAAAAAAATATATATCTTAGCTGATCATGTTAATACTCTTGCTTTCAAACTAGGATAAAGACTAAGGTCCATAGCAAGGCATCTAGGGCCCCTGACCATGGACCGTGACTTGCTCTCCCACCACATTTCCAGGAACTGCCTGTCCCTCTTCAACTCTGAACTCTCCCCTTCCCTCTGACTCTGTTCACTGCTCTACATGAACCTCAGTTCCAATCCTGGCTCCCAGTTGTAAACGACTAAAGTAAATGCTCTCTAAGCTTCAGTTTCATCATTTATAAAATGCATAATAATAATATTCATCTGTGAAAATTAAGAAAATATATAAAGCACAGTACCTGGAGCATAGGAGTGTCTCAATAAATTCTGGTTGCTTAGTTAATTATTCTTCCATTTTGCTCTGTCGTCAAACCAATGTGCTTGACAATAAGAATATACCACATTAATTATTATCATTGAACACAAATTTCCTATTATTTGGAGAGGAAGTTTGACAGAGTGATTGAAATCTTAGATTCAAGTTTAGTTCTTTTTCTTGGATTCAATCCCAGACTTTGTGAGCTTAGAAAAGTTATTAAACTTTTTTGAATCACAGTTTCTAGACTTGATAAGTCTGTTAAGTAAAGATAATTATTATACTCATGTCATAACTTTTCTTGTGAGAAACACTTGGGATAATAAATATAAAATACTTTTTGGTTTCTAGTTGATAGTAACTGTTTAACAAATAATAGCTATTATTAGTTTCAGTACTACATTTGATAAATCCCTACCATGGGGCAAATACTACACTAGATACTTTCTCCTTATAATAGTCTCTTTTTTTTTTAATGAAACAAATGTGGGGCTACCAAAGGTAAAGTTACTTACCTAAGATCACACTGCTGTTACATTTAAGTGGAGTCATAAAGACAGGACAGTCTGACCCTGGCATCTATGTACTTTCCATTAAGTCACTCTATCTCCCAAATTCAATGCATATTGTTCCAAAAGTATGTGTTCTCAGTAAGGGTATTTAATCATAATAAAGACGCATATCTCTGCCATGACTTTAGCAGAACTGAAACTATGCTTTCTATAATTAGAGCAAATGTAAAGACTAGAATACAAACATACTCCACTGTAGCATGAGTTCCAAGGGACCCACCCTGACATATCCCTGGAGACATTGTCCATGGATGCCAGGCCAGCTCTCCAGCCCTCCCATAAAGAAGCCAAGGGGCATCATGGATCCTTTCCAGTTTGGCTGGTATTAGAACTGCTTTAAAAAGTAATCCAAGTTCCCTCTAAACTTGTTATTCAAAGAAACTACACTCACCACTGCTATGGGCTTTATTTTGTCAGGACCTGTCCCCTGAAACATTTCAGGTAAGGTCTATGTGCTGCCAGGATCCTCATGTGTGAGGTTAACTATCAGTGGCTCCAGCTAGCAAAAAATTTACGTATTTAAGGAATGATGTGTTTCTGAGTATTCATTTTATTTAGCTTTGTTTACTCTAGTGCTCTGGCCTGAATTGGTCAAAATATATGCTCAAATATAAAACTCATTAAATGAGTCTATGATGTGACTAAGGATTAATCATCTCAGTAATACTGATAACTTCAGAGTATTCATATGTTTTTGGAGGTAAACTGGGACATGAACGGTTGCCTACTCATCCTTCCCATCCAACTTCAAGTACAACTTCATTCTAGAGGTCTGCTCTGACAATCTCCAAGTGCACAAGGAGTATACACGGGCTAGCACTGCTCACTCCACACTTGGCTACAGAGTGACTTTTGATATTTTTCATTCAATCAATATTGATTGAATACTTTCTATGCCAGACAGTGTTCCAGATGCCGAGAATACATCAATAAGTAAGACAAAAATCACTCCCTTCCCAGAACTTACAATCTGAAAAAGGATTCCCCTGGAGAAGGAAATGGCAACCTACTCCAGTATTCCTAACTGGAAAATCCCATGGATGGAGGAGCCTGGCAGGCTATGGTCCATGCGGTTGCAAAGAGTTTGACATGACTGAGCAACTCACACACACACACACAAACATTCAGAGGAAATTAGTCAGTATTCTCTGTTTTGAGAATCTGCTCTATTTGGCTTTGATCACATTCATTTTAACTTTCTAATTATTGTTATTTCAAGTCATGTACCATGTGTCTTTGTGTTTTCACACAGGTAGTTCTCAGGAAATTATGCCAAATGGGGTTTGGGGGTACCTTTCTTTAAAGAGAAAGCGTTTGAACACATCTACCAATATTAATTATAACTCCACTGTAAAGAAATTAAGATATTCACCATAAGAATTTCCTACATATGTAGACTAACTTTGATGGCAAAAATAAAAATGAATTCATTAGTTATGGCTCTAAATTCCTATGGGTAAACATGTTTTGTTTTTTATTTGTTAGGCACCTGTGCTAATAAAATCCTTGGATTCTGAGTTTGATAGCAGTCTTAATAAAAGTAAGATTATAGAAGCAGCAATAAAACCTATCATGCATGATTAAGTATGGAGGGGCAAATTAATCTGGCACTGCTTTGACAGAAAATTTCCCTTTGTTGTGCCTATATGTCTGTGTTTTGTACCAATGGCTTTTGTGATTCCCTGGTTTAATCATGCCTTTAAGGTGATGAGCTACATGCGGATGGTAGGCTATCAAACTCTAGATGTTTATTCAGGGAATACACAGAGGTAGGAGCAGGCACAGAGTCCTGTGTTGCCTGTGGCATTTACACAAAAAAGAAAGCCTACTATTTTGCAAAACACTGAATTACTCTGTTTGAGATGTCTTCTGAGGACAAATTCTAATTTTGGTAGTTTAATACCCAAATATGATACATATTTACATCTTAAAATTGAAATGAGAAAGTAACATAGTCTCTTATGGGTTAAGGAAAATCTATAGTAATCCATACATTTCACAGTTTCCCCCAAACATCCACCTTCCATCCCATGAATAGGTTTTAGGCGCCTGGAAACTTTTGAGGTGCAGGAAATATTGGATACAAAGAGATGGTAGACTTCTATGAGAGGGTAGGAAATTCAGAATATGAGTCAAAGTTAACATCTCCCTTATTGAGATGATTAAGAGTCTGTGATTAAAAGTGGCATGAAATGTGCTATTAATGAATATGGCAACAAGTTTATATGCACCATGACAAAATTAGGATAAAATATAACTAATGAGAGAAGGACAGAAATTTATGTTTGCATGTAATATGTAAGGCAGTTGCCTAAAGATGAGTTGGTAGAACTACTAGTTTCCAGCTTTAGTGTTTGACAGTTATGCTGTGTTCTATTGTAACAATGTCCGTATAGACTTTCATCTTGTGCGGGTGTGGGTTTTCTAGTACCCTTCTTACATGCAACTGATCAAAGAAAGCGTAATCAATGTCAGCACTCAGAAAATGTAAGATGCTGTCTAGGTCAATGTATGGTTAGTTTTAGCTCAATTTGTGGGGAAAAAAAAATGATAAATAATTTTTTGTGTGTTTACATCTGCAATAATACTTTAAATTCACTTTGATTTACTTTCATTTGAATTGTGTCAGTGATGCAGGATTTTCCTAGATTTCACAAATGGTGAAAATGGATTACTTTTTAAAGTAGTTCTAAAACCAACCAAACTACAAAGAGCCATAATGCCCCTTGGCTTCTTTATGGGAGGGCTGGAAAGCCAGCCTGGCATCCATGGACAATGTCTCCAGGGATATGTCAAGGTGGGTCCCTTGGAACCAAGTAAAATTCAAACATTTGTTGCTTGTACATTCATTTATTCCTCCATTCATCCAACAGACATTAAGGGAGCATGAAATATAGTCTAGGAATTCTGGAAGATGCAAAGATGAATCATTCACACATGCATAATCTAATGCAAGCTGGGAGAAGCAAAAAATACAATTAAGTATAAAATAACACAGAATCTATTAAGTACCTTAAAGATGAACGTGCCTTGGCAAGGACCAATGTCTATTCTCACTACCACTAAATACTAAGCTTGCCTAGAGGATAAAGAGCTTTTGTCCAGCAAGGTAAATGAGAACTTTCAAAGGCAGGGAAGGAGGTAAAAAAAAAAAAAAAACCAGACAAACAAAAGAAAGAAGGAAATTGTTAAGTATGTGAAGATATGAGAGGGGAGAACTTATAATACAAGATGACAGAAGAACAACACAAAAAATTCATGGGGTGAAAATGAAGACTGCAAAGGTGGGTTCTCAGAAACAGAAGGTACCAGAACCCATCACACTCATAATAGGCTTTTCCTATGAAACTTCAATTCACTTCCGCCAACTCAAGACAACTGACAAAAGTTAGGGCCACTGGTACATGGAGAGGTTTTTGGATCTATCATGAGTTTAAATAAAAAGAGGAAATGATTAAAGTTTGCATTATCATAATTACCAAAGAATAAAAGGAATATTAAAGTTATCCACAAGAAACCATTTTTAAGGTAGCGCTGCTGCTGCTAAGTCACATCAGTCGTGTCTGACTCTGTGTGACCCCACAGATAGCAGCCCACCAGGCTCCTCTGTCCCTGGGATTCTCCAGGCAAGAATATTGCAGTGGGTTGCCATTTCTTTCTCCATTTAAGGTAGTGAGAGGATATATATAATAATATCTGCTCGTGCAAACCTATCCCTATAAATTGAGTTTCTCTTCAGTTCATCATACTTTTACCCTTCTGTTTCTCTCTCCTAAACTTCAGTCACCTGATAAACTCATAACCGTCACCATGCCTGTCAATAGCTTCTTGTGGAAGCATCACATTCAGTAAAAGACAGTTGTCTCATGGTTATTTTCTTTGAAAGATAAAATCTTGAGACGTAAATAAAACTGTATTGAGATGATTCTCGACATGAACAAGAACCAAAGCTTCATTCTATTAAGGCACTAAACTTGGCTCACAGTGGGTCCCGCAGAATTGAGATGCTGAGCCCTTCTGGAGAATGTCCAACAGGGTCTTTGTACCTCATACCTGTACATGCTTGGCAGTTAAAATGCATTCAAATGCTCTCTACATCCCCTATGCCCCAAGTTTACACAATATTCATAAACTGAGATCTTGTGGCATTTGGGGGGCTTTAAAATAGAAGAGCTTTGAGGGTGTGTGTGGGGGTCCTCCTCTGTAATGCTGTAGTCAAACAAATCATACAGAAGGCATATAAGTCAAAGGCATATGAGTCTGCACTTTCAGTCATGTCTGACTCTTTGAGACCCCATGGACTGTAGCCTGTCAGGCTCCCCTGTCCATGGAATTTCCCAGGCAAGTATACTGGGAAAGGGTTGCCATTTCCTTCTCCAAGGGCTCTTCCTGACCCAGGGATCAAACCCCATCTCTTGCATCTCCTGTATTGGCAGGCGTATTTCTTTACCACTGTGCCACATGGGAATCCAGATGCATCAACACACTTTAGCAAATAAAATAACTGGATTTCGAGCATGCATATGGATGCATACAGTATAGGTTCTTAAGCATGTGCTTTCTGGATAACATTTTTATTTCCTGGCCTTTTTTTCTTCCTGAAAACTCATTCTCAAGCTCTTATGGACTCCCACTCTAGAACAGAATGCAATCTTAACAGAGATTATCATTAACATTTGATACAGCAATAAACATTAATCCACTGAGACCCTATGTGGAACCCATTAATGAAGAAAGACATGTATTTTATTCTCACGTCTTAAATATAAATATAGATACAGATATATATATATATAGATAGATAGATAGATAGATAGATAGATAGATAGTGCCATGCTAGACCAAATAAGCAAGCAGACAGTTTGCTGCTCTAATTTTAACCCCTGTCCAGCATGGAAGATAGAATAGGGGAGCAATGAGCCTCTGTTTGGCAAACAGTAGAGAATAAATGAATGAATAAGGTTTATTTTCTTGCTTTTGACAGTTGAGCTCTTCAAGCCTATTATCAGGATCCTACTTCCACTGCTTTAATGCAGTCTTAAATGAGCAAAATACAGCAGTCCTTCCATTCTGAAGAACAAGACCTCCAGTCCTCACTTTCAATCTCAAGACAGTCATCTAGTCAGCTAGCACGCTTAATGAATGCCTGCTCTGTGCCAGGCACTGTTTAGAAACTGCAGAGCTGAATAATATACTTCAAGTCTCTGCTCTTAGAGTGTCTATGTGTGAGATAGTGGAGGACAGAAGGTGATAAATGTTGGGTTAAGACAAACCAATACTCAATATCATTTGTTATTAGGGAAAGAAAGACTACAACAGAGATACCACTACATATATCAAAATGGATACATTTCTTCGAAATGACAGCATCAATTGCTGGTGAGAATAAGGAGCAACAGGAATTCTCATTCATTGATGGTAGTGATGCAAAAATGGTACAGACTCTGGAGTTTGGCAGCTAATAGTCTTCTTCAATGACTGTACTTCAGGATATTTATTCCAGCTGGAGTCAGACTGGGTCTACACAAAACCTACATATGAATCTTTACAGGAGTTTACCAAAATCACCAAAACAACTGAGACATCCTCCAATAGGGGAAGGGTAAACAAACTGTGGTACATCCGCATGACACAATATTCAGTGAGAAAAAGAGTGAGCTAATATGTCATGCAAAAACATGGATTTATTTCACTAACTGCATACCATGAACTGAAAGAAGGCAGTCTGAAAAAAACTACATTCAGAATGATTCTTTTTACATGATGTTTGGGAAGAGGCAAAATTATAGAGATGTTATTAATGCCTGTAAATCTGAAACTATTCTTAAATTAAAAGTTTATGTTTTAAAGAAAAGGCAACTCATAGAGGAAGAAAAGATAGTTTGGGGAAGAGATAATAGTTCCTTTTCAGACATGTATATTTGAGGTGTCTATGAAAGGTCTGGGCTTCCCAGGTGACACGGTGGTAAAGAATCCGCCTGCTAATGCAGGAGGTATAAGAGATGCAGGTTCAATCCCTGGGTCAGAAAGATGCCCTGGAGGAGGGCATGGCAGCCCATTTGCCTGGAGAATCCCACGGACAGAGGAGACGGGTGGGTTACAGTCCATGGGGTCGCAGAGAGTTGGACGTGACTGAATGATGAACACGCACACCTCTGGGTCTCACTGCCAAAGATTCAGATTAAGCAGATGCAAGTTAGATATTGTCCATGTGATTCTGAGGCTTTGTTTTGGGTTAAGGTTGTGAGGATGAGGGTACCAGGCAAGGTAGCAAATGCAATCTGGAAGCAGAGTCACAAGTGTGAAAGAACAGATATGAAATGCAACATTGATGGACACAGAATAATTGTGACATTATTTTGTCAAGACCAGGGAAACAGAGATGTTGGGTCTACATGAGAGAACTGGAAGGGAGAGAGGCCAGGATATTATTCTAAGGATACGCTAAGCATATCTCATCAGGGAGGACAAACAGTAGACAAAGATTGGAATAAAGAATAATAGAGATCCTGGTGGGCAGGAACTGGGAAATTATTTGGGTAGTCCTTGGATTGTGGGGGAGGTAATAAACAATATCATATTAGCCCCTTAGGGAACTGTGAGTAGCTTAAAACTTCCTCAAGCCTGAGACTTGAAGGGAGGGAATGTATTAGTCAGAAATTTTTATTAGAAAAACAGAAACCAATTCTGATAATTTAAGTGGAAAACAAATTCACTACAAGGATGGTGTGGGTGGCTCTCATGGAGTGTGGAGAATGATGGGTGAAACAGCAGGTCTTCCTTTATGCCCTCAGACCACAGAGGGCCCCCAGAAACTACAAGGAGAAGATTCATCCTATATTTTTTAAGTTTTTTCTACTTCCTTCAAGAGCTGCAAGTAAGGCAAAAAAATAAAAATAAAATAAAATAAAACAGACTGTTTCATGGGCGGCCAGAGACATTTAGACCCTGAGTGACTTGATGGGATTCAATTGAGAATTGGCCCCAAACCTGGGCTTGGATGAGCCCATAGGTAGGATTGTTTCACCTCGCCCAAAAAGGGAGAGAGGAACTATTGTGAAGTCTGATCAACTGTAAGGACTTCAAAGTTGGATATCAGTTTCAAAACAAGATCATCACAAGCAAAATTCAAAAACTTAAGCAAACTGATATGGAGTCGATCCAGATTATACCTTTGTGAAGAATGTTGCTACCATCTTGATTAGTGATGTTTGCATCAGCAGATCTGGTCAGTCATGACTTAAACTACTAAATGACACATGGCATCTCTTTAGGTTTAGCTTACTTCAGTTTCCCAATGTTTTATTCTTGTCTTACAATTTACATCATGCTTTACTGAGAGCAAGGACTACTGAATCTTGCCAGTGTATGCCTCCACCCCACCACCCAGTGCTCTGAAGAATACTAAATCTATAGTTGGTGTCCAATCATTTTTGCAAAAATAATAAATGGATGCTTGGACAGATAGATAGAAAGATGGAGACAGATGAATGGATGGATGAATGGATAGATGTATTCCATAAAACTCCTACATTTCTTTACAAGGGACAGGTCAATCTCAATAACAATTATGAATAATCATTTTATCTAAAGAGTCCACATGAATCTGCAGACCCTGTTCTAAAGCACAGGTCAAACTTCTCCAATATGTTTGAGATTCATATCCCTACAGATGGGTCAAAGGAAAACCAGATTCTGGATCCTGGCTGCTATGAGTTGAATGGTGCCCCCTCAAACACACACATAAAAAAAAAATGCATGGGGCATCCCTGGTGGCTCAGATGGCAATGAATCTGCCTGCAATGCAGGAGACCCAGGCTCAATCCCTGGGTTAGGAAGATCCCCTGGAGAAGGGAATGGCTATCCACTCCAATATCTTCCCTGGAGAATTCCATGGACAGAGGAGCCTGGAGGACTTTAGTCCATGGGGTCACAAACAGTCAGACACAACTGAGTGACTAACACTTTTTTTTTTTTTTTCCAAAAAAATAAATGTTGAAGCCCTAACCCTCAGTACCTCACAATGTGACCTTATTTGGTCATGGGTTCTTTAGAGAGGTATTAAGGTAAGATGAAATCATTCAGGTGAGCCCTAATTCCACATGACTGGTGTCCTTATACAAAAGGAAAATTTGAATATGGACACATAAAGAAACAAGAGAGAAGACTGCCATCTACAAAACCAGAAATATTTGAGGCTATTGGAAATTAGAAGAGAAGTGTGGAACAGATCTTTTCCTTAACACCTTTAGAAGGAACATGGCTTTGCCAACACTTTGATTTTGGACATTTAGCCTCCAGAACTGTGGGACAGTAAATTTCTGTTTCTAATTAATTCAGTTTGTGGTCCTTTGTTATGGCAGTCCTACCAAACTAATACAGTTAGAAACAAAACATTTTTGGTAGGGGAAAGGAATGTCTGAACCCATGTGTGCGCCTGTTTCCTTTATACAGAAAAGACTTTTGATCATTCGGTTCTTATTTGTTATAGAAAACTACAGACAATAATCTCAGAAACTTTTCAACAAACTCACCAAGTATAGATCTCACTAGCTCTGAGGAGAGGAATTTGAGACAGAAGTAGATAACCCTTTCCAAACATGTTCCCGTCAAGGGGGAAAAATGGTGGTAGATGAAAGCCAAAATGGAGCCATAAGAAGAATTTTTCCTTTTAATGGGAAAACTGAGAGTATGTTTGCATGATGATAAGACAAGGAAAAGAAGAGGACTGTGTGAGTGACACCTTCGTGTAGGTTAAATGGAAAGGACCCACTGCTGGGGACGTTGCATACCCCAGATTGTGCACCTGTATTACTAGTTTTCTTGTTCTTTCTTCTCCACACCTTCTGAACCATGATTTTTAAAAACTACAAAAATCCTATATTAAAAGTTTACCTTACCAAAAAGAAGAATTAGGGGGTGATTAATCCCATTATAAAAAATTTTAAATAGCAAGCTCCCCTAGTGCATTTAAAGGATTTTTAATATTGAATTTGCACTTCACTTTTTTTAAGGAGTCCATTGCATAACACAGGGTACATCTGTATACAATTATCCAGTACAGAGGTAGACAGACGTGTGGCTACACAGCTATGCCTATAGTTTAGTAAATTAAGGTATAATATGGGGCATTCCCCTAAAGACTTAGACTCTAATAATTTGGGGAGATTGTTTTGCTTAATTTTATCCTGGCAGGATTAAGGGTTGGAGGTTGTTGACACGTTAGCATATTTTTTACTTGAGTGGATGTTGCAGCTGTCTGAGAATATACTGTTTGTTTTTTTCCTAAATTAATAAGCTCAAATGTAATTTCTGGTCTCCCTCAACACCTCTGTATTTTTATATATTCTGCACAAGTGCCTCAATGTTCCATTCTATTTTAACTATAAAATATAATAATGCATTAAAGGGAGGTGGTAATGTTTATCATAAAGTTACAGTTTTTCCACTTTGCTTTCCAAACCCATTTAAGTTAGCAGCACAAAGCATAGTTTCTTTATAATGCTCATGTTCATAGCAAAAGCATATAAATATTCCATCCACTGAATTGGTTCATAAAGAGAACGTTATAGGAAGGGATATTTTAGGTAACATCAGTACATATGTGTAAACCCCATATAACTTAGGCCATAAATTCACAGGATCTCAAACTCTTTGTGCTGAGAGTTCATACAAACTTCTTAATGAGATCAGAAGAAAAGCACCTGCTGGCAACTCCTCCCCTATAATTATTGTATTGGTGGAGTTCCTGCTTTAGCTCTAAGAAAATGGAGTTTAATTAAATTACAGCCCTAGATGATTAATTAAATCATCTAGAAGGAAAATTAAATGTGAAAATGCAGCCAGTCATCTGAAATCTTTTCTCTCCTCTAAGATAGCCATAATCCCACTGTAACTACAGAGCCCTGAAGATGTGGCTACTCTAATTTGAAATGTGTAAGTGAAAGTGAAGTCGCTCAGTCATGCCCGACTCTTTGCGACCCCTTGGACAGTAGCCTACACCCAGCTCTTTTGTCCATGGGATTTTCAAGGCACGAGTACTGGAATGGGTTGCCATTTCCTTCTCCAGGGAATCTTTCCAACCCAGGGATCGAACCCAGGTCTCTCACATTGTAGACAGACGCTTTACTGTCTGAACCACGAGGGAAGTCCAAACAGATACCAATTCTCAAGATTTCATATTAGAAAGAATACAAACTATCTCATGAATAATTTTTACAGTGAGTACACACTGTGGTAATATTTTGAATGTATGCATGCTAAGTCGCTTCATTCATGTCTGATTCTTTGTGGCCCTATGGACTATAGGTTCTTTTGTCCATGGGATTCTCCAGGCAAGAATACTGGAGTGGGTTGCCATGCCCTCCTCCAAGGGATCTTCCTGACCCAGGAATAGAACCTATGTCTCTTACACCTCCTGCATTGGCAGGCAAATGTTTCTCTAGATGTTTCCAAATCTTACCTTCTTCATAATTCTTGGTGGGGAGAACAGCTGGTTGATTATCTGCCAGTTATAGTTGGCTTACTAAGTGATTAAGATCACAGATTATGAAACCAGAGTGCTTGTTTCTGCATTCTGACTCTACTTCTTCATAGAGTCTGCTACCTTTGCTGAGTCTTGGTTTTCACTACAGGAAAATGGGGGTTGTAGGGGGACCTGCCTTATATAATTTATTAGGAGGACTTAATGAGATAATTTGCATAATGATTTTAGCAGACTGCCAGCCTTGCAGAGTATTCAAGAGCTGACAATTTTTGTTCAGACAGAGCTGAATTTTTTAAAATTTGAGTTTGATTGCCCATAGGCAAGGCATATATTCTCCAGTTTAGCCACAGGCTCTGCCATTCTCTATTGTTTATACACAATTGTTTGAATTGTCCTGGTCCTAGGGACATTTAAATTTGTGCAAGTGCCATGGAATTATTCAAACAAACCCTTTTATCACCAGATCAGAGGAACTTCAGGCTAAATAGAGATAAACAACCAATCAAAAATGCACATGCTTCAATTAGTGGTTTTATCTGTCTATCTATGATAGTCAAAATGTGCCTCTCTCATTGAGGCCCCCCACACACACCAAACAGTGATGTAAATCGCTGGCATTAAATTATAGTATCATGGTTCAAAGATAACTGAAGTACGTCTCATCAAACATACCAACAGTGGGTCTTACAGCAGGGCTAAGAGGTAAACTAACCAAAGTTCTCCTAGGCCCAAAGAAGGAGGGAGGAAACTAGCATGCTAAAGTGTTCTGTTAATGAATGAGATAACCAGTATCTATTTAGGCACAGTTGATCACTGAAGCCATTGTGCAGTTAATTAAACTATCCAGATAGTTTATAAAACACCATTATGTTTGGAGATCTGACAAAGTTATTACCTCACTTATGCTTTCTCTTGCTTCATTTTTATCATGGACACTTGGGAGATCAACCATTATACAGATTACGTCCCTTTAGACAAAATCCTTAACCTCCTGGAACACTGAATTCTATTCAGAATTACCTTCAAGGCCCTAAATGGCTGGCTCACCCCTCACCTCTTAACCACTTCCCTAGTTCAGTCTGACTATGCTATATCCACTCTGGTTTCCTGATTGCCCTCTGGGAGTCCAAGTCTGTTCCCACCTCTAGGCCTCCGGACACACAGTTCTCTCTACCAAGTGCTCTTTCCCTAGAGAGCCCACTGGCTCCCTTGCTTGCCCTTTGCCTCTGGCCATCTTATGTAAAACTGTATTTATTCCTCATTGCAATCCTAACATGGGTTTTCTTTCTCTCAATTTTAATTTTTGTACCATATTTCCTAACAAATAATAACAACTGTTGGTGAGGAGATAAAGAAGTTGGAATCCTTATACACTGCTGGAGGCCATATAAAATGGGGAAGCCAATCTGGAAAAGTATGACAGTTCCTCAAAAAATTAAACAGAGAGCCAGCATATGATTCAGAATTCTATTCCTGGGTTTACATCTAAGGGGAAATTAAGATCTATGTCCACACAGAAACTTAAACACATGTATACAGCTGCATTATTTACAATAGTCCAAAGGTGGTAACAACCCAGATGCCATTTATGAATGAAAAGATAAATGAAATATGGTAATCTGTGCAGTAGAATATTATTTGACCATAAAAAGACAGGAAGCACTGTTACATACCATGGTATGAATGAACTTTGATGCTAAGTGAAAGAAGCTAGCTACAAAAGATCATGCAGATTCCATTCATATGAAATATCCAGAATGGGGAAATCTATGTTGACAGACGGTAGGTTAATTGGAATATTCTGAAAGAGATGGGAATACCAGACCACCTGACCTGCCTCTTGAGAAATCTGTATGCAGGTCAGGAAGCAACAGTTAGAACTGGACATGGAACAACAGACTGGTTCCAAATAGGAAAAGGAGTACATCAAGGCGGTATACTGTCACCCTGCTTATTTAACTTCTATGCAGAGTACATCATGAGAAACGCTGGACTGGAAGAAACACAAGCTGGAATCAAGATTGCTGGGAGAAATATCAATAACCTCAGATATGCAGATGACACCACCCTTATGGCAGAAAGTGAAGAGGAGCTAAAAAGCCTCTTGATGAAAGTGAAAGAGGAGAGTGAAAAAGTTGGCTTAAAGCTCAACATTCAGAAAACGAAGATCATGGCATCCAGTCCCATCACTTCATGGGAAATAGATGGGGAAACAGTGGAAACAGTGTCAGACTTTATTTTTGGGGGCTCCAAAATCACTGCAGATGGTGACTGCAGCCATGAAATTAAAAGACGCTTACTCCTTGGAAGAAAAGTTATGACCAACCTAGATAGTATATTCAAAAGCAGAGACATTACTTTGCCGACTAAGGTCCGTATAGTCAAGGCTGTGGTTTTTCCTGTGGTCATGTATGGATGTGAGAGTTGGACTGTGAAGAAGGCTGAGTGCCGAAGAATTGGTGCTTTTGAACTGTGATGTTGGAGAAGACTCTTGAGAGTCCCTTGGACCACAAGGAGATCCAACCAGTCCATTCTGAAGGAAATCAACCCTGGGATTTCTTTGGAAGGAATGATGCTAAAGCTGAAGCTCCAGTATTTTGGCCACCTCATGCGAAGAGTTGACTCATTGGAAAAGACTCTGATGCTGGGAGGGATTGGGGGCAGGAGGAGAAGGGGATGACAGAGGATGAGATGGCTGGATGGCATCACAGACTCGATGGACGTGAGTCTAAGTGAACTCTGGATGATGGTGATGGACAGGGAGGCCTGGCGTGCTGCAATTCATGGGGTTGCAAAGAGTCGGACACAACTGAGTGACTGAACTAAACTGATAGCTCGGAGGAGGGGGTTGGTAGTATAAGGTGTGAGAGCTAAGTGTGTATGAGATTTCTTTCGAGTGTTGAAAATGTTCTAAAATTCACTGTGGTGATAGTTGCACATTATCTATGAATACAATAAAAACTGCTGAATTCTATGTATTACACGGATGAATTGTATGTATGGGAATTATTTCTCAATAAAGCTATTTTCTGAATAGAATGTCAATGGACCCATCAAAAGCACTTTGAATAATAAAATTACATTTCCATATGAAAGACTGATCTTCATTCCAACTCTACATTTTGATTGCAGCATGACTATATAGAACAATTCTGATTTCTATCTTACACTTTTTTGGTTCCTCTCCTAGCTCTTCCCAACATTGCATAATGATAATAAGCTGTAAAAGTTCTATGTGATATCCTCCTGAGTGCTGGAGTTCAGGGGTTCAGATTTCTTGGCAGGTAGCAGGTTCACACTAAATATATATTGAATAAACTGGATCAATTTCCTATATTTTTATCAGTGACACTGTGCATAGGAGGGGCTTCCCAGGTGGCTCAGTGGGTAAAGAATTCGCCTCAATGCAGGTGACTTGGGTTCAGTTCTTGGGTTGGGAAGATCCCCTGGAGGAGGGCATGACAACCCACTCCAGTATTCTTGCCTGGAGAATCCCATGGACAGATGAGACTGACAGGCTACACACCATAGCGTCACAAAGAATTGACATGAAGAGTGCGACACTTAGCTTGCACACATGTATACAGGCAAATGGATACTTACACACAGAAAGGGCAAGTTTAGAGTTGAAAGGAGGCAAAATGATTTTATTTTAATGCTTATAGTTAGCATTACTCACTTAAAAATAATGAAAAATGCTTCTAAGTTGGAAAAAATTAGTAACATAGCCAATATTGAATGAGATGATTAATGATATTCCTTTGAAGAACACAAGGGTTGCCCCAAAGATGAACCTCTAATATATATTTATTGTCTGGAAATGTGCAAAGACAGCCTTTTCAGTTTTTTTTTTTTTAGTATGAATATTTGGATAGAATAACATTGCTCAACCAATCACCTTGTTAACCAGAAACTCCACTTAAGAAGACAGTGCTAACATGTTGCCTCTTTGAACATTCCTCTTGGTGCCTCTGCCTCACAGATGCTGCCAATCAAATGTGGTTCCCGAGTGTACAATTCCAAATGGGTAGTGCATTAAATTTTAAAGACTTACAGAGACTCATTCCACTTGGTGCTGCCCCTGCCTAAATCCACCGTTGTCCAGTTCCAGGTCATCATTAGGTTTCTGCTTGGCTGATAGCTTAAACTCAACCCCACAGATAAGTCTAGAAAGCTTGGTACACACAAACTTCTCTTGGGAAAAGAAGGGACAAGGAAGGAATGCCCATTTTTTAAATATCTCTATATGAGAAAGAGAAGCATTCTTCAAAAAGCTCAGCTTTAGTCTTTTTTACACATGATTTCGGAAAAATACACTTTTTGCAAAGCTGTCTTGGATGGGTCATCTATGTTGGGGTGGAGCTGGGGTCTTGGGGAGGGTGATTCTGGTGAGACTTTGTGAACTATGATCACAGATTGCAATAATTGAGTCTGTTCTATACAAAAATCCATTAACTTTTATTGACTATGCTTCCCATGCATCCTAGCACATGATCTGAAATCCTCACACCTTAACTTGGTAAGCTGTGTAATGTTAAGCAAGTGATTCAATCTCTCAGAGTCTCATGCTTTTCCTCTGTAAAATGACAATAATAATTTCACAACTTCTTTGGGATATCTTGGAGATTAAATGTATTAGTTCATATAAAGCCACTTATATGAGCTAATTCACACAAATTCTGCCCTCAAACAACTTAAATTCAAATAGAGAGAAAGGCAGTTATAATTATAAACTTGAACCAGACTCTTAGGAATTTAAAGACTTTGCAACTCATTTAAACTTTAGAAGTCAAAACATCAAAATCCTAAAAGAAAAGATAAAATAATTCAATTCCATAAAAATAAAAAATATGTGCAAGGTAAACATCCACAAGTAAAGGCAAAAGGAAAAAAATTACTAACTAGGAAACATATTTAACACATACTCCTTTAAAACATGAGGAGCTTTTATAAATAAATAGTAAATATACCAACAACCCAATTAAAAAATGGCAAAATGCATTAACAGAGAATTCACCAAAAGAGAAACACAAATAAACGGCTCTAAGACATATGAAACTAAGTCCAAACTAATTCCTAATCAGGGAAATGCAAATTGAAACTAGATAGATATCATTTTTCACCTGTGAAGGAGGCAGGTACTTTATGTGGAACAACACTTTCATACACTGCTTAGTACAACTTCTATGGACACTAAGCTTGGCAATATCCAAAAGAAATTATAAATGAACATGCCATGTGACCCAGCAAGTCCACTCAGAAATTTATGCTGCAGATATACTTGATATGTCTACAGTGTCTATAATGAGCAACATGGAAAGTTGCTCATAATAGCACGCGTATATTTTAAATATATAGAAATGACTATATGATGGTAGTGTCACACCAGATATGACACTATATGATGGTGCATTGGTACAACTTTTCTTGGGAACAGCACGGATATTTACTTTTAAATATATAACCTACGTGTGTATGATTTGAAATGTGCATTCATTTTGATAGAGTAATTTCATTTCCAAGCCTGGGGCTTTCCTGGTAGCTCAGATGGTCCCTTAAAAATAATTAAACACTGAAGATAAACATAGGAAACCATAAGGCCATATACTATGAGCTCTGTGTTGGAAAATACTGTGTCTATTCCCCTCAGAGTTGGATCCCTGGTGCCTAGTACATCAATGGCACAGAGTGGCACTCAATAACATTTACTCACAGAAAGAATGGACAAGACACAAAGATATATGCTCAAGGATGTCCACTTCACTGTTTTCATCATTGTAAATGGTGGAAATCCTCAGTGTCCATTTGCAGGTGGTTTAAAGCTGTCCATTCCACTTAGAACAGAAACCATGCTCCTCCCATCATCCACAAAACTTCTTTGATTCTTCTGCTTGGACACTCTTCCCCTTGATATGCACATGACTTTCAAGTCTCAGCTGAATACCAGCTGCTCAAGAGCCCTGGCCAGCCCATCTAGAACAGCAATCTTAACTTGCCTGCCTAATCCTGCTAAATGTTTTCTTTTTCCTTTACTTGTAGAGCAATTATCTGGTAAGAATCACTGAAACTGTTGAAAAAATGATTTACAGGCAGCCCTCTCTACCTGCAAGTTCCATCCCTGGATTCAACTAACCCTGGTTCTGAAACCCACAGATATCTAGGGCTGACTTTACCAAAACATTTTGTAAAAGGTATCCATGGATTTGGGGATCAAAGCCACCTTTGAATTCATGTTTTCTAGATTCACATCAGCAAGGCCTCAAGCCAAGTGGGCTTTATTTACACTATTTACCTTTCCTTCAATTAAGATAAGAGAGGTGATTTAAAATGTGAATCCTGGCAATCCTTTTCTTCATAAATATTAAAATGCCAGCAATGTTGAAATAATTAAGGCTGAATTGAAACACAATGGTCTCCAAGTTGCAGCTCTTCCAGTGGTAAAACCTTGATGTATCTTTACCAGGTGAAAAGAACATTCTTGCAGAAATTGGCTTCAGATTGCAATGGTCATGTCCCCGTATCAACGGACAATCAAGTTCATACCAGAACTTTGGAACTTCGGTGGTCACTCTCTTAAGAAACAATAAGCATGCTTCTGGTGATCCCGAGTACACAAGTAATCATTTAAGTGATGTTAAATAAACCAGTCTTCAAGCAGAGTAATCATATGGTCAAACTTTTTTTCCCCCGATTGCTTTAACATCAGAATTAAATAAAAATCCTACTTGGGAACACCAACCAAAAATTTCCACTTTGAAGGATTTTTAAAAGTACCCAAATGATATTTGTCGACCAACAAGGACCTACGGTATAGCACAGGGAACTATACTCAATATCTTGTAATAATCTATAATCGAAAAGAATCTAAAAAAAGAATATATGTATGTGTGTATGTATATGACTGAATCACTTTGCTGGTATACCTGAAACTAACACAACATTGCAAATAACTATATTTTAATAAAAAATTTTACAAAAGACTCAAAGGAGAGGGTGAGTCACAGCCTCATGCCCCACCTCGAGCAAGCTTCACCTGGGGTCAGCAGGGGTGACCAGCTCTTCCTGAGCTCTCAGTAGATGGGACGCAGTCATGGTACATACATGTACCTTGTATGTACCCTCACACACGCATATCCACACTCACTCTCACACTCACACACAGGATTCTGGAGAAGAGCCCGGTGAACTTTCTTTTCTCATTTTAAGTACAAACACAAGTTTGTGGAGGGAACAGTATCCTTCGCCTGACTAGGAGAAAATACTGGAACACTTGGGTCTGCTAGTTCCAGACCCTAGCACTGGCTGAGGAACACAAAAAGGGTTGGGATTCATCAGAACAGGGGTGGATCCCTTAATCACAGACGCTGCTTTCATGATGATAAGAAAACATTCCAGGAAGTTTCAAGGGAGAGAAAAGGAGAAGAAACTCTCTCCCCTCTCTCTCCTCTGAAGGAAGCTGCTGCGGCTCCTTGCAGAACGACAACCCTGAGGATACAGCAGTTGTCTTCAAATCTGTGACCATAAAAAATCATTATCTCTGTGAAATACAGCAATTTGGGAGATAATCAAACGGTGACCAGGGGGCAGAGCTGCCAATCTGAAGGATTATGCTCCCTCGCGCCCGCCTGTGCCTGACCTTCCTGGGAGCCAGCTGTCGGCGGCGAAGACGCCCAGCCACTCCGGGCACATTCATTAGGCTGCCTTCGGTGCAGGAGCATTTGCATAACACCCCGGCTTTCTTAATTAGTACTTCATTTCTCCCTTGACTTATTTTGTAGCTAAGTTCATGGTCTCCCCTCCTGGATTTTCTTCCCTCACTGAAATATACCAGGAGTAAGAGCAGGTAGGCCAGGACTAGAAGAAGGAGAAACGAATAGGACTTGCAAATGAAGATGCTGGTAATTAGAAATTAATATTTTCAGATCCGTGTCAAGTTTCTTCGTGGAGAGACTAGGAAAGGAGATTGCTTGAGGAGAAATTTATCCTGGCAACTTCTGATTCCACTCTACACCCATGGGCTATGGAAGGGATACACGAGGCACATTCACTGGCACCCTCTGCCCCCTGACTTAGAACACATCCTCTTAGGGGTAGTAAGTCTTTGGTTTTAGATTTCCAGAATTAACATGAATTCCATCAGAGGGAGGGATCATGTCTATCCACTAATCAGCTGAGCTGGTCTCAAATTCTGATGAGGGGTTGGGTGAATCATTTCCTAGCAGCTCTCTACATTTCCAATTTCTTACTCCAGCCTCTCTCTGGCTGGATTATTCTATACAGGTGAAATGAAAATAGCAGCAAATATATTTACCATATGATTATTACAATTCTCCAATATGGAGAATGCAGGTTCAAACAAAATCAAGCTACTCTTCTGAAGCTAGGATTTATTTTACCTGACCTGAGGAGTAGAAATGCCTCAGCTTTCCCACTTGGTGGCTGTGGCCTGGGAGAATAACGAATCTTGAATTCTGCTCATGAAGAAAAGTCAGACTCTGTTACGGGCCCAGGAGAGACCTGATGGTAGTAATCATTATTAAAAGCCATGATTCTGATCACGAAGAGAAGGCAGACTCTGTTATGAGCCCCAGTAGACACCTGATAGATAGTAATCATTATTAAAAGCCATGATAGGTGATAATGAACTTAGTTCTGGGATGTACAGATCACATAACTAAATATCAATAATTTTTTCTAAAAAGGCTCACTTATTTCAGCATCCACTGTATTCCTTTCATTTCTTTAAAGTAAATGATTTACTCTATAAAGTAAATCATTCTATGTACTTTACAATACAGGAATTTCTTTCAACCAAATATTTAATAAAACTTGATCCTTATGGAAAGCAGAATGTTGGACAGAGTGAACTAGGATGGTGATAAAAAGTCTTTAATACACATGTGAACCCAAACTACTATCAGTAGTCATTAGAGAATTTACCTAATGTTTCTCAATACCAATAAAAAGATTAATTGATGAATGTCACATATATAAAATAACCCAAATTTTATTCTTTATTTCCATGGCTAAGAAGGCTCTAAATGAAAAGACAAAACCTAAACACCAGAGTCTTTAAGTGTGACTGCTTAAGGGAAAAAAGTCTTTCTTTAAGGCAGACTTGTTAGTTGTTTAAGCCATTAACAAAAATAGTAACAACCAATTACATTTTGATTGCATTTGTGCTGAACATATTAATTTAAGTCATGACCACTCTGAAAGTTTTTAACCTATTTTCTTTAAATATCACTTGAGTTTCCTCCTTGAGTGAACTCTATAACTAAGCCAAAATAAAATTTATAGCTTCAATACAAACACTATCTCAATAACACAGAGGGAGGAACTTAAAAAAACATCCCTTGTAATCCCAAACCAGCTGAATGTATTTTGCCATAACTATGAAAGCACATACACACATACATACAAATAAAAATAAATTAATTAAATAAAAAGACACTTTGAACATTAACTCAAGAAAGGAAATGTTTCAACTCCAAACCATTATTTTGGAGAATGGTGTAAGTAGTCAAAGGACATAGCTTAAAAAAAAAAAAAAGAAACTTATATCTCTTTAAAAATGAGATACACATTCAGAATTTTCCTGTCCAGACCACTTTTCTTAAAATGTAAAATTTATAAAGTTATAATTGTGTGGATTTTTTTGATTGTATATGCATATATACTTTTATTTAGAATAAATGAATTTATATATGGTCCAATGTGCGAATGATAATTTTTATGACTAACAGATTCTCTTTAATATGTAGTCATGCACACATGCATAATTTATAAGTAACATATACCTAACCACATTTTCAAATGCATTTCCGCTTTACTGGGGGTTTTTTTATTATTATTCTTTTTTTTTTTTTTTAAACTAAAAGCAAGCCATTTTTTCACCAGGGATTTTTTTCCTTTTTCTTAAAAAAAGTGAATGCAGTTACTGAACTACAACTCTGTAAGAATTCCACTGGGTAAGTTAAAAACACACAGGGCAAAGGAGAGGCCAAGAAGTTATGTTGGCAGCCATATATATTACTCAAGAGCAATAAGAGGGGGTAAAATAGTGTGTGAAGCGACCATTTGAAATGTTAAGCTTTGAAATATTTGCCCATAATGTTATTTTAACATAGTTGGTTGCACTGAATGGATGTGGGTCTCTGTCCCAAGTGATACTTCTGTGAACATAAAGTGTCTGCAGGTGTTTGCCTCCAGGTAGGTCACTGAAAGACAATGCAAATGAGGACAATTTCCCCAGTAGCAGCAACCATAGAAATTAACAAGCAGAAACCTGGTAGACACCGCAAGCTTCTCTGTAGTAAGATAAGTTTCAGGGCATTTTAGAATTTGCCCTCCATTAACTCCTGGATTACCCCATCCCTCATGTGTGCCACCAGGTCATATGCATAGAAACCGGATATAAGAAATTCTCAATTATCCACTTACAGATTATGCACTTTGTATTTTATTCAGGGTGTATTTGACATCCCACCCTGGCAGCCAGCTGCCATCACTCGTGTGTTTGCCTCTGCAGCACACTCCTCCTTGTCAACTGGCCAGCACGGAGGCGCATGATTTTAATACAAGCTTCAAGGAGGCAAACCTATACCCCCCCCAATAAATGCCATATAATACATTTCCTAGTTAAGAAAAAAGAAAAAGTTTTCTAAATTTTGTTTTAAATTATTACTACAAACAGTAGTTCTCTTTGAATACATTGTCAGTACAGACAATTAGAGAGGAGGTAAAAAGGAAAAAGAAAATAATTTACATGATGAGTCAAGCTTTTCTATTTGTGTTACTCTTTTAATTTAATTCTTTTCAAGATTCCATAAGACAGGTATTAATGTCCCCATTTCACAGATTAAGAGACTAATACATTCACGAATTGAATAATTCCCTGAAAAATCACAGAGCTGGAAAACAATGATGTCAGTACTTGATGTCAGATCTCTCCAACTCTAAAGCAATTTGATTTTTTTCCCCACAATTAAATGTTGCCTTGGCCCTGTATGCATATACAAAGTTTGCAAATAGTTTGGGTGATTGCAAAATGAAAGGCTCTACAAAAAGGAAGTATTCCTAATGCAGTGGAACTCATCTAATGAAATAGCTCACAGATGTAGATAATTAACACAACGTATATAATAAAATCATTCAGATTTAAAAACAACCTAGAATGATACGACATGTTCACCTATAGCATGCCTGCTAGTCAAGTCCAAACAATGCATAAAGAATAGAGGAGCCCTCCTGATCGTGTTTCTGACCAGGGTTTTCATACAATTTTTTCTCATATATATACCATCACTGGTAATAAAGTAAGAACTTGAATTCTGCAACACTGATGCAATGAAATGTCCCGCTACAGAACTGCATAGCAACCAGATGTCCACAGTGGAAGGTCTGTGAAAGACAATTAAATACAGTACTTTCCCTCCAGGGCAGTATTGATCAAAGGAGTAACACATATACATGCTTCATCATTCAAATGCTAATGAATCTATAAACCTCATTATTTCTTATCTATCTTTGGGTTTCCACAGGTTTTTGGTGGCATACCATATTTATGCCAGTAATGTTTGCACTTTTTATATGCCTTTCTAAACCCAATAACAGACAGGAAATCATGAATCTAGGAAAAAATGCTATATGAATATAATCTCAGAGCATGCATTATTTGCAGATTACGAATGGATACAAACTTTCCAATTCTCTGAAGTTTAACTTGTGTCAAACAGGATTATTGCTAGCTAAAACAACAACAAACATTTACTAAGGAAATATTTATTCTGTGAGCTTTGAAATTCTCAGAAGACAGATGCTCTGAAAAAGATATTATGTGTTTCATACATAGTACACAGATCTACAACCAAGGGCAGCAATCAGAGGGTTTAGGAAGAGCAGCTAATCAGCTGAGATAATAATGCAGATACAAATAATTTCTGTGTCATATTGGATATCCTTTCTTCATTGCATTTTTTAATGTACTTTTTTTGTTATCAGTGTCATTGCTTGTTTTTAGAGAGGAAGTGTGATATGTTGGAAACACTGGAACATTTGCAATCAGAAAGATCTGGGTTCAAATCCATACTACTACTTATTTGAAAGGTGATCTTAAGCAAGTTATTAATAATTAATCTCTGAGACTTGGTGGTTTTACCTATAAAATGGGGATGATAATTATTGTTACCAGCTATGTGATTTAATATGACTTACTCACCATTTCTGGGTTGTGGGTTTCCCCACATAAAATGAAATTCATAACTACGTTATAGTATGTGCCAAGGATTAAATGCGGTAATAGCTACACACACCTAGCACAGTACCAAGTTTCCACCAGGTTCTGAGTAAATTGGCTGTCAGTACTTTATGCTAGAAATACATGCTCAAGGCAAAATATTTGTTTAAAAAAATGAAGCTCAATAATCCAAGATAATCTTTGTGTATTTTGGTGTATCACCTTCCAGCCTTTCTTCTATGTGTACACATTTTTTGTAATTTTTTTATTTTATTACATTTCTTTTTAAAAATTTTACATATTTATTATTTTTATTTATTTTTGGCTGTGCTGGGTCTTCATTCATGTGAGGGCTTTTTCTAGATGGAGCAAGCAAGGGCTACTCTCTAGCTGCAGTGTGTGGGCTTCTCTTGGTGCAGAGCATGGGCTCTAGGGCACATTGTTTCAGCAGCTGCAGCACACGGGCTCAGTGGTTGCTGCTTCCATGCTCTAGAATACAGGCTGAACAGAAGTGGTGCAAGGGTTTAGTTGCTCCAAGGCATGTGGGATCTTCCCAGATCAAGGCTCAAACTCATGTCCCTCGCATTGGCAGGTGGGTTCTTTACCACTGAGCTGCCAGGGAAGCCCTATATACACTTTGGAATGTAGTTGAGATTGAGGGCTGGCAACCCACTCCAGTATTTTTGCCAGGAGAATCCCATGGACAGAAGAACCTGGTGGGCTACAGTCCATAAAGGTGCAAAGAGCGGGGCATGACTGAAGCAACTTAGCACAAGGACAAGATTATACTATCCATAATTTTGCAGCTGCTCTAATAATTTATTATACAATACATTTTTCTTCTATCATTAATAGATTGCTTGCAATCATCATTTAAATAGCAGTGAAATAGCATTTTGGGGTATAATATAATTTGCTTCAGTCTAGTTCCTGAGTTCATGCCTCAGAGAGGGCAATTTGTCTTTATTTGGGGGTTTTCCTGGTGGCTCAGTTGGTAAAGAATCTATCTGCAATGCAGGAGACCTGGGTTCCATCGCTGTGTCAAGAAGATCCCCTGGAGAGGGAAATGGCAACCCACTCCAGTATGTTTGCCTGGAAAATTCCAATGACAGAGGAGCCTGATGGCTACAGTCCATGGGGTCAGAAGAGTCAGACACAACTTAGGGACTAAAACACCATCACAATTTGTTTAATTAAATGATGATGTTGCTGTTATAAATATTATACTATATCATTAGCCACATAACTGAATATTTTGTTTAACTCTGTTATCTAAAGTGCTTACAGGTAGCCCTATGCCAAGAGATACATGAAGTTGAGGGAGTTGGGAAAAGAAATATAAAGAAGGATCAATTTCCCCAGCAGCAGTGAAAGAAAGTCAAAGGAAAACAATATTTTTACAATGAAGAGTGAAGGAAATGGAAACTTTAGAAAAATGTAACACGGAAGCCTCTGTTTTGAGAGTTTGACAGATTTATCATTCTAAAAAGTATTACCTAGAGTAACTCTGATGTCCCATGGAACCTCTATGTATTAAGATTCCCGAGGATAGATCCTCAAGTCATCATATTAGTAGCCCAAATGCTGTGATATTGCACATATTGAAGAAGGGTCTAGAGAATATTAGAAGTTAATAGACCTGAAAACTCTGCAAGGCGCTAAAGTCCTTCAGAAACCCAGGACAGACCTTCCATTGATGACCTTACTCTCATCTTCTTTTTTTAAAATTCTACTGTAAAACCACTAGTAAGCTTTCCTTGAAGAATTCGTAGTTTAAAAATCCCAAAGAGTATTTTTTTTCTGATGTTGATGTAAATTAGCTAGATTTCTCTGTACAAATATTTATATTTGTTAAAATGCAAAACAAAAAGGCACTGAAATTACATTTAGGCAGAGAATGTGAAAGAAATAGCAAACCACTCCTTTTCATAAAATGGACCTCTTTTTTCTAAACACATATTGAACTAAACAGCTCAAAAATAAAATTTTAAAAAATTAAGAAAAGGAAAAAGAAACAGGATGCAGAGGCCAACGAGCTTGGATCACAAGTGGGAACCTTTTATTTAAATCATGCTCTGAGCAGAACTGGGCTTCCTTGGTGGCTCAGACAGTAAAGAATCCACCTGCAATGCAGGAGACCTGGGTTTGATCCCTAGGTTGGAAAGATCCACTGGAAAGGGCATGGCAACCCATTCCAGTATTCTTGCCTGAAGAATCCCATGGACAGGGGAGCCTGATGGGCTGGCCCATGGGGTTGCAGAGTCCAGCGTGACTAACAGTTTCACTTTTTTTTTTAAACTTTACTGAGCAGAACTGCATTTGCACTGAAGTGACAATGATGGAATGGACTGTGTTCAGGATTAAATAATTCACTGCATCCATTTTTTAAAGATATTACAGGAGCATAGTATTTGACAAACCAGTGTATTTGAAAAGAAATGCAAGCTATCTCTTTTCTCTTTCCTTCCAACTTAGTCTACAAAAGATGCTTAGAAGAGCTTTTCTGTGTCCAACAAGTTTATGGGTTTTGTCATTATAAGGAACCAGGAAAAATTTCCTTCTTCTCCAGTCTTTCCTTCCCATACATAGATCCCTCCTTACTGGCCCTGGGGTTTCGTCAAAACAAAATTACCATGGAACCTGGAGTAGGACTCAATTTTTTATTCTATTGATCTTTATATCTGGTAGTTGCAGTTGTAGCAGTAAATTTCTATTTATTGGAAGTCCCCTGGGCTTGTGGCTTGATACCAGACACCTGCGGAGGAGAGCACGGAGACATCTCCTACTTGGAACACGTGCTTTCAAAGCTTCCAATCTGACAGAGATCAAAGTACAAGAGGATACCCAATGGAAAGAACAAAACAAAAGAATAGAAATGTTTCATTTCTATCCACATCTGTGGAGATATCTACAGGTTTAATGATATGATTATAATATACATGGCATATGTGTTACAACAAGAATGACACAATATGACCCAAGGCAAATAAATCCATGTGGAACTTTATATTACAAAACTATTTTCTTTTCTCATTATAAACAGCTTACCCTTACCTATTCAAAACCCTAAACTTAGAGGATGTAAGGATGGCACATAGTCAGAAGTTGTTACAAATGCTAGCTTAAGTAGGCAATTATCTCACAAGTTCTGGATTTGGGCTATATTTTAACAAGCCCTCAATTTTCCAATTCTAGATATCTTAGCAATTGTGCCTTCAACTGTCAATTGCCTGACAATTGTTTCTGTCAATTCAGAAAACTTGCAGTTCAGAAACACAATTTTAAGTTCTATCACCAAACTTGAAAGTCTCACTGATACAGGAAAATTAACTTACATCTGAAAATCTGTTTGATACTTATCTAAAATTAAGTCTACTTGCTTCATACATTAAATTCCCCTAGAATGAAGCATCTGTTGTATCTCTTGGCAGAACATTTCTTTTTTCTCTACACACCCTCTGCCTTTGTGTCATTTTACTGTTTTCTAGGCATTGAAAGTGAAAGCCGCTTAGTTGTGTCCAACTCTTTGTGACCCCATGAGCTATACAGTCCATGGAATTCTCCAGGCCAGAATACTGGAGTGGGTAGCCTTTCCCTTCTCCAGGGGATCTTCCCAACCCAGGGATCGAACCCAGGCCTCCCTCATTGCAGGCGGATTCTTTACTAGCTGAGGTACAAGGGAAGCCCAATCAATCTAGGCATTCCCACTCATGAAATCCTCTCTGTCTTTGATTACTAATGTGCCTTTCATGAGCTATTTTTATTCTAAATTATTTTCTGAAACTAAACTAGGGCAACCAATCTCATTTTCAGCAAAATACCTCAGGTTGGGCAGAGTAAAGTCCCATAAGTAAAATAATAGGGTTTTATTTACTCTCATCTAGAGTCTTTGGATGTAATTGGCATTGAAATGACATTTGGGCAAGATTAGGTGCATGCGTGCTAAACTGCTTCAGTCATGTCCAACTCTTTGTGATCCCATGGTTTGTAGCCCACCTGGTTCCTCTGTCCGTGATATTCTCCAGGCAAGAATACTGGAGTGGGTTGCCATGCCCTCCTCCAGGGGATCTTCCTGACCCAGGGATCGAACCCTCATCTCTTCTGTCTCCTACATTGGCAGGCAGATTCTTTACCACTAGCACCACCTGGTAAGCTCTTGGGCAAGATTTTGTCTGTTTAAAGACTCACAGTTAAATAGTGATATTAATACACTCATCAATACGAATGGACACTGGGCACATTAATACCACTGATTTCCACAGTTAAGAGGAGAGTCAGAATAAAATACCTTTTTTGTAAGAGGAAGAAGAAAAGTTCCTCAGGAAGCATATAATTGTGATCATAAAGCAGAAGCATTGTTCATTGTTTAGATGTACATGTCTGCTCACATTTTGAGACTTGAATGAATGGAAGAGAAGGAGTAGCAGGAAGAGAGAGAGAGAAGCAGAGCAAGTTAGGGAGATTGAGCATAATGCATTTTTTTGTTTTTCAAATACGGGGGACATTTTGTTAGGTGATGTATCTCAGAGGTTAGCATTTAACTTAGTGGTCAATTTTCAAGACAAGCACACTTTAAGAAAATCTGTGGATTAGTATGTTGAGATATATTATTTTCTCACCATGTTCTAAGTTTGGTCCCTCCACTAGCGAGGCTGTTTCCTTCCAGCATGTCACCTTCTGTCTGCCACGGCCTAGGAAGAGACGCTCCACACTGAGTCTCATCTAGAAGACCAACTGACTCGATGACCTCCATTTCAAGAAGTCACTCATTCACTGGGTCTCTCTATGCAGCCATATCCTGTTACACAGTTACTGTGAGATAATCCTAAAATGATTTTAGACTTGGTGGTGGTGGTTTAGTTGCTAAGTTGTATCTGACTCTTTGCAACCCCATGGACTGTAGCCTGCCAGGCTCCTCTGTCCAGGGGATTTCCCAGGCAAGAATATAGGACTGGGTTCCCATTTCCTTCTCCTAGGAATCTTCTCGACCTAGGGATTGACCCTGTCTCCTGCTTGGCAGGTGGCTTCTTCAGCACTGAACCACCTGGCAAGCTCAATTTTAGACTTACTAGCTTCTATAAAATAAAATAGTTTCTCTCCAAAATTTGAAATCATCCTTCATTTTAAAGAAAATGCTAATCACCAAATCAAACCAGAATAGATATTATAAAGCAAAGAAAGCTCACATGTGGGCATTCACCAATGATTTCCTGAATACAAATAACATGCAAGATATAGTTTATAGTACTAAGCCACTTTTATCCAAATTTATCATATTCATTTTAATAACTTCCACTGCCTTACTTCCACCATTTACATCTAAATGCAAATCTTATTTTGTGATTCTGCTAAAGATCTTTTACAGAACCAAGGAAAATTACTATACAAATGCCATTACCTAGAAGTTTGAAATTCTGAGACTACAAAAGGGTTAATTAATTACATTATCTGTAGCATTACCCTGGCTACATTCTGCCTGGAAGGCATATGGATCCACTCAGCTGCTGAATTTGAAAGAGCTGTGTCCTTTTCATGCAGAAGAAAAATCATCTCAGGAACCCTCTTCCACCCCCACTGTAAGCACTAGATGTTTCTTTTTCACCTGATTATTGTGTTTCTATTAAAATAATTAAAAAGAACCAACATTAATTTCCCAATCATCCTTTAAAAATCTGAGTACTGCATCACGTTTTTCAATCAATGTCTACTTACTAAGCTTCTACTATGTCCTAGACAAAGTGCTAGGCTGGCGAGATTCTCAGATGAATGAGATCTGGTTGCTTACCCACCATATCAGATTAGGTTTATAAAAAGTTAGGCAAAAAGAATATTGAAAAAGCATTTCAAGATTTGATTTGCTAAGAATGTAGTGGGAAATGAGTCACTCAGCTGTGTCCATCTGATAGGCTCCTCTATCCATGGAATTTTCCAGGCAATAATAATGGAGTGGGTAACCACTCCCTTCTCCAGGGGATGTTCCCAACCCAGGGATCAAACCCGGGTGTCTCAACTTTAGGCAGATTCTCTACTCTCTGAGCAGAGAAGAATGTAGTGGAGGTGTGTAAATCCTTCTCTTAGCAACTTATGCCGTCCAGATTAATTGTACAATTGTTCAGCTCATTTTAGACTTTCTTTTCTCTTCTTTCTTCCTCTTCTAATTTCTCTCCTTCTGTAGTTCCTCTGCTGCTGCTGCTGCTGCTAAGTCGCTTCAGTCGTGTCTGACTCTGTGCGACCCCATAGACGGCAGCCCAGCAGGCTCCTCCGTCCATGGGATTTTCCAGGCAAGAGTACAAGAGTGGGGTGCCATTGCCTTCTCCGCTGTAGTTCCTCCAGTTCATTTATTTGGCTTTGTTTTTCAAAAAGACCAAGGCGTCTAATAAGTGTGCATGGTATCATGGGAGAAAAGATATGCCAACAGATAAAGAGAAATTTAGGGCAGACAATAAATTGAAATGGGCTAAACAGAATGCGGTCCACTGGAGAAGGGAATGGCAAACCACTTCAGTATTTTTGCCTTGAGAACCCCATGAACAGCAGGAAAAGGAAAAATGATAGTATACTGAAAGAGGAACTCCCCAGGTCAGTACGTGCCCGATATGCTACTGGAGATCAGTGGAGAAATAACTCCAGAAAGAATGAAGGGATGGAGCCAAAGCAAAAACAATACCCAGTTGTGGATGTGACTGGTGATAGAAGCAAGGTCTGATACTGTAAAGAGCAATATTGCATATGAACCTGGAATGTTAGGTCCATGAATCAAGGCAAACTAGAAGTGGTCAAACAGGAGACGGCAAGAGTGAACATTGACATTCTAGGAATCAGCAAACTAAAATGGACTGGAATGGGTGAATTTAACTCAGATGACCATTATATCTACTACTGTGGGCAAGAATCCCTTAGAAGAAATGGAGTAGCCATCATGGTCAATAAGTCAGAAATGCAGTACCTGGATGCAAAACCATTCAATATCACGGTAATCCAAGCCTATGCCCCACCAGTAACACTGAAGAAGCTGAAGTTGAATGGTTTTATGAAGACCTACAAGACCTTTTAGAACTAACACCCAAAAAAGATGTCCTTTTCATTATAGGGGACTGGAATGCAAAAGTAGGAAGTCAAGAAACACCTGGAGTAACAGGCAAATTTGGCCATGGAGTACAGAATGAAGCAGGGCAAAGGCTGATAGAGTTTTGCCAAGAGAACGCACTGGTCGTAGAAAGCACCCTCTTCCAACAACACAAGAGAACACTCTACACATGGACATCACCAGATGGTCAACACTGAAATCAGATTGATTATATTCTTTGCAGCCAAAGATGGAGAAGCTCTATACAGTCAGCAAAAACAAGACTGGGAGCTGACTGTGGCTCAGATCGTGAACTCCTTATTGCCAAATTTAGACTTAAATTGAAGAAAGTAGGGAAAACCACTAGACCATCCAGGTATGACCTAAATCAAATCCCTTATGATTATAAGTGAGAAATAGATTTAAGGGACTGGATCTGATAGACAGAGTCCCTAATGAACTATGGATGGAGGTTCGTGACATCGTACAGGAGACAGGGATCAAGACCATCCCCAAGAAAAAGAAATGCATAAAAGCAAAAGGGCTGTCTGGGGAGGCCTTACACATAGCTGTGAAAAGAAGAGAAATGAAAAGAAAAGGTGAAAAGGAAAGATATAAGCATCTGAATGCAGAGTTCCAAAGAATAGCAAGGAGAGATAAGAAAGCCTTCTTCTGTGATCAGCGCAAAGAAATAGAAGCAAACAACAGAATGGGAAAGACTAGAGATCTCTTCAAGAAAATTAGAGATACCAAGGGAACATTACATGCAAAGATGGGCTCGATAAAGCAGAGAGAAATGGTATGAACCTAACAGAAGCAGAAGATATTAAGAAGAGGTGGCAAGAATGCACAGAAGAACTGTACAAAAAAGATCTTCATTACCCATATAATCACGATGGTGTGATCACTCACTTAGAGTCAGACATCCTGGAATGTGAAGTCAAGTGGGCCTTAGAAAGCATCACTACAAACAAAGCTAGTGGAGGTGATGGCATTCCAGTTGAGCTATTTCAAATCCTGAAAGATGATGCTGTGAATGTGCTGCACTCATTATGCCAGCACATTTGGAAGACTCAGCAGTGGCCACAGGACTGGAAAAGGTCAATTTTCATTCCAATCCCAAAGAAAGGTAATGCCAAAGAATGCTCAAACTACCACACAATTGCACTCATCTCACATGCTAGTAAAGTGATGCTCAAAATTCTCCAAGCCAGGCTTCAGCAATATGTGAACCGTGAGTTTCCAGATTTTCAAGCTGGTTTTAGAAAAGGCAGAGGAACCAGAAATCTAATTGTCAATATCCGCTGGGTCATGGTAAAAGCAAGGGAGTTCCAGAAAAACGTCTATTTCTGCTTTATTATCTATGCCAAAGCCTTTGACTGTGTGGATCACAATAAACTGTGGAAAATTCTGAAAGAAATGGGAATACCAGACCACTTCACCTGCCTTTTGAGAAATCTGTATGCAGGTCAGGGAAGCAACAGTTAGAACTGGACATGGAACGACAGACTGATCCCAAATAGGAAAAGGAGTACGTCAATGCTGTATATTGTCACCCTGCTTATTTAACTTCTATGCAGAGTACATCATGAGAAATGCTGTGCTGGAAGAAACACAAGCTGGAATCAAGATTGCCAGGAGAAATCTCAATAACCTCACATATGCAGATGATACCACCCTTATGGCAGAAAGTGAAGAGGAACTAAAGACCCTCTTGATGAAAGTGAAAGAGGAGAGAGAAAATGTTGGCCTAAAGCTCAACACCCAGAAAACTAAGATCGTGGCATCTGGTCGCCTCACTTCATGGCAACTAGATGAGGAAACAGTGGAAACAGTGTCAGACTTTATTTTGGGGGGACTCCAAAATCACTGCAGATGGTGATTGCAGCCATGAAATTAGGACACTGCTCCTTGGAAGGAAAGTTATGACCAACCTAGATAGCATATTCAAAAGCAGAGACATTACTTTGCCAACAAAGGTCCATCTAGTCAAGGCTATGGTTTTTCCAGTGGTCATGTATGGATGGGAGAGTTGGACTGTGAAGAAAGCTGAGCACTGAAGAATTGATGCTTTTGCACTGTGATGTTGGAGAAGACTCTTGAGAGTCCCTTGGACTACAAGGAGATCCAACCAGTCCATTCTAAACGAGATCAGCCCTGGGTGTTCATTGGAAGGACTGATGCTAAAGCTGAAACTCCAATACTTCGGCCACCTCATGTGAAGACTTGACTCATTGGAAAAGACCCTGATGCTAAGAGGGATTGGGGGCAGGAGGAAAAGGGCATGACAGAGGATGAGATGGCTGGATGGCATCACCGACTCGATGGACATGAATTTGAGTAAACTCCGGGAGTTGGTGATGGACAGGGAGGACTGGCGTGCTGCGATTCATGGGGTTGCAAAGAGTTGGACACGACTCTGCGACTGAACTGAACTGAAAATTAGTATATCAAGTCTACACCTCAAACGCCAGTATGTAAGTATGGATGGCAAGTGAGTTCTGAAGTCTAGTGGCCAAAGACAAAAGAAGCATAATTCAATGTTTCAGAACTACTGGCAGCATAAATTTCTCCCAGTGTTAAGCTGGGGAGAACATTCTTCTCTAATCTACAAGAAGGGGACGTTTGTGGAGTAATAGACAGCATTATCCATACCTGCCAGAGTTCACTTTGTTCATTATTAAATGCCAGAGGTTTTGTTATTCTCATATGGTTACAGAAGGACTGAAAACTCTGAAATCTGAGTTATGTACATCATAAGATTCAACACCCTCATCTTTCCCTTTCTTTGTTTCTCTCTCTCTCTCTCTTTGTGTATAACATCTAAGTCTCATGGTAGCCACAATGTAAAAACCTGAAGTAAACACACAAAAGATAGATAAAGGAATTAAGCATACCAGTAAAGGTCATCAAACCACAAAGGAAGAGAGCAAGAGAAGAAGAAAGGAACAAAGCGAAAGCACAAAAACAGCCAGAAAACCTTAACAATATGGTAATAAGCACATGCATGCTTGCTAAATTGCTTTTTTCATGTCTGACTCTTTGTGACTCTATGGACTATAACTGGCCAGGCTCCTCTGTCCATAGAGCTCTCCAGGCAAGAATATGGAGTGCATTGCCATGCTCCCTTCCAGGGGATCTTAACGACCTGGGGTCGAACCTGTGTCTCTTATGTCTCCTGCAGTGGCAGGCAGATTCTTTACCACTAGTGCCACCAAGGGAGCCCCAGTAATAAACACATATTTATTAATAATTACTTTAAATGTAAATGGACTAAATTCTCCAGCTAAGACACAGAGTGGTTGAACAGATAAAAAAAAAAATAAGACTCATCTATATGCTGCCTATAAGACACACAGACTTTAGACATAAGGCTACACATAGATTGATAGTGAACAGATGAAAAAGATATCCCATACAAATGGAAGCCAGAAGAAAGCTGGAGTAGCTGTAGTTATACCTATAACAGGCAAACACAATTTTAAACCAAAGACTGCAATAAGACACAAAGAAGGGTGTTGTGGAATAATAAAGGTGTCAATCCAACAAGAGAATATAACATTTGTAAATATTTATTCACCCATTATAGGAGCACCTAACTGTACAAAGCAAATATTGACAGTGCTAAGAGGAGACATAGGCAGAAATACATTAATAGCATGGGACTTTAATGCACTACTTACATCAATGGATAGATCATCTAGACAGAAAATCAATTAGGAAACATCAGCCTTAAACAATATGTTAGAACAGATGAACTTAACAGGTATTTACAGAAAATTCCATCCAGAAGGAACAGAATACACATTATTCTCAAGTGCATTGCCCAACACAGATCATATACCATAGATCATACATTAGGTCACAAAACAAGTCTTAATAATTTTAAGAGGTCTAAGATCTTTGGCAAATGTCTTTTCTGACCACATGGTATGAAACTAATCACATACACACACACACACACACAAACTGGAAATTCATAAGTATGTGGAAATTAAACAACATGCTATTGAACAAACAATGGGTCATAGAAGAAATAGAACTCACTAGATTCCTTGATACAATCAAAATTGGAAATGCAACACACCAAAATTTATGAGATGCAGTAAAAACAGTTCTAAAGAGAAAGTCATAGCAATAAGTGCCTACACACAAGGAAATAAGAAAAGTGTCAAATAAACAATCTAATTTTATGCCACAAGGAACTAACAAAAGAAGCTCAGATGAAGCCCAAAGTTAGTAAAAGGAAGAAAATAACAAATATTAGAGCAAAAATAAACGAACTAGAGACAAAAAAAGACAACAGTAAAAAATCAATAAAATAAGGAGTTTGTTTTCTGAAATGATAAACAAAATCGACAAGTCTTTAGCTAGACTCACCAAGAAAAAACATAGGGGATTCAAATAAATAAAATCATAAATGAAAGAGGAGAAATAACAAATGATACCACAGAAACACAAAGAATCATAAGAGACTTCTACTAATATTTATATGCCAATAAATTGGACAGCCTAGAAGAAATGGATAAATTCCTAGGAACACACAACCTACTGAGACTGAATCATGATGAAATAAAATCTGAACAGATTAAATACTATCCAAGAGTTTGAATCAATAATCAAAAACCTCCCAACATACAAAAATCCGGGACCTGGTTGCTTCACTAGTGAGTAATACGAAACATTCAAAGAAGCATTGGTACCAATTTTTCTCATATTCTTCCGAAAACATAGAAGGAAAAAATTCTTCCAAGCACTTTTTATGAGACCAGTATTACCTTGATACCAAAACCAGACAAGGACGCCACAAAAAGAAGAAAGTTACAGGTCAATGTCCTGAATGAATATAGATGCAAAAATCCTCAACAGAATATTAGCAAACTGAAATCAGTAATACATTTAAAGGATTATATATTAATATTATGATCAAGTGAAGTTTATTACAGGGATGCAAACATGGTTCAACATTCACAAATCATTTCATGTTTATTACATATGACAAACCCACAATTAACATCATACTCAATGGTGAAAAGGTTCAAGTTTTTTCTCTAAGATCAGGAACAAGACAAAGATGCCCACCTTTGCCACTCTCATTCAACATAGTAGTGGAAATTGTACCCAGAGCAATTAGGTAAGAATATGAAATAAAACGCATCTACATTGGAAAGGAAGAATTAAAATTGTCAGTATTTGCAGATGATACAATACTATACCGAAAATCCTAAGGACTCCATCAAAAAACTCTAAGAACTAATAAAAAAAGACAATAAAGCTTCTTGATATGAAAAACAATTCATGAAAATGTTGTGTTTCTTTATGCTAAAAACAAAACTATAGCAAGGAGGAATTAAGAAAACAATCCCATTTACAATCACATCAAAACGAATAAAATACTTAGGAATAAATTTAACTAAAGAGGTAAAAGATCTGTATATTGAAAATACAAGACATTAATTAAAGAAATTGAAGAAGACACACTAAAAATGGAAAGATATACCATGCTCATGGATTGAAAGAATTAATATTTATGAAATGTCCATACCCTCAAAGCAATATACAAACTCAATAAAATTCCTATCAAAATTCTAATGGTATTTTTCACAAATACAAGACAAACAACTATGTACGGAATCACAAAGACCCCACAAAGCCAAAGCAATTCTGAGAAAGAATAAAGCTAGAGGCATCACATTCCCTGATTCCAAACTACATTACAAAGGCATAGTATGAAAATAGTTTGACATTGGAATAAAAACAAACACATAGATTGATGGAACAGGATAAAGACCCTAGAAATAAACCCATGCATATATGGTCAATTAATTGCTATAGCAAAGGAACCAAGAATATTCAATAAAAAAGAACAATCTCTTCAATAAATGGTCTTGGTAAAATTGGACAGTCATATGGCAAAAGAATGAAACTGGACCACTATCTTATACCCTACACAAAAATTAACTAAAAACAGGATCAAAGACTTGAATGTAAGTCTTGAAACCATTAAACTCCTAGAATAAAACACAGGCACAAGCTCCCCAGTGTTTGTCTTGGAGATGATTATTTGAATCTCAAACCAAAAGAAAACAAAAGAAACAAAAGTAAAAATATACAACTGGGACTATATAAAAAAAAAAAAAAAGAAAGCTTCTGCACAGCAAAGAAAACCACCAAAAAATGAAAAGAGAATCTACTGAATGCAAGAAAATGAAAACTGCAAATCATGTATTTGATAAGAGGCTAATATCCAAAATACATAAAGAAGTTATACAACTCAAAAGAAAAAAAAAAAACAAGCATTCCAATTAATAAATAGACATTATTCCAAGGAAGACATACAGATGGCCAACAGGTACATGAAAACATGTTTGACATCATCAATCATCAGTTCAGTTCAGTTCAGTTGCTCAGTCGTGTCCAACTGTTTGTGACCCCATGAATCACAGCACGTCAGGCCTCCCTGTCCATCACCAACTCCTGGAGTTCACCCAAACTCATGTCCATCGAGTCAGTGATGCCATCCAGCCATCTCATCCTCTGTCATCCCTTTCTCCTCCTGGCCCCAATCCCTCCCAGCATCAGGGTCTTTTCCAATAAGTCAACTCTTCGCATGAGGTGGCCAAAGTACTGGAGTTTCAGCTTTAGTATCAGTCCTTCCAATGAACACCCAGGGTTGATTTCCTTCAGAATGGACTGGTTGGATCTCCTTGCAGTCCAAGGGACTCTCAAGAGTCTTCTCCAACACCACAGTTCAAAAGCATCAATTCTTCGGCACTCAGCTTTCTTCACAGTCCAACTCTCACATCCATACATGACTACTGGAAAAACCATAGCCTTGACTAGACGGACCTTTGTTGGCAAAGTAATGTCTCTGCTTTTGAATATGCTATCTAGGTTGGTCATAACTTTCCTTCCAAGGAGTAAGCGTCTTTTAATTTCATGGCTGCAGTCACCATCTGCAGTGATTTTGGAGCCCCCCAAAATAAAGTCTGACACTGTTTCCACTGTTTCCCCATCTATTTCCCATGAAGTGATGGGACTAGATGCCATGATCTTAGTTTTTTGAATGTTGAGCTTTAAGCCAACTTTTTCACTCTCTTCTTTCACTTTCATCAGGAGGCTTTTTAGTTCCTCTTCACTTTCTGCCGTAAGGGTGGTGTCATCTGCATATCTGAGGTTATTGATATTTCTCCTGGCAATCTTGATTCCAGCTTGTGCTTCTTCCAGCCCAGCGTTTCTCATGATGTACTCTGCATAGAAGTTAAATAAGCAGGGTGACAATATTCATCAATCATCAAGAAAATGCAAATCAAAACCACAAGGAGGTATCATTTCACATCTGTCAGAATGGCTATCATTAAAGATAATGATAACAAAGATAATGATAAGAAATAACAAATGTTGGGGTGGAATGGAGAAAAGGGAACCCTCGTACACTGTTGGTGGAAATGTAAATTGGTGCATCCACTATGTAAAACAGTATAGAATTTCCCAAAAGAATGAAAGTAGAAATACCATATGATCCATCAATCCACTCCTGGCTATGTATCCCAAAAAACCAAAAACACTATGTATCCCAAAAAACCAAAAATACTAATTCAAAAAGATATATGAACCTTGATGTTCATAGCAGCATTATTTACAGTAGCCAAGATATGAAAGCAAACTAAGTGTCCATCAACAGATGTATTGATAAAGAAGGTGTAGTATACATATATAAACAATGTAATATCACTCATAAAATGAAAATTTTCCATTTGCATCAATATGAATGTACCTAGAAGGTATTATGCCAGTGAAATAAATCAGAGAAAAACTATACTATATATTATCATTTACATGTGAAATCTAAAAAGTAAAATAAAAGCATGAATATAACAAAAATATGTTCTCATATGTTCTCTTTATGTTCTCATAGACATAAAGAACAAACTAGTGATTTCCAGTGGGGAGAGGTAAGAGGAGGGGCAAGACAGGGGTAGGGGATTAAGAGGTGCAGACATCTCTTAATAAATAAGCAACAAGGATATATAGGCAATGAGCACAGGGAAATATAGGCAGTATTTTATAATTTTAAACTGAAATAACATTCTTTGGTTTACAGGGATGCTTTATCGAATAATCTGCTCATGATTATTGAGTGACTATGAAACATAGATGATACATTTGTCCCGTTTCCAGGAAGCCTAGTGTCTTTTTGTATCTCATTTGTTTCTCGTGCCTCAATAAGAGTATCTAGTCCCTTGTATGAATTAGGTTACAGTAATAAAGTCTTCATAGCTGGATATGCAATGCTAAAACACCTAGATTTGGTCAGTACTGGTTATTTTCCAGATATTTAGTCTGCATAAGACCAGTTAATTAGCTGCACTGCATATTTTATTGTACTGATGAGATCTTTCATTTCCGTGTAATTGCAGTCTATAACTTCATAGCGGGGATTCAGGCATTCTGAATATGGCTATGTAACCAAAGTACCAAAATTTTGCACAAACGGTCATTTCAAAACTGAAAAACAAATCTTTGTCAGTTTGGTGGAAATTTCAGTCAACCAACTTGGTGCCTTATAAATAAAGTAACTGGCCAAATGCCTGAATTTTTTCTTTATGTTTCAGAAATTTCTTTTGCTCTCGTACAAGGAGTCAAAGAGAGAGGAGGCTTCGTCCAGTGTGCATTTCAAGTCTAACCCATAAATAATTCAGTTAGAAGACATTTTCTGTGAGCATGGGTCATTTTCTGTACCTTCAAGTTGAACTTGACCTAGAGATGAATTACTTTATCACCTCTTAGGAAAACCTTACAGGCTGCTATTCCTTAATTTATAAAATGGGAAGGTGGCTCAGAGAAATTATGGCCCATCATCGAGAAAGTGTTTTGAGCTTTCTTGCAGTCACTAGGCAGCATTTATTGTGCGCCCACTGTGTGCTTAGCACTGTGCAAATACAAGGTATTGGGTTAACAGATCACAACCCTTCTGGCTGCAAAATAATTTTTTAAAACCTTCTGCTCCATTAATATTCCATGCCATATGGTGAAAAAAGGTCTAAATTCTATTGCTTTTGCTTTTACAGATAATTTATGAAAAAAATGAAATATTAACTAGGAATGTGGTAGAATGGCTTTCTGTTTCGCTAGCAGATGACAAATGAAGGCACACAGGCACACATTTGAATAAGGAATTATCAATCAACCTCAAACTTGACCCACAGCTGTCATCCCTATAAATTAATGTTTACCATTTTTAAGTATGTACAGGACATCTGGAAACACACAGGCTGTGGCTGGCGAGAAATTTCCAAGAAATAGTATATCAAAAGCTAATTATAGCAGCAGCGAGACCAAGTGTCATTTTGTTATGGTGAATTATAGACGGGGAGCTCTGTCACCCGCAAACTGTTATTCATAACTAAATCATAATGCTTTTAAGTTTTAATTAATCTGCTTAGCTTTAGTTGCAAGGGAGAAGCTTGCTTAACTGTTCAGCCGCCAAGGCTCTCTCTCGGGCTAGCCTGAAACTGCATCTGAGCACCTGGGGGAGCAGAACCACATTATCAGGCTGACATTGCGTCTATTAAAGAGAATTTCTTTTAATATGCCAGAGTCTGAATATTTCTTTCTATTTCATTATCCAAAAACCAATTAATTTTCCATAAGAGCACCAAATTAATTACAAAATACTATGGAAATCAGAGATGTCTCCCCTTCTCCACCATTATGGAAATGCCAAGCCCCTTGGCAGCAACGTCTTCCAAAGGTACTAGTTTTTCTCCTTAGCTAATATTTTATGTGCAGTGTTGGAAAAACCCTTAAGAGCTGGTGTTTTTATTTATCTTTCACATGACTTCTTCCTCCTATTGTTTACCCAGCCCACTCTATTTGATCTTCTTTACCTCGTGAAAGTTAGCCAAAGAAAGGAAATTTTCCCATAAAGAGACTTCCTCTTATTTATTACGACTTTCTGGGTTTTCCTCTTCTCTGTTCAAGTAAACTATACCATTGGGCAGGGCCATGTTTTAAACTTATTTTATATTTATACCTTCTCCTATATGCTCTTGATATGAACTTCTATTCTGAATCTATACTACAGATTTTTTAAGTTCTTTTCAGTTGAAAAAAATTTAATTTTAATTAGCAAAGAGGAGAAATGAAAATTTATTGGACTTGCAGTGCAACATAAATCCAAAAAGAGAGGCAGTAACAGAAACTTATATGATTTCTTCATCAAGCAATCCACAGGGAAAGCAATGGCCATAACTTGTGGCTTTTTAAAAATTTTGTGAAGCAAACAAGAATTTTTCTTTCTGAGGAATTTACGATAACTTCAAGAATAGGGGAACAGTGACAGGAAATGCAAAAACTGTGTATATAGGCTAATACTACTTGAATATATTTATTTTATCATCTCTGAAATAAAAGCATTATCTAATCTTCAAAGCATTGGAATCTCTATCAAATAAAAGAGTAGGAGAAATCTCTCTCTCCCAGAAGTTGCTTGAGCTGAAGCAGGTACCTGGGGTCCTGGTCTTGCAGTGCTTCCTTGAACTTTTCTTAGTCCCAGAGGTGACTCCTCCATATTCTACCAAAAGGCCTTGGTAGAATACATTGAAAACATTGAAAAATGACTGGGAAAGTCTTCCTGGAGTCAAAGCGTACATCGTACTTTGTCTCTCTGAAGCACCAGTACAGTCATCACTTGGTATCTGTGGGGTTTTGGCTCCTGGACACCTGAAGATACCAAAATCTGCAGATGCTCAAACCCCTTGTACACAAAAATGCAGCATTTACATATAACCTGGGCACATCTTCTCGTATACTAAAAATCATCTCTAGATTACTTATGATACCTAATATAAATGCTTTGTAAATAGTTGCCAATACACTGCAGATTCAAGTTTAGCTTTCTGGAATGTTTTAGAATTGAAAAAAAAATTTTTTTCCAAATGAATCTCAGGATGTGGAACCAATCAATATGAAGGGCTGACTGTACCAGGCGTTGACCCAGCAGGCATTTAATACACATTTTATTGATTTAGCACCAGGGTCAGTGTTTACAATCACTTTCTATCTTGACTTACTTATTTCTTAGGATACTTTCCTATACCTAGATTAACTGAAATTTAAAAATACAATAAATCTTTTCCCCATGGCTTTTGTCACCACTTACCTAATTTGGCTTAAAAATGGATTTATTATTAAAAGGCTACAGCTTATGCAACAGTAGATGATCTATAAGTAAGGGCTTTTTTAAAAACAGTTTTTGAAGATTATTTGACCTGAACGTTGTGAAAGATGCAGGCTGGCCAACTTATCCCTTCTTCTCTAGAATTGTAGTAAGTTTCACTTTAAGTGGAATCCCCCATGGATACCTTGCCCAACCTTCAGAGTCTACAACTCTCTGGCCAAAAAGGTGGATTCTGCTGTTCCACTTACTAAGTAATACAGCCACTTTTCCTATCTTCGCATTCTCAAACAAGATATGGGATTAAAGACAAAAGAGGATGTGTCCATATTTAATCCTTACTTCAAACTCAGGAAGGCAAAAGGCTTAATTTGCTTCTATACAGCAGGTAATTTTGTCTGGGGTTTTAACACATTATTATAGATTAGTGCAGCTCCATCAAAGTGCCAGCCATACCCAGATGCCTCAAGACACAGTCATTTAAATTAAATTAAAGGGATTATGTAATGAGCAACAGGATTTTTGTATACCTTATTTCTCATAAGAAAACTGAGGTATAGAGTAGTTTGAGTAACAGGGTCACTCTTAGAGGCAGGAATCCAACCTCTGGTGCGTTGAGGCTTGCTTCATTCCCAAATAGGTTTTATCCTGGAAGCATATGTTTTTGAGGTGCAAATATATGTTGTTGGTTTCTTCTCCCTGGAACTCTATTGGCAGGGACGATTATGGCCTTCTGAGCTATTTTGGGATTATTTTCCATCATTAGATGTTAATTTTTTCATCCTTGTCATAAAAAAAAATTAACAACAAGGAGAAAAAGTCCTTTGATTTGATTGCTAACACAGAAGAAAAGTTAAATGCTGGCATAATAATGACTAAAACACTGCTTACATCTGCATCTGACTCACGGCCAACATCAGAGGACAAGTTGAAACAGCAGTGGATAAATAATTAAAACATTTGGAGACATTAGGTTCCTATTTTCCCTGAATAAAATCACATCTTTGAGACTGCAATGATAAGCCTCTAAGAGTCCTCAGCCAAGGGGTCTCTGAATTAGCCACTCCCTTCAAATCCTCCTTCCTTTAATTTAAAAGCAAAAGCTGATGGGAGCAATTTAGCTCAATCCTTGCCTTTGTGTCAGTTTGGGGCTCACAGGGAGGAATTTTTTTTCTTCTTCTGTGAGTCTACCAGATTCTCTTACAAGTAGAAAAACAGGGATATGACTAAGTCAGGCTAGCTGTAGGAAGCAGCCTCATGCCTATCACATCCACCTGAAGGCCATCCCTAAGCTCATTACCAGCCCCATGACATGGAGGGAGGGAGGAAAGCTTGGTTTAAAGTCAAATTTCAAGGGGTCACCACATTCTAGAGCACCCTGACTTTAGTAAACAAGCCACAGATTTCAACCCCATCTTGAATGTTGACTACCAGACTTCGTACACAAACTAGACATAGGGAATTTAATTCAGATGATATTATATCTACAACTGAGGGCAAGAATCCCTTAGAAGAAACAGTATAGCTTTCATAGTCAACAGGAGTTTGAAATGCAGTACTTAGGTATAATCTCAAAAACAAAAGAATGATCTCAGTTCATTTCCAAGGCAAGCCATTTAACATCATAGTAATCCAAGTCCATGCCCCAACCACTAATGCCAAAGAAGCTGAAGTTGAATGGTTGTATGAAGACTTACAAGACCTTCTAGAACTAACACCAAATAAAGATTTTTTTTTTCATCATAGGGGACTGGAATGTAAAAGTAGGAAGTCAAGAGCTACCTTCACAAGTTTGGCCTTGTGAAGCAGGGCACAGGCTAACAGAGTTTTATCAAGAGAATACACTGTTCAATAACAAACACCCTCTTTTGACAACACAAGAGATGACTCTACGGATGGATATCACCAGATGGTCAATACCAAAATCAGACTGATTTATACTTGGCAGCCGAAGATGGAGAAATACACTACCTATACTATCAGCAAAAACAAGACCTGGAGCTGACTGTGGCTCTGATCATGAGCACCTTATTGCAAAATTCAGGCTTCAATTGAAGAAAGTAGGGAAAACCGCTAGGTCATTCAGGTATGACCTAAATCAAATCCCTTATGATAATACAGTAGAGGTAGGGAATAGAGTTAAGGGATATGATCTGAGGGACAGAGTACCTGAAGAACTATGAACAGAGGTTTGTAACAATGTACCGGAGACAGTGACCAAAACCATTCCAAAGAAAAATGCAAAAAGGCAAAGTGGTTGTCTGAGGAGGCCTTACAAATAGCTGAGCAAAGAAGAGAAACAAATGGCAAAGAAGGGAAAGACAGACACAACTGAATGCAGAGTTCCAGAGAATAGTAAGGAGAGATAAGAACACCTTAAGTGAACAAAGCTAAGAAATAGAGGAAAACAATAGAATGAGAAAAACTAGAGATCTCTTCAAGACAATTAGAGATACCAAGGGACCATTTCATGCAAAGATGGGCACAATAAAGGATCTAAAAGAAGCAGAGGGCATTAAGAAGAGGTGGCAGGAATACACAGAAGCCTGTACAAAAAAGGTCTTAATGATGCAGATAACCACAGTGGTGTGGTCACTCAACTACAGCCAGATATCCCGCAGTGTGATGTCAAGGGGGCCTTAGGAAGTATTACTATAAACAAAGGTAGTGGAGGTGATGGAATTCCAGCTGAGATATTTCAAATTCTAAAAGATGATGCTGTGAAAATGCTGCATGCAATATGCCAATAAATTTGGGAAACTCAGCAATGGCCATAGCACTGGAAAGGGCAGTTTTCCTTTCAGTCCCAAAGAAAAGTAATGCCAAAGAATGTTCAAACTACCATACAATTGTGCTCATTTTACATGCTAGCAAGATAATGCTCAAAATCCTTCAAGCTAGGCTTCGGCAGTATGTGAACAAAGAAGTTTCACATGTACAAGCTGGGTTTAGAAAAAGCAGAGGACCAGAGATCAAATTGCCAACATCCATTGGGTCATAAAGAAAGCAACAGAATTCCAGAAAAACAGCTAATTTGCTTCACTGACTACGTTAAAGCCTTTGACCTTGTGGATCACGACAAACTGTGGAATATTGCTAAAGAGATGGCAGTACCAGAACACCTTACCTGCCTCCTGAGAAATCTGTATGCAGGTCAAGAAGCAACAGTTAGACCCAGACTTGGAACAACGGACTGGTTCCAAATTGGGAAAGGAGTATATTGTCTCCCTGTTTATTTAACTTATATGCAGAGTACATCATGTAAGATGCCAGATTGGATAAAGCACAAGCTGGAGTCAAGATTGTTTAGAGAAGTATCAACTACCTCAGATATACATATGATACCAGTCTAACAGCAGAAAGCAAAGAGGAACTAAAGAGCCTCTTAATGAGCATGAAAGAGGAAAATGAAAAAGCTGGTTTAAAACAGCTTCAAAAAACATTTTCAGCATTCAAAAAACTAAGATCATGGCATCCAGTCCCATCATTTCATGGCATTATAAGGGGGAAAAGTAGAGTGATAGATTTTATTTTCTTGGGCTTCAAAATTAGTGCAGATGATAACTGTAGTTATGAAATTAAAAGACACTTGCTCCTTGGAAGGAAAGCTATGACAAACCTAGACAGCATATTAAAAAGCAGAGAATTTGCCAACAAAGGTCTATATAGTCAAAGTTATGGTTTTTCCAGTAGACATATACAATGTGAGAATTGAACCATAAAGAAGGCTAAGCACCAAAGATTTGATGCTTTCACACTGTGGTGTTAGAGAATACTCTTGAGAATCCCTTGGACTGCAAGGAGAGCAAACCAGTCAATTCTAAAGGAATCAACCCTGAATATTCATTGGAAGGACTGATGCTGAAGCTGAAGCTCCAATACTTTGGCCACCTGACGCAAAGAGCCAACTCATTGGAAAAGACCCTGATGCTGGGAAAGATTTAATGCAGGAGGAGAAGGGGGTGACAGAGAATGAGATGGTTGGATGACATCACAGAGTCAATGGACATGAGTTTGAGCAAACTCCAGGAGATAGTGAAAGACAGGGAGGCCTGGCGTGCTGCAGTCCATGGGGTGGCAAAGAGCTGGACATGACCTAGCGACTAAACAACAGAGACACAGGGAAGTTAAATTACTTCCTGAAGTCAGACACCCAGAAACTGAGGGGCTGAGCTACATCAGATTCTCACAGTGAATTGAGAATAATGAAAGTTGGATTATTGGAAAATTATCAAGTTTGTCTTGCCAGATAAGAGAATCTTGAGGAATAAATAAGGTATCAAAGGCCCAGCACAGTTTCTGTTAGCAGGAAGGAAACCTAACATTTGTTAAAATCCAATCTGCCGCCTTTCTTACTCCTTCCCTCCTCCTCTTCAAACTTCTTACTCCTTGTGGCTATGCCTCCAGTGCCCTTCGCAGCCTTTCTTTGGATTTTCTCTCCCTTTCTGGAGGTCCTGACTCCTGCACCACACAGGGAGTGCCAGATGCAGAGACCTCCTCATACAGTTAGGCAAAGGGAAGATGATGCTTTGCATTTTGTTTAAACTGTTCCTTTTGGCTGTCAACCGTTGATGGCCTTCTTTGCTATGCAAAGAAATGTTCAGTACAACCTGGTTGTAACCAATAGCACAGGATCTTTAATTTCCGCCTTAGACAGCCTTTACATCCCTCTTGCCGGGCCTGGCCGATATGCACGGATACAAAAATGCTTTATGCGGTCTGTCTGAACCCTGTAGTTAACCACTAGGATACTCTGAAGAAAGAAGTCCAGAGATCCCTATGCAATTCACTGTAGGTTTCTAGGCAGAGGATCCCTCCATGGGTCCTCTATGTCTTTTTAATTCCTGTTTGAAATCCACTTCTCAAAATTATTTAAATACATAGAAGTCCTAACAATGATCAGATTGGCTTCTTCCCTTCCAATAAACATTATTTTTAATTGGCTTCGGACTCATTTACCATTATCTTTTGAATCAGCTCTTTAATGCAACAGTCAAAAGAGTGCAATTCTTTTGCTCGTGAACTGCCTGTTCTAGGAAACGATCCTTTGTTCTTTGTGAAAAGCTCACCTCCAGCTCAGTATTCTGCCCATCTGAGTTTGGGGAATAGGAGACATTCGCTGTTATTTACTGGTCTGATTTTACTGTTTTCTCAGACTTTTAAAATGATTCTTTTAAATCAGTCAATTATACATACCTTTTGTTAATTAATTATTAAAGTGATATAAATTTCTTTTCACTATCTTACGGGCTTTCTTTTTTCTAGTTTTACTCTTATATTTTAAAATTACTTGTATTTTCTTTGTTTAATAAACCAGTATCAAAAATAAGAAAGTACCAATATGCAAACAAAAGTTTTTAATCTAAGTCTTTGCCTGAAACATCCGCTTAATGTCTACATACAAAAACATATGCATTTTCCTTTTTCGTTTAATACAATTTTCATGTCAATTTAGTGATGGCATAAAATTCTATTCTGTAATATCCTAATTTATTTAACCCATCCCATTTAAAAATATAGTCTGATCCCTAAAACAGTATAACAAGCAGTTCTTAATGCTAAAATTTTTCCCTTACTGTAATTATCCTTTATGACAATCTCAGAGAAATGAGTCATCAGTTTGTGCATTTTTAGGGCTTTCCTTACAGATTTTCTAAATTATTTTTTAAGCAAAGTTTATCAATTTCTACTTTCATATCCACTATGGAAATGCCTGTTTATCTATATTCTAGGCAAAATGGGCATTATTTTTGTTTTTGCCAGGGTTATGCCACTTAAATTGCATTTTCTGAATTATTAAAGAGAATCAACACATTTCCTGTGTTTAACTCTATTACTGCTTACTAAATGATTCATAACAAAGGTGACCTCTTCTTCTGTCACCTCTCTCTCCTCAGTCCCAGAGAAGTTTTAGATATGAATTAGTTCCCAAGGTGATACTCTCACCAAAGAATGTTTAAACTGCTAACTATACCAAGACCTTTGTTTTCTGCCAAATATTTAACTTGCAAACATGATGACTATTGCTTCTTTTCTGATGTAGAAGCAGTTTTACATTTTGGCTTGCCTTTTGGGAAGACTTGCCATACCTAATCTGATTCCCTGTAATAAACTGAGCTTTCTGCCATTCTTTCCTTCCTAATAATGTTCAAAGCTCTCCTTCTGGCTAATACTGCAGAAAGGGTACCACCCACCCCAAGGCCCAGACCCTTCTGCACACTTAGACTTTCTCCTTACTGCAGACTAAACTAAATTCTTTTCCAACTCTGTTATTCCTTTTAGTCCTAGTTTTGGTGTTCAGGTGAAGCTTGTCTTCAGGATATTTGTAGTTAAGATCAGGATTTCTCAACTTCGGATGTGCTGACACTGCGACCAGATCATTCTTTGATATGGGTGTGCTTTGGAGGACTTTTAGCAGCACTCCAGGTCTTTATCCACTACTCTAAGATGCTCCTAGTACCCTACCAGGTATGACAACCAAAAATGTCTCCAGATGCTGCCAAATGTCCCTAGGAGGCAAACCCACCCAGTTGACAACCATTAGTCTAGCGGATACAGAGCTTCTAACAGGTTAACATTGTCTTGGGTTGTACTAAGAAAGACCTGGTGTCCTGCTAAAGGGAGGAGGCACATGTCTCACCACATAAGCTCTTGTCAGAGCACACCTGTAGCGTTGACTCTAATTCTGAGTCGCACATTTTAAGATGTGCAAATGAAACAGAGAGTTTCAAAAATAGAGTAATTCAGAAGATGAAAGATGGTCCATATACAGTCTGGTCAGTGGTCTAAGCTTACTTTGGTTTACTGAAGATTCAGAAAGAGCCATTTATTTTGTGTGCCTTTATAAAGAAGAAGCAGTTAAAGATGCTGAAAGGTACACTGCAACTTAAAATAAAGAATAAGGTCCCTCAAAAGTTGGTAAATTTCTCATTACTGCGAGTTTGAGCAGATATAGGATTAGGATTAGGGTGTTGTTGGAAGGAATGAAACTCTGTCCTGGAAAAGATTTGAATCTTATGTCTTGCAAGATTCTTATATTTCCAAAACCCAAAACATTTCCTTGTATTGAAATCAGACGTGTAACCTCTTTTTCAGCACCATAGAGATTTTTGTATACATGCTAATATGCAAGTATAGGCTGGGTAGCCTCACTACCACGTGTATTTTCCTGCAGGCACTATAAACATCCAAGGCTCCCTGAACACCAAGTCTCACCCATGTTGCTAAAGGCTGGCCACAGTTCCTGACCTTATATATACTATGGTGTTGTACGAAGCACGAAGCAGCAAATTTTCAACATAACTTAGAAAAGCAAGGTCCCAGAAGAAAGTTGAGTAGACTAACTGGAGTTTCCAGCACACATTGGGCAAGGAAATATCCCATTCCTACCTAATGCACCCCAAACTGAGCGCATCAGGCAAGCTTACTGCAGAGATTACATCTGAAGCCATAAGCTAATAAAAACTACACGTTTCTCACTCTCAGTCTAAGCAGACTTTTCAAAAATCTTAAGAGAAGACAGCACAAATGCTGACATTAATATTAAATCTAGCTTTTACTCTTATTAGTTTCACTCCTACTCAAATATGCACCCATGGTATCTGGGTGTATGTTTTTATGTTTTTCTCTAGCTTTTTAAAAATAAATTTACATCATATTATTTCCCATGCAAGTATAAGTTCCTTGTAAATAATAACTTCTTTGTCTCTCTCTTCTGATATCTATGAAATTTTTCTTCACAGTATTTTTACTACTATCTGTGCCCGTATTTATCTATGGATAGAATCTATCACCTCCTCTGAACAATATCTCAAGCAACTAATGCTGGAGGGCACAGGATCAATCCATTCTCTAACAGATAGTATATGCTCATCACCCTCTAACTACTCTGTCTCCAAGAGTCTTCATATCTGAAAGTGTCCATCACAGCTGAGCTGCAAGTATGTCCTCAAAAAGTACTGTTGATCCACACTGATTTCCGTTCCCTCTGAAGTTTTCTTACCTCAACAGTGAGGTCATTCATTCCTTTTTAAAGGATCAAAAGTGGCATGAAGTTGTGAGATGAAACAGTCAGCCAGGTGATTTTTTATTTTTTCCTATCATCAGGTAGGCACAACCTGAAATAAGGAAAACTCCATTAACTCTGGGTCCCATTTGTTCCGTGCCTTGGCTTCTTAGTAGACTGTGAGATTCCTAAGTTCAAAACTTTTTTGCTTTAATTGCACACAGTACCTAGTTGAGCATGAGGTACACACAGGCCCTTGGTGCCTTCCATCCTTCACATCCCAAGGGTGGTAACTCTATGAAGGAGATTTTTTTCCTCTGTGCCCAATTACCTAGGACAACTGATTCTTCAGGTGCCACATCCTTAGATGGAGTCATTGGAAGGAATCTAGATGAAGACATCCGACATTTTGTGCTTTGTCCACCTCTAATATTTTGAACTATAAACTGTGTCTCTAAATTCTGTATCTAACTCCCCTGCTCTCTCCCACCTTTCCTGAGAGGCACAGTGGTTAAGATCACTCACTCTGGGGTCAGATGCTGCCTAAGCTTAAATCCCAGCCCAGGTACTTATTAGTACTTGTGTGGTTTAGGCAAGTTACTCAATATCTCAGTGCTTTAGAATCATTTTTAAAACAATTACAACAATAACAATAATAATGCTTCCTCACAGAAGACCTGGGTCCGATCCCTGGGTCGGGAAGTTCCCCTGGAGAAGGAAATGGCAACCCGCTCCAGTATTCTTGCCTGGAGAATCCCATGGATGGAAGAGCCTGGTGGGCTACAGTCCGTGGGATCGCAGAGTCGGACACGACTGAGCAAGCTCACTTCATTTCATGAGGTTGTCAAGAAAAAAGATTTCATAGGTGTCATTCAGGATGGAGTCTGCCACAAAATAAGCTCTTAATGATGTTCCCTCTACCGACCTCTGATGATGTACACGAGGGAATGAAAAGTGAGATGCAATAACTGGATGCTCTCTTACGCCAGTGTTCTCACGAAGAACTTCTGAATACAGAAATAATCACCCTCCCATTCTAGGGTAATTATTATGGTGACTGGGATTTTTGTTAGGTAGCAATAAAGGTCTGACTGCCTTAGTTTTCTCCCTTCACTACAAAGAAATATTGAGATTATCTAGGTAGACAATCTGGACGGCGGCGGCGGAGGCCCCGGAAAGAGAGAGTGGGCAGCGGCCGGTTCGCCCGGGCAGCGCTCAGCAGGAGGCGGCCCAGGCTTCTCCAGGCGGCGTTAGGCCTCGCGCGGCTGCAGCGGCCCATTCGTTGGCTGCGAGCGCGTCTGCGCCTGCGCGGCGGGCTTCTCTGATAGTTTTGCTAAGTCGCTTCAGTCGTGTCCGACACTGTGCAACCCCATAGACAGCAGCCCACGAGGCTCCCCCGTCCCTAGGATTCTCCAGGCAAAAATACTGGAGTGGGTTGCCATTTCCTTCTCCAATGCATGAAACTGAAAAGTGAAAGTGAAGTTGCTCAGTCGTGTCCGACTTAGTGACGCCATGGACTGCAGCCTACCAGGCTCCTCCGTCCATGGGATTTTCCAGGCAGGAGTAGTGGAGTGGGGTGCCATTGCCTTCTACGCTCTGATAGTTCAGTTGGAAGCCCTGGTTCCATACCTGGGTCGGGAAGATCCCCTGGAGAAAGGATAGGCTACCCACTCCAGTACTCTTGGGCTTCCCTTGTGGCTCAATTGGTAAAGAATCCGCCTGCAATGCGGAAGACCTGGGTTCCATCCTTGGGTTGGGAAGATCCCCTGGAGAAGGGAAAGGCTCCCCACTCCAGTATTCTGGCCTGGAGAATTCCATGGACTGTATAGTTACTGGGCTCACAAAGAATTGGACAGGACTGAGCGACTTTCACGTTCACCTTTTCAGATAATGAGGGAGCAAAATACCTGCTAATCAAATGAATAGATACAGTTAACCAAACCAACTTCCATGCAGAATTCACAAAGAAGGGCTAAGACTTGATACCTAGATGTGCTTGATCTTGAAACCTGTGTACAGACCACTGAATAATGGCCTTTCTTGGAATTGCTGACCTTCTCGATCCATTCTTTTAAGGAGAAGGACAAGGTAATGACAAAGGAGCCTGCTTCCTGCCTCCCATTTCTGTCTGACCTCTTTTATTTTGAGGGGAGGCAGTTCATAGGCTGCTTGTCTGTTTTTTGCTTTAAGGTTGAGTTCTTCCCTTCAGTCTTTTCCGGTAGAGGGCAGAGTTCCTTCCCAAGTCAATGGGGGCCCTTAGACCCACCAGGAGTGGGAGGAGGAGAAGGAATGAGAACTGCGAAAAACTACCCTTAGAATCATCAAATACAATTTCAAATGAATGACCTGAACTAGCAGTTTTAAGGGGCAAATGATGAGGTTCAGTATGGAGGTTGAGAAATGCAATCTTCACTGAAGGATTAAAATAAATAGTGCAATGAACCTTCGTCCTCCTCTCCCCATGCCTCGACACCCGCCCTCCTCTTGATAAATACACAAATCTACATGGGTGCACACCATTTCAGAGGGTAATTATCCAAACTGTCTAGAACAAACAAAACAAGCACAAATGTTATGTCCATGTTTAATGAAGACTTTGGAGTAGCTCAGTGAAGTGAAACCCATTCTGCTCCGGTCATGCTTTCCCATCCCTGACCCCTCACACACGCAGCCAATAAGGGGACTCATTTGAAATTCAGAGGCTCCGAGGCTGGGATTTAATAACAAAACTGGCACCTGTCACTTTTTTCTATATATCGGCTGCACTCTACTGATTTAACCATTAAAAACAACTCATCTGGGGTAAAATATAAAGCAACTGCCAAGGAATATTTACTCTTCAGCCCTCACATGGCCCCTCAATAAGTCGTGAGGTGTGTGTTACTAATTGCAAGGAAAAACACTTTCCAAGAAGTCATTCGTGTGGTTTAATATCCATTACCCCATTCTATTTTTATTTGCCTGCCTTAATCGCATGCTAACTGGGCATGCTTCTTTGCATACACAGCTATTTTTCTGTGATGAAGCTAAAACAAAACTACCAAGCAAAAATACATGTGTGTATATGAATGTGTGCATGCATGTGCGTGTGTGTGTGTGTTCTTATGTTTCTGAGCTGAGAGAGAGTATGAAATACAGCCTAGCCAAAAATTATTTCTTGAAATGCTGATATTTAGTATAATGTGAGGGAGATGTTGTTTAGCCTCATTGATGTAAACAGGCAAAATGAATGTAAAGCAAAAATCCATTTTGGAGTCTGACTTACCAGGATGTAGCTATATATTCCTGAAATAGACTAAATACAAAATAGTCCTAGAAAGGCAAGTTATTGCATTTTTTATGATCATAAGAAGTTTTTAAACGTTTCCAAATGACAGAAACAAAGAATCGCCACCTGCACCATAAAACTCTCTGCTTAGAATATAACAGAACAAGAAGAGTGGTCCTAGTATTCTCACTTTTAAGAGTATCTGTTTTCAAGATACCTCACTTTCTTAATTTGAGATCCTTCTGCAACCAATCTCCTAGCAAAACACACTTGAAAGAAATCAGGTTGGACTAGTCCTCACTATACTCAGTAGGGTCACTTTCTGAGAGATCTGTCATCTGTACAAGCTCATATATTTTTAAAATTCTGGTCTAGCTTTCAGTCTCTGACTCCTTTAGATGTTAGAACTAATTTGCCAGTGCTAGACATTTATGAGCTAACAGGTTTATAAAACATATATGAGCCTGGATCAGGAGTAAATACAGTAGAATTGCTTCCATAGAAAAACCTGAATTGGATTATTGCTTCCCCGGAATTTCTGAATGATTCAGTTAAGAAAGCAACTTTTAGTGGTCTCTTGTATAGCAAAATTGAATAAATGTAAAGCTCAACTTATGAAATAAGTAAGGAATGATTTCACTTATGCTTCTAATACAGACTAAGAAGTACTGTTTTGGCTTTCTTCTCCTTTCTTGACATCAACATCTAGGTAACAGTGAAAGTGATTGTGATATTATGCTTGACCTTTTATACCACCAGTAAGATTACAAAAATAAGAAGATTAATTTAGAGCTTCCCAGATGGTGCTAGTGATAAAGAACCTGCCTGTCATTGCAGGAGACAAAAGAGACACAGGTTTGATCCCTGGGTCAGGAAGATCCCCTGGAGAAGGAAATGGCAGTCCACTCCAGTATCCTTGCCTGGAGAATCCCATGGACAGAGGAGCTTGTCAGGGTACAGTCCATGGGGTCGCAAAGAATAGGACAACTGAAGCGACTTAGCACAAACACACAAGCACAAGCCATTAATAATTCTTTTGTGATTTAAATACTTCACAACATTCTTTACCCATCCTTTAGAAGCAGTGTTAGGAATTGTGTTGCAGTTATTACATTACAGTGATAGGGAAGGGACCTGTTACGTCTTCTATACCTTATGACCAAGAAAGTGGCTTTTTTGAGTGAAGAGTTGCCTGCTTTCTAGATCAGTCTAAGCTCTTTGTTTGTGAAAAATGAAGTTTCAGGTGAACCTTCCTACAGGTAGAGGACAGCCTTCCACTGGGGCAAGGATATATGCTCTTAAATTTTCATAACAGAATGTCAGCTGTGGCCTGCTCAAGCATCTAGATCTTTGTTTAATCAATGACCCAGAATATAGACACTTTAGGCAGTTTTTATAAAATCCAGACTTTAATTGCCTTTGATCCTGTACTTGCTACAACCATGTTTGAAGATAACTAATCTTTAGGAAATACAGTGTAATTAACATGTTAACACTCTCTTCCTTTAGGATCTCTGAGATCTATACCTATGTTAGTTAAATCATCAGAAAGAATGCTATTCAGCTGTATTATTTGAGATATTGACAAAAGAATTTCACTAACTTACGACTAAGGTCCATCTGGTCAAGGCTATGATTTTTCCATTAGTCATGTATGGATATGAGAGTTGGACTGTGAAGAAGGCTGAGCACCGAAGAATTGATGCTTTTAAACTGTGGTGTTGGAGAAGACTCTTGAGAGTCCCTTGGACTGCAAGGAGATCCAACCAGTCCATCCTAAAGGAGATCAGTCCTGGGTGTTCATTGGAAGGACTGATGCTAAAGCTGCAACTCCAGTACTTTGGACACCTCATGCAAAGAGTTGACTCATTGGAAAAGACTCTGATGCTGGGAGGGATTGGGGGCAGGAGGAGAAGGGGACGACAGAGGATGAGATGGCTGGATGGCATCACTGACTTGATGGACGTGAGTCTGAGTGAACTCTGGGAGTTGGTGATGGACAGGGAGGCCTGGCATGCTGCAGTGTATGGGGTCGCAAAGAGTCGGACACGACTGAGCGACTGAACTAAACTGAACTGAAGCAATAATGTTATACCTTCGTTTTTATAGAAATCACAGAATAAAGGTCTCAGTAAGGAATATGTTAGGAGATTATAACAAGATGTGAGAAATAAACTTCGGTGCCTCCCTCTTGATATGGCATCAAAGACAGGGAGCTATGCATAACAATAGGGATTTATTCATGGAAATGGTTATTTGTATAGATGTTATGGATATGAGGACAGGAATAGAGATAAGAGCAGAATTAGAGAGGTAAAGAGATCTATCCATCTATGACAGCAAGGGAAATAAGAAGGCATGCCATTTGGGGGCAAGAAATGTTCAAGTATTCTTGAAAGACTAAAAGATGAGCTTGAGCCACTAGGGAAAAAGCAACCAAATTATCCACAAGAACATCTCTGCTGAAGTAGAAGAGGTACTGAGAATGCTTCATTCTGAGGCAACAGAGACAAGAAGTGGAAAAGAGCTCCAGAGCAATCATCAGAGTCACTGTTTGAGAAAATGTATTCACAACCTCTGGGTTTCCTAGCTTTTATTTTCTTACAGCATGTCCTAAGTAGGTCCCAATACAGCATATACTCTCAGGCAAAGCTGTGAGTCTGGCTACTCAGGGAAGAGAAGAACCGTAAGGAGTTGATGCCATCTAGAAGGAAGAGGGAAACGCTTTACCCGGAAGATAAGCTTCAGGTACACTTGTCCTCCTCCCCAACAATCATCCAAAAGTAAAATCTTAAGTAAGAATGAACGTGCGTGAATAGTCAAAGAAACACAACACAAACACAAAGAGGACAGCAGAGAGGAAAGAATCACTAGATATTCAAGTCCAGCCAACACTTTGAAAGAGAAATACCAGACTAAATCAAGCAAAGAACTAATACTTGAGACAAGAGACTTAACTGAAAAAACTTTTAAATAAGTCTTAGAGAATCTCATAAGAATAAAAAAAAAAAACTATATCATCTATTAAAAAAGCACAACTATGTGTCCTGGAATAAGTGAATAAACCTCTGAATTTTAAATATATCAAAGTGTATAGAGTAAATGCCAGAAGGGACACAATAACGTTAGGAAGGGTTGGGAGAATAATATATGAAGAGTGTCAGAGAATTCTCCCCCAAAAAATCACTGAATAACAAAGAGATAAAAAAATATTAAATAGAAATAAACGCACATTGAAACTGTCTAGAAGGAGGCCAACACCTATTTAAAATAGTTCTAAAGATACCAGAGAGAAGGAAAAGGGTGAACAAGATATACTGATTGGCAATGGAAGAAAACTTCCCAGAGTTAAAGATAAATAAGATGGCATACTGAAAGATTCCATAGTGAGTAGATTCAATTTCCAAAGGGGTAGCATATAGCCCTCCTTTCCTAAGTTCACTTTTCTAAAATGTCACAAGCATTATTACAAAATCACAAAATGCTTTGAAAAAATATATTGCCCACAAAGCCAAAAGAATCAGATTGGCATCAGACATTCTGTTGACAATACTGGGTGATGGAAGACCATATCCTCAAAGTTCAGAGATAAAATTAATTTGGGAATTTCACACCCAGTCAAGCTAGCATTCATGTGCAAGAGCAAACATTTATTTTAACTGAAGTATAGTTAACTTACTACATTAGTTTCACATATATAACATAATGATTGATATTTTTATAGATTATACTTCATATAAAGTTATTATAAAATATTGGCTATATTCCCTACTCTGTACATTACATCCTTATTTCTTATTTATTTTATACTAGTAGTTAGTACTTCTTAATCCCCTTACCTAGCCTGCCCCTCTCCCAACCCTCTCCACTAGTAAACACAAACAAGTGGTTATTAGTATTTGAGTCTGCTTCATTTTTTAATATGCCTTTGTATGTTTTATTTTTTAGATTCCAAATATAAGTGAAAACATACAGTATTTGTCTTTCTCTGTCTGACATTTCACTAAGCATATCCTCCAGGACAAACTGTAAAGTCAACTATAACCACAATAAACAGTAAGGGGTAGAAGTGAGGAAGGATGTTTTAGATACAGGACATTTACAGTTAAATCTGAATAATTATAGATGCATAACATAAAGCAATAATTTAGAATTAAAATCTCAAGTGATCTCAATACAGGAGATGCTGAGGAGGAGTGAAAATGAAAATATGCTAAGCTTTTTGTCATTATCAGAGGAACAAAACATACTAATCATCCCCAAACAATGGCCACAAAGTTTAAATGCATAGGCTAAAATTTAGCCAGAATTTTAGAAACAGAAGGAAATGAGATGGATAAAAATAACTCAATGCATCCATATAAGACAGTGTCAGGAAAGGACGAGGAAGGAAGAGAAGGGAAAAGAGTAAAGAGAGAAGGAAACACAGCTAGTAAACACACAGCGAGGATGACAAGGTCAAGTCCAAGCACAGCTGTAATCACTCTCATCTGAGCTTATTAAATTCTTCTATTAAAAGAGAAACTCAGGCTTGGTAGAAAATAATAATAATACCATACTCTGGTGGCTGAGTGGTAAAGAATCTACCTGCAAGGCAAGAGATGCGGGTTCAATCCCTGGGTTGGGAAGACACCCTGAAGGAGGAAATGGCAACCCACCCCAGTATTCTTGCCAGGAAAATCCCATGGACCATGAGGTCACAAAGAATCAGCCACAAGTAAAGTGACTGAGCACACACACACACACACACACACACACACACACACACACACAGAGCTTACAGAAAGTATACACAACACAAATGGATATAAAAACTTCAAATGTAAAGGAATAAAAAGGAACTCAAAGTTAGAACACACATGAATAAGGTAAAATATCTGCAACACACAAAAAGAAAAACATTTATTATCCCTAGGCCCTGCTAGTCAGAAGGAAAAAGAGGAGAAATCAATGAATAGAAAGCAGGCCAAATATGTGAATAGTGTGCCTGAAAGCACTCACGAGTAAAGATAAGCAGCCTCACCTGTGGTAAGGATTGTGCAAGATTTAAAATTGGGTATGATTTACACCCGTCAAACTGGTGAAGTATAAAAGTTCACAAAAGAATAATAGTGAACAAACTAAATGCTATTCAAGTTCAGTTCAGTTCATTTCAGTCGCTCAGTCGTGTCCGACTTTTTGCGATCCCATGAATCCCAGCACGCCAGGCCTCCCTGTCCATCACCAACTCCCAGAGTTCACTCAGATTCATGTCCATCGAGTCAGTGATGCCATCCAGCCATCTCATCCTCTGTCATCCCCTTCTCCTCCTGCCCCCAGTCCCTCCCAGCATCAGAGTCTTTTTCAATGAGTCAACTCTTCGCATGAGGTGGCCAAAGTACTGGAGTTGCAGCTTTAGCATCATTCCTTCCAAAGAAATCCCAGGGCTGATCTCCTTCAGAATGGACTGGTTGGATCTCCTTGCAGTCAAGTTGGGAGCTATTAAATGAATTATAGAATATCTATGCTAAGAAATCATTGTAAAAAAGTGTTGTACACCTCTACATAGTGACATGGTAAAAATCTCTAAAAAATACCTGCTAAGCCAAAAATTCTATTAGAAGATAGTATGACTCAACTTTTGTTAAGACAAATCTGTGTATATGGGTGTGTATGTGAATGTAGGTGTATGTATACATAAATAAATAGAAGAAGAATTATAAGGAAATAAACTGATTACAACATTCCTTATGAGGAACTATACATGAACTTCTAGAATTACACAGGGATAAATTATGTAAAACCATGGTTGCAGACATGTACAGCTTTATCTCTTATTCATTTAGCAAACATTTGCTGAGCATCTCTTATATTCAGACTCTATGATGCATAAGGAGTGCAAAAATTAGTCAGTTTCTACCTCCCCATAGAAGGAAAAGGTAGACTCTCCGCATTCAAACAAGTTTATCAGGGTGGGGTTGACAGAAACTGACCCTAAATGAAAACAGTGGAATGACATGATGAGGTTTAGGTAAAGTGGGTGGTGGCCTTATCCCAATGCAAATTTTGAACCAAAACCAGCTTCTCTCTCATAACAAAGACACTGACACGTATATGTGTGCACACCCACAAAGATGCAGTGCTGAAAACCTTCCATTCTGATATTTCTTTTTTCTTTTACTCATAAATCCTAAGTCAGAACACCTGAGGGACAAGGTAATGCCTTCTGACTTCTGATTATGACAAATAATCATACACACACAATAAAATTATATTATTTTCTTTACTGGAACCTGTTCTTTTGGCTTTTCCATAATCTGGTTTCCCCACTTAAAAATCCGCATATACTCTCACTGTTTGCACTGTGCTGCTTGTCGTTTGGAGAAGGATAACCTGTAAGTGTAAGAGTCATCCAGCCTCTCATCCTGTGGTCTTGGGTATCCTGGGGTTACATCAGGAGAAGGAATAAAGCTGCATCGGTAAGGCTGCAGAGCACTTAATTTATGGCAGAAGGGAGAGCTAAAGCCATGGAGAATACAAGTGAAAATCAGGAAATAATACAGTAGAATACATACCTTCATTTAGCTCCTAAGGCTCTAATACTGTGTTGAAGTTACATGATCTTGTATTTATACACTATTTGGGTTTAAAGTTGGTATATTATAATGAATAATTTAATAAAGCTACAGCCTAAATGCAAAGGGAGGAGGAAAAACCAAAATGTAATTATAACCTTGTGAAATGCTTTCCACAACAGCAAGAAGTCTTAAGGGCAAGTGGATTTAATAGATTCAATGACTAGCATATCATAATAATTCAAATTTTATTTTCTTTCTTCTGCTTTTCCAAGCTCAAAAATAATGCCTGTTGTTTCATTAAATATCATCAACACTGAATTCTGATGGTAGAATAATACTGTAAATTTGAGCTGAAGATTTATTTTTACTATTAGTCTTTACATATATCAATGTATAGTTTTTCTCCAAATTAAGACCTTCCATTATCTACAGCTGACTATGTAATAAGAGCCACTAAAAAGTAAAAATCATAAATTTAATAAAAGCATATCATAATTACCTGGCACAGTCCCGCAACTAAGTGTTTTGGGTACTTAATTTTGTTAAGTAAGGAATTAAGCCCTGTTAGTTTCAACCTATTTGGAAAATCTTTTAAAAGTACACCCATCCGTCCTCCTTCTTAATAAGTGGAATTAAATTTCTTGCCAATTATGAGCAATATTTGTTAAATGTGCCATGGTTGGAAAAACCACATTTGGCAAGACCAGGGCTCATTAAAAAAAAAAAAAAAGGAGGTTAGGATTAAAACATTAAGGTTAACATTGAATGCATATGTATGTATTTTAAAAAGAAAACAAATTCCCAAAAGTAAATGTATACCAAAAACCCTCCCAGAATTGCCAGAGAGCTCCTTTCATAAATTGCTTTCTTATGTAATTCAAGAAACATTCCTTTTTAGGAGATTCTCTCTCCTAAAAACCACACCTCTTTTAAAATGTTTCCATCCAGCTCCTAATGACTTGAAATTTTAAATCATTTACATGTTGCATTCTCCTTGTTTCAGCTTTTCAAGTATCAGCAATGTTTCTTGTGACCACTTGACCTTTTCCCAAACTGTCAAAATGCCCAGAAGATGCCCAATTAGATGTACAAAAAAAGGAAATGTATTTCTGTATTTGACCTTCACTTCTATTTCAAGCCCACACAGATAAGAATTCAATTTCAGTCAGGGATTCTACCCTCTTTTTGTCTTGGAGTCATGTAAAAGTTCAGAACCATTCTAAGGTGCATCTGATCCCTGGTATATCTTCATTAAACATGGGCTTACTCTCACACAGCCACATCTCCATTTTTTATGAAGCTATCCACCTATACAGGTCCCCCTACATCCTTCCTTGTTCCAGAGCCTGTGGTCTCTTCAAGGGCCACTCTGGGATACTTGGAAAATCTTCAGCTTGCACAGTGCAGGAAACCTTCTTCCTGGTGCTTCCACACACCTAAAAACATTCTTCTGATCTGTCTACCACCCCAATTGGAGAATTTAGAGAAATTCTCATTCTCTAAATTTCAGGAACAGTAGTTAAGTTGGAGGTGAGTTATGTTTTAGATGCCCATGGAAGATACAAGTATGTAACAGGAAATTGGGAGGGCTCAAGAGAGTGATCTGACCTGGGGGATATGTGTTTGCCAGTCTGCTGTTAAATGTTATAGGTGGATGAGACTTCACAGGGAATGAAAAAAGAAGGGCAATAAATAGGAAAATGAAGAATTGTAACACAACATTGCAAGGATATCAACATATGCACAGTGCTGAGGAGTACCCCAAGAAAGACTGCACTTGAGGGAGTTATGAACATTTAAACGACCTGGCAGCTGGAATCACCTGCCTTACTCACTAATGTTTTCATTCACCTCTTCAAACCAGTATGTAGTAAGTGCTACCATGGTTAAGGCATTTCACTGGAGTTGGGGTTATAGTGATGAATAAGGCAGATGGGGCCCAGCTTATGGGCAAAGCAACCTCATGATATAAACTCTGTATTTCCTACCTGCCCTCAGACAAAGGGGTAATTATTTAAGTTTATTTCTTTTCAATATGTTGATATTAAATAAGAATGAATGGAATAAACACTTGAGATACTTGTTCATTAGTGTAATACAGAGATCTGGATTTATTTAGGTTGTCCAGAGACTATATTATTTATGTCTACACGCTTCAGTTCAGTTCAGTCTCTCAGTCGTGTCTGACTCTGCGACCCCGTGAACCGCAGCATGCCAGGCCTCCCTGTCCATCACCAACTCCCAGATGTCCATGTCTAACCCATGTCCATTGTGTCAGTAATGCCATCCAACCATCTCATCCTCTGTTGTCCCCTTCTGCTCCTGCCCTCAATCTTTCCCATCATCAGGGTCTTTTCAAATGAGTCAGCTCTTTGCATCAGGTGGTCAAAGTATTGGAGTTTCAGCTTCAACATCAGTCCTTCCAATGAACACCCAGGGCTGATCTCCTTTAGGATAGACTGGTTGGATCTCCTTGCAGTCCAAGGGACTCTCAAGAGTCTTCTCCAACATCACAGTTCAAAAGCATCAATTCTTCGGTGCTCAGCTTTCTTCACAGTCCAACTCTCACATCCATCCATGACCACTGGAAAAACCATAGTCTTGACTAGACGGACATTTGTTGGCAAAGTAATGTCTCTGCTTTTGAGTATGCTATCAAGGTTGGTCACAATTTTCCTTCCAAGGAGCAAGTGTTTTTTACTTTCATGGTTGCAATCACCATCCTCAGTGATTTTGGAGCCCCGAAAAATATAGTCAGCCACTGTTTCCATTGTTTCCCCATCTATGTGCCATGAAGTGATAGGACTGGATGCCATGATCTTAGTTTTCTGAATGTTGAGCTTTAAGCCAACTTTTCCACTCTCCTCTTTTACTTTCATCAAGAATGATGAAAGTTCTTCTTCACTTTCTGCCATAAGGGTGGTATTATCTGCATATCTGAGGTTATTGATAATTCTCCTGGCAATCTTGATTCCAGCTTGTGCTTCTTCCAGTCCAGCGTTTCTCATGATGTACTCTGCATATAAGTTAAATAAGCAGGGTGACATATGCCTTTTCCTATTTGGGACCAGTCTGTTGCTCTATGTCCAGTTCTAACTGTTGCTTCCTGACCTGTATACAGGTTTCTCAAGAGGCAGGTCAGGTGGTCTAGTATTCCCATCTCTTGAAGAATTTTCCACAGTTTATTGTGATCCACACAGTCAAAGGCTTTGGCATAGTCAAAAAGCAGAAATAGATGTTTTTCTGGAACTCTCTTCCTTTCTTGATGATCCAGCGGATGTTGACAATTTGATCTCTGGTTCCTCTGCCTTTTCTAAAACCAGCTTGAACATCTGGAATTTCATGGTTCACATATTGCTGAAGCCTGGCTGAGAGAATTTTGAGCATTACTTTACTAGCATGTGAGATGGATGCAATTGTCTATACTCTTAGCTGTCCTCTAGATGTAAATACAGTGTTTGGACCCTCACAAAGAGCCACTGCTTCCTAAGTCCAGTCTAATTCCTCCATGATCAATGACTTCATCCATTTCTGTCTCATAGAATCCAAGCAATTGCAAAAATTTGGCAAAGATACTGATTTCATGAAATTGATCAGAGACATGAAAGAAAAGGGGCTTCCCAGGTGATGCTAGTGGTAAAGAATCTGCCTGCCAATGCAGGAAATGCAAGAGACAGGGGTTTCCTTCTCCCTGGAGAAGGAAATGGCACACCACTCCAGTATTCTTGCCTGGAAAATTCCATGGACAGAGGAGCCTAGCAGGCTACAGTCCAAAGGGCTGTAAAGAGTCATACACAATTGAGTGCACGTGCACATACACACACAAACATACACACACAAACACATATGAAGGAAAGATGTAAAATCCAAGGACTTCCCTGGTGATCCAGTGGTTGAGACTCTGTGCCTCCATTGCAGGGGCCATGGGTTTGATGCCTGGTAGGGAAACTAAGATACTGCAATAGCATGCTCCCCTTTAAAAAAGCTGTAAAATGGAAATATATGTTTAAATTTCTAGTTATACTTTTATCAGCAATTTGAAGGTATTATCCCACTGGCTCAGACGGTAAAGTCTGCCTGCAGTGTGGGAGACCTGGGTTCAATCCCTGGGTCAGGAAGATCCTCTGGAGTAGGAAATGGCAACCCACTCCAGCATGCTGGCCTGGAAAATCCCATGGATGGAGAAACCTGGCGGGCTACAGTCCATTGGGTTGCAAAGAGTTGGACACGAATGAGTGACTTCACATTCCACTGTTCTGGCTGCTATTTGTTATTGTTAACCTACCAACTGTCAAATCAGTTGTCAATTAACCAATGAAGGATAATCTACTTTGAAGTTGTTCTCTTTGGGTTTTTTTGTTTGTTTTTCAGCTTAATTGTGCATTTCACTTTATGATTCATTGGATTTAAATCTGAGGATTGTCCATCATCAGTTCTTGAAAAATTCCACAATTTTCTCTTAAAATATTGCCTCTCTGTCATTCTCTTATATCTCCTGGATGTTAGTTTGACTTTTCACCTTATTCTCCACTCACAAATTTTGTATCATTTTATCTTTCTGTTCTAAATTCATGTGATTTCTTCATTTCTCTCTCCCTAGTTTTGTAGCATGATCTAATCCAGAGATCAGCAAATTATGACCCAAATCCAGCCCACAACCTATATTTGTATAGCTTGAGAGATAATAAAGGTTTTCACATTTTTAAAAGGTTATTAAAAACAGAAGAAAATTGTGAGACAGAGGGCAATAACAGCAAAGAGAATACAAGTCAAAAGGACAAGGAAATTTTGGTCCTTTACAGAAAAAGTTTGCTGACTCATCATTTAATCTGCTATTGAAAATTTCCACAGAATATTTGATTTCTCTTACATTTTTTTATTTGGTTCTTTTTCAAATTGTCATTTTCTTTAACTCTTGCTTCTGATACATAGTGTTGATTTCTTTTTATGTCTTTGCTGCTGCTACTGCTAAGTCGCTTCAGTCGTGTCCGACTCTGTGCGACCCCATAAATGGAAGCCCACCAGACTCCCCCGTCCCTGGGATTCTCCAGGCAAGAACACTGGAGTGGGTTGCCATTTCCTGCTCCAATGCATGAAAGTGAAAAGTGAAAGTGAAGTCGCTCAGTCGTGTCCGACTCTTCGAGACCCCATGGACTGCAGCCTACCAGGCTCCTCCCTCCATGGGATTTTCCAGGCAAGAGTACTGGAGTGGGGTGCCATTGCCTTCTCCGTTTATATGTCTTTAATAATTTTTAATATTCAGTTCGGTTCAGCTCAGTCGCTCAGTCGTGTCTGACTCTTTGCAACCCCATGAATCGCAGCAAGCCAGGCCTGCCTGTCCATCACCATCTCCCGGAGTTCACTCAGACTCACGTCCGTCGAGTCTGTGATGCCATCCAGCCATCTCATCCTGGGTCGTCCCCTTCTCCTCCTGCCCCGAATCCCTCCCAGCATCAGAGTCTTTTCCAATGAGTCAACTCTTCGCATGAGGTGGCCAAAGTACTGGAGCTTCAGCGTTAGCATCATTCCTTCCAAAGAAATCCCAGGGTTGATCTGCTTCAGAATGGACTGGTTGGATCTCCTTGCAGTCCAAGGGACCCTCAAGAGTCTTCTCCAGCACCACAGTTCAAAAGCATCAATTCTTCGGCGCTCAGCCTTCTTCATATTATATATCCTAAAATTCCAATATCTGAAGACTTTTGAGTCTGAGGTTTGATTCTACTGCTTGTCATTTCTGTTGACTCTCACTCATGTATTTTTTTTTCTTTTTTCCTTATGGTTTTGTTACTCTTTCATTGTGAGTTCTTAACCATTGATACACTATCTCAGGCAAATCTTTTCTGTGCTGAGTTTGCAACCTTTATATATGTATATGTATGTATATATATATATATATATAGTATTTGTAATACTGGGGTATGACTTTGCTAAATACATGAGTTTGGCTTCTTGTTATAGTCCACATTAAGGAGCTCTTCAGGGGAGTCTAGAAGATGAGAGGAAGGAAACAAAAACTGCCAGCCATTCTTTTCAGTGTTGTCCCAGAATGGGCACTTAGTTTGATAGCAGAGTGATTCTTCTAGCTTCTTTTGGCATTCCCAGAAATCATCCACCCCTCTGCTTCAGAAGTATTGCTCCATCAGGACAGTGCTCCCCTTCAGAGCTCCTGAGTAAGTGGAATACCCTTTTCAGAAGTCTGAATCCCAATCTGTGTTGCCTCTTCGCTAGGTTTATTGCTTCTAGTAATTCCAATATCTTCACTCTGTGCCCCCAGGGCTAGGAATGGTAGCTGATTCCTATAGTTCTTATATCTTTGTTACCTCAGTGTTTCTATTTTGCTTTTTTCAGTCCTCCAACCCTTGTTTAACAATTTCCTATATTAAATTCTCTCTGTTGACATATCTGTTTCTGTTTTCCTGACCACAACATCTCTATGAATGTGTTCAGTTAATACTTGCCTACAGTAATTCCCAAATGACTAAAAGAGCATAGAAGGGATAAGCTGGGCTGGGCAGTATAGGTGTACTAGATAATTTCCTCTAATGTTTGTTCTGATTAGTCAGTGAGTGTCAGAGATACAATGGCTGTTAAATAGTTTGAATATCAACCAGGCCTGTGCCTGTACACATGAGATATTCCCTTTAATATTTAGTATTGCTGATATCCGAAACTTAATTTGTATATTCTTCATTTTCTTGTAAATGCTTCTGCCAGACGAAAGCCTTCTATGGTAATGTTAAAGAACAACCAAGAAAATTTGTGGTTTGACCTTCTTAATTTGCTACTATATAAGGCAGACCAAAGGAAGGTACTCAACCAGTCATTGTGCTGTTTGCTTAATTTCAGTTTTGTCTCTTTAACCTTTCTTTCTTTCTTTTTGGCTATGCCACAGGGCTTGCAGGATTTTAGTTCCCTGACCAGGGATTGAATCCAAGCCCAAGGCAGTGAAAGCAGAGTCCTAACCACCATCAGGGAATTCCCCCCATGCCAGTTGTATTGTTTTATTTGAACATGAACATCTTTTTCTGTACCAAATATTGATCCTCTGTTTCTAACTCATCAAATAAGCTCAACTCTATTCATGTCCCAGGTAATTATGTTCCCTTGTGGTGCTGATATGGACTTCCCTGGTGGTGGTGATGGAGCTGAAGGGAATTGTGGGAAAGCATGGTATCAGGAGTGTGGAAATGTGATTAAGACATATCTTTATGGTCATAGAGATCATGTTAAATTGAATGTATCTGGGTTTTTATGAAGTTGCTTTGTGGATTCATATAGGCCCAGGGCTAACCTAAATTCATTTGCTCAACAAGAGCCCAGTTGGAAATGTTCAGTACTGACCAAATTTATGAAACTGTACATTAGTCAATAGAAAATCTTTCAAAGAAACAAATGTATACAGCTTCTATAGACTTTATATTGACATGAACTGGATTGCTTTTGTCCTAGATCACTTCCCAATATAATGCTTCTCACACTGACATCTGAAAGCCACCTAAAGTGTGGCCACCTAAAGCAACTGTAAAAAACGCTGCTGACTCAGATTTGATGGGAATGGGTTCCAGGAATGTGAAATAATATTTGGGAGCCATTTTATTGCTAGGAGTTGATAATATCCTTGTAGTTGGATACGCGATAACGGGCAACATGTATGAGCATATGTCATGTACCAGTTTTAAGTATTTCACATGCTTTAAATTATTTAAATTTCTGGAAAATTCTGTTATTATTTTCATTGTAAGAATAAGAAATAGAGGCACAGCAAGTTACATAATTTGAATAAAACTGCTGAGTTTTGTAATTGGTAGATGCAGGACTTATACTGATATAGTCTGACTCTATCACTCCACTTAACTACACTATGTTTCCTGTGTGATAACCATCAAGGCTCACACAAGGCAATTATTCCCCCTTCTGAAATCTTAAAGTTCCAAAGAATCATCAAACTTTGAGCACCAAATTTTATACATGAGAAATACAAAATCCTTAGGCCAAAAACTTCTTACCTAAAACAAAGAAACCTACCTACACTTTCACAAAGAATTAATAGAGTTCTTTATTCATGTTTCTTCAGTGAAATATTTTTATATCAATCAACTAATCAATAACAGCTGAATTAAATTTACCTGGAAATACTTCCAAGCTTATTTATCATTTTCTTTCAATGAAAACACATCTGGTATTTCTCTATGCCAAGAAAGTTTGGGAAATATTTGAACTGCTCTGAATACTCAAAACAATTCCATATCTCAGTGTATCTCACAGGTGTTTAATTTGTAAGATGCAAAGAGAATACCATAGTACTGTGATAACACAGGGGTGTTTTACAATAAAAAGCAACAAGCATAGACAGAATGTTAGAGGACTAAGAGGAAAATTTTTTTCAAAAAATAGGAGAACAATTATATGTGATTCCTTTTAATACACTTGAATGTGTTTTATGGGGAGGAGACAAATATTGTAGAAAATCACCTGTCAAACAGGTAATATCTTTTAATAGCAAATTATTAAAAGGTGCTTTATTAAATTTACAAACTGAAATTAAGTGTTTTGTTTTATTGTACTTATTCTATGGTTTCTATGAGTATCGAGGTTAGCAAAATATATTAGAGTGATAATCATTTTTTTGAAAGTAGTGATTCAAAGAGATAAACTTTGTTGAGAAGATACTGATCTATCTTTTGGTGATCAGTGAAGGAGGGAGATTATTCAAAGTCTTTTGATACAGTAGTATTTCATAATGAGAAATAAATAAACAAGCAAACAGTAAGGTAGAATAGAGATTAAAAGTGCCAACAGGGGCAGGGAAACATGATGGCTTAGAGCATATGCCATGAAGCCAACTAGAAATGGATTTGAATCCTGCATCCATGACTGGCTATGTGAACCCTGAATAGTTTTATGAGTACCTTACAGCAGAGACCTCTTTTCATTACTGTGTGTCCATCGCAGGTACTCAATAAAGAACTCAGTCACTGAGTAGTGTAACTTTCACTCTATGGTACAAATTCTATTTCTAGAACATTTTCTGCAGAGAATGTCTCTTCTTCTTTCTTGACTAAAGTCTTCTCTGGCCATATTCCAATCCTTCCTTCCTTATTTTTAGTTTATTCCTTTTCATCTCTACCCTTGAAAAACTCTATGCTTGTACCTGTGCTATAATATCTATAAAAACGTAGGGTTTTCGTTACTTATACACTTGTTTTTCCTCAGTAAACCATAAGGTCCTCAAGGGCCAATGGTCATCTTTGCATCAGTAGCTCTTAGCAGAGGGTCAGGCATATGGTGGGTAGTTAGCTTTTGCTAAGTAAATAAACAAATGCCAGAAGTAAGTGAATAAATAATGACTTAATTAGGATTTTGTTTGTTAAATTACTTCAATTATTTCAAACTGGAATGTAGAGTTTGTTATAAATCACAGAAGAGGATTTGAAAATACAAAATAATTAGTATTTTAATATTCTGCTGGTGGTAGTGCAAATTATTTTAGCTACTTTGGAGGTCAAATTGTTAGAAGTCTTACAAGTATGCATTTCATATAAACCAAAAATTCATTTTCTTGATATGTAAACTTGAGAATCCTTGGCACACATACACCAAGAGACAGATGCAGCATTTTCAATCATCATTGTTTAAAAAATCAAAATAGCATAAATAAATGAATATAGTAATAAAAGTGAAATATTTACAGAATAAAATACTAAACCATAGTATAAAGGAATGAACTAGTCAATATTATATCAACTTTAATACCAAAAACATGGTTGAGCAACAAAAGCAAGCTAATAATTATATGTACAGCATGAAATCATTCATAATTTTAAATACACACTATATATATTTTAGTTATATAGTCTCACTGGATTCAAATATGGGTATGTAAAACAGACTAAAAAGAATAAAAAATATTCATCTAGCACATGTCATTATCTCTAGGAATGGCAATAGAGAATCACAATGTAGGAAAAGAAAGATCAAAAAAGACTTTCATTTTCTATCTTACAATTTAAGAACAGAATCCTTATTTTCTTAATTTCCAGAAATAAAAGAGCAAAAAAGAGAAGTGAGAGAAAACAGGAGAGAAGGGGAGAGAATGGTCTAGGCAGCTCAGCTGGCAGAAGTGTTTGGGGAAGGAAAAGTGTTCTGGGGTTGTTTCATATATCCCTTTACTGACAAAGGTATTTCTGTGATATCAGGAGTTACAAGGATCTGACACTAATAACGAGCTGAGTAGGACAAACCTCATCTTCATTGCATCTCAATTTTCTCAGTTTCACAAGAGGAGGTAGATGGAACCTGTACTCCAACTTCACCATCACCCAGTTCAGGCCATGTCTTCCTACTCATTGGTGCCCTTTGTCTCTGAATGGCCAAATCAATCTCAAGGTCCAATTTAAAGCCCATTGGGAGGAAAGTACCTGTTTACCTTTGATGAAATGTAACATGTTATCCTTGCTGGGTATATTTTAACTTCACTATTGAGTAGAGCCAAACATTAATGGCTTTGAAGACAGGTGAGGAGAATCCTAGAACTTTTCAGAGCCTCCTGAAATGTCAACAATCAATATCTTTCTACTTAGCTACTTGGAAACTGGTTCCTGTCACTCTCACTGAAAGGGAAACTTCAAATGCCAGTAAGTCAAGTCATTGTCTTCATATCTCAGAAAGACCTGGGATTAAAATCTGAATCCATGACTCCTGAACTCTCAATCTTGCTTCAGTAAGATACTCCTGACAACTTTCGCTCTGACCTCTTCCATTTGCCTAGCATATCTCTAAAAAAACAAATAAATAAATTCTGCTTTCGCTTTAACCCTCTTGTTATCACTAATTGATTCTAGATGCTTTACTGTCCTTATCTGCACGGCCCTGACTGCTTTAACTGATGTGGGTTGTCGCACTTCCTGGACAGCGTTGCAGTAGCCCACACCAAGCTGACAGGAAACCTCAGCGGGGGTTTATTAGTTTGTTTTTCCACCTTTCTTTTTCTGAGGAATTGCAGCCCTGGAAGTTGTAATAATGGCTGTCCTCAAGACTGCTCGGGCCCCCCTACCACCTTCTCAGAGTTTTCATATTTTTTCATGTACTTACTCCATTTCTTAATATGCTTCCTCGGAGTTTAATTCTCCGGTACCGCTGTATTTAGTTTTCTCATTTTTACTCTACTATGTACACATCATCACCTGGGCAATAGTATTCAACTTAATCTCATGTTTTCCTACTTTCAGTAAAATCGTACCTGTCCATAAGCAGGAGACCTAACACAATTTCTCCTTCAATGACATTAGCTATGGTTGGTAACAGAAAGTTGCAGTTCTCCAATTCAGTAACTCCTTTGATCCTTCATGGGTCTTTAACCCAGCAGATGTCTGGGGAATCCCAGTCCCTTCGGAGTTCAACATTATGAGAGTTCAACTGACCTCACCAGCTGCTTTTCTCTCACCTACCGTTTCAATGGCCTACAGCAGATGCCCCATAACACTGTCTTTGTTTTATGGGTTTTATTTCTCACTCTCTCTCTCTCTCTCTCAACCTCCTAAACTCAGAGTGCTCTACACTTCTCCAGCCTCTAATATGCCTAGGCTACTTTGCAGAGCATGTGAAAATTTCAGAGAAATTATGTCAATCATAGGGTTTCTAATATTGAATCTTTTTTTTTTCTTGGAGGAGAGGATGTGGTGAGGATGGTCAGAGGAGAAAGGCAAACCTTACCTTGTTTGGTCGGAGGAGAAAGCAAAACCTTACTATTGATATGAGGCTCTTTATTGGTATTCACCAATGTCTAGTTAGGACTTTGTTCTGTGAGCCCAGATCTGATCTACTTCATATCCTGAAGTCCCCCACCCCAAGCAGAAGAGGAAAAGCTCTGCTCTGGAAAGAACTGTTGAGATTCCCACAAATGCTGAATTGTTAGAAGGCATTCTCATTCCTTAATTTTCTTCAGGCAACTGAACTGGACATAAGAGAATGTTCTATTTTTGACCTGTTTCTCAGGAATTACTCTATTTTTACCTACTATGAGAATAAAAATATACTTGAGTTGCTAAATTCAAGAGATTTCAGTCCAAGGTGCTTCAATAAGAGACAACAGGAAAACCAAGCAGGTTAGTCCTAATGAAATTCCTCTGTAGTTAGCATCCAAGCAAAATGCTGTGATGGAGTGAATAAGGGCTCAGACTCTGGGATCAGAAAGATTCCAGTTTGAATCTGGTCCCTGCTTCTAATTATGTGTGGTTTGTACGTTACATAACCGGTGTAAGCCTCAGTTTACTCTTCAGTAAATTAGTGATCATAATAGCAGTTTACTTCATAGGATTATTTTAGGGATGAAAGGAAATAATCTATTCAGAATGCTTAGCACAGTTCCTAGAACACAATAAGCCCTTATTCCATATTATCTGTCATATTCTGTAAATGTAAGCTTATTTTAATATTAAAAATATCCATTTATGTCATCAATTATAAGAAGTTTTTGATTATCATCTTGAGATTGTCACTTTTTCCGTTTATGAGGAAGATCAAGAGTTGACGGAATTTTGAAAAATGAAACAAAAAATACGTGACATCACTTAGAATTAAATTCTGCCTTAAGACAGTCTGTCACAGGCTGAATTTTTACAGATTGCGATAATTCCCTGCTTAGTCATAAAGTTGAGAATTTTAGAACTGAAAGGTATCAACATCAAGTTTATTACAGTACTTTGAAGTTTCATAAAAACTTTACAGTGTGTTTTATGAATGATTCCTCCTATATCCCCATGAGGGAGTCTAGCATTACTCTCTGTATTTCAAAGGAGAGCAAACGAAGAGTGGGAATATTTGAAATGTCACAAAGCCAAGTTAGTACTATCTCTGATGAGAGATGTACTGTGTTTTCTGAATGCCCCCATTCCCAACCAGGAGGAGACTTGTACTTCACATTCCTGGCGAGAATCCACTATCTGTGGCACTTTCCCAGAAATGTGTACACACCACCATTTTAAGAGAACAGTCATCGAGTTTCTATGAAATTTCCTTTCAGTGACCTGGGCTAAATGCTCCATACTGAAGTCCCATGGCCCAGCTGGGTCACTGAGGATCTCACAGGGTCAGAGACCCCCAATTGCTAAATAAATGTGGGAGATCAGAGACACCTCAGGCTCTCCTCAGCTACAAACAGTGCAAATGTGTTGTTAACAATAAACTTGAAGACTTCTTCTTGGGACCCAGGATGATGGAAACTTCAGGGGCATGTAGATTCATAGGATAGGAACCTGGAAACAAAAGTATTTTTTTAAGAAGCTATATTCTGTAAAGAAGTTCCTTGTTCCATAAACCTGTGCTAAAAGAAAAACCAGTCCAGAAAGTATTTGGATGTCTGTCTAGTCACTTTCACAGCTATAAAATGTCTGCGGATTTTTTGGAATCAGGACAAAGGCACTGGTTCCACACAGCAGTGAAGGTTGTTACTCCAAGACCTTCCCCTCACAGTACAACAATAATTCTCCATTGTTTCCTGTGCTACTTTTATCCTTTCACCACTTTAGATTATTCATCTGTAATTGTAGATGATAACCATTAGGAAATTACTCAAAGAAGAAATGTGGGATTATTAACAGGTAAGTAACACATCAGCCAAATCCATGGTTGTTCATTCTCCTGGCAATGGAGAATAGAGACAATATAAACAGTGATAGACTAAAAATAGAGTAGAGTTAATATGAAAGACAGAAATCTGTAGATATTTTCAAGGACATTCGTTTTCACATCTCAGGCCATCAAATGTTTTCGCAGAGCTGCCAACCATTAACAAAGCAAAGGAGGTGGGCTCATTCCTCACACTCTTCTTTGTCCACCCATCCATTAGACTTGTGATGCATCCAATTAGATGTTAGACAATAAAAAGAAGGGAAAATGCTTAAGCTATCCACGTTAGACATAATCAGCCCCTGGTCTGTTCTCTTCACAAAAATCAAGATGGAGAGATAGATGCCAAATATCCACTATCTCTGCAAGTTCCTTGATTGAGGTCAGTTAACATTTAAAAGCAGAAGTGATCAAGTTTCCCAATTTCAATTCCCCATCATCCAAAGGGGTAGGGCAGAATTTCTCATCCTTGACACTTCAGGAACCTCGGGCCAAATCATTTTTGTCATAGAAGTTGCCTGTAGTTGTCTGTTCATGGTATTCTTGGCCTCTACCCACTAGATGCCAGTAGCAAGCCCCGGAGTCGTGATACCCAAAATATCTTTAGACCATGTCCAGTGTCCCAGGAGGATACTCCCAGCTGAGAACCACTGGTGTAATGGTTATTTTTTTCCCTCATACCAATTGTAAGTTACTTTTTCCATAATTTTTCTGCTGTGAGAAAAAAATCGCAGCAAAGTTGACACAGGTTGGCTTGAGTGCTCCTCTCCTCATTTTGCTTTCTGTCTTTGTCTCCCTCTCTGGCTCCCTACACACACACACACACACACACACACACACACACACATGCACGCATACACATGCACACACTTTAAGTTTTTATCTTCCAAGCCTGCATGTTAAGGATGAGAAGGAGCCCATGGGTTTGTGCTGCCACATTACCTCTTAAGCCTTTTGAAACTTATAATTCAGTAGATAAAGGGTCATACAGTAACGTGGTTTGCCAATCTCCTATTCAAAGCTGATAGTTCTGTGCCATAATATTAGCCAAAATAAAATCTTTAAAGCAAAAAAAAAAAAGAACCCGACCAAATGACTCCCTCATAGACTTAGTACTTTACAGTCCAACATGGAACATTCTTTTCTTTATGAAACATTCTTTTGTGCTGTAAAGAGAGTGTATAGAAGGATGTTTAATGTGTCGTCGAGAGGGAAATTATTAACGTATTATATACGAGGCAGTCATACAGCAAGAGAGTGAAGCTTGTGTTTGCCCTTAAAGGAGATGCAGTCATATAATAGAGCGCCTTAGAGCTAGGGTTTACTGTACTTTGGGAATTAATCACATAAACTATAAATTGGGTTCAACAGGCTGGCTGGGTAAATAGGCGCAGCTAATGAGGACACTATGAGATCTTATAAGAGAGCTGACTGCCGCAGGACAAATAGTCCATGGCGCACCTGATGGAAAGCTAGAAGACATCAAAGCATAAAGGATTAGTGCTCTCACAGTGTTGAGAAATGGCCGGGGGGAGATTCACCAACTTATTACCCACATCCAAGCTAATCCTGTTATCTGCAAAATATAACTGTGTTCAGGAACTGCCACCACCTCAACTTGCAAAAGCATAATTTTGCGTTTCCCTGAACAAAAGTGCAGGAAATTTTCCTCCGACAAAGAAAAACAGAAGATGATGATGATTTTGAAAGGTTTTCTCCTTCCTCCATATTTGGCTGCATGTATGAAAACATATAGAATAATAAAGCTTCTGTGTATCTAAGTGCTGTGGCAGGGGATGGAAAGAGAGAGAGCTGCAGAGAAGAAGCTACTGTGATTTTTCCAAAACTCCTGCTTATCGGGGAAATGAGTAGCAGTGGAAGAAAGCACATACCTCTTTTGCAATTAAATCTGTACTCATTTCAAACAGGCTGGATTTACCTTTGCAAAGCAGGCTGGCAAGCATTTGATTTGAAGGTAAAAAGGGGAATGAGGAAGGGCCCAGCCCATTTGCTGCCCTTCCTGCCCCCGCAGCTCATCCAGGGTATTGATTGCTGGGGTGACACCCACCTGATCCCAACAGATGATCTCTGCAGGGGAAAGGGGCAAAACCCCCAGCTCCCGGCCAATCTGCCTTGGGGAAACTGGCTTCCTGAGCTAGAGCTGACATTCGGTTCAGGCTTGTTTATGCAACTTAAGGGTGACATTGCTTGGAAGCAAAATACAGTTTCTCCCCAGCCTCTTACTGATTACGGAGGCAGGGAGCGAGGCTGAAGCTGGTTCAGCCACTAGCCGGCCTCCATCTCCCAGGGGCGCCCTTTCCCTCTGCTGCTCCCTTTGTCTAGCTGAGCTGATGATAGCAGGGCTTGTGGGTGAGTAGAGAGGAGAGACTCTGCCTTGCCTATTGGCAAGGGCCATGCCTAGCACAGAACCTGGCTCATGGGAGGAGCTTAAATGGTTATCAAGTGAGCCTGTGGGTGCTTACCGAAGTCTGTTTGACAAATTTGACCCTATGGAAACCTAGGAAAGTGTACTGTTTTCCAGGATAAAGTTACATCAGAGCAAATTTTGTGACAGAACTCTCCTCTTGCAGAAAATCTGAGGATCATAGTCATATGATTTGCCTGAAGAAATAACAAAAGAGAAAAGATCTTTGAAATGATGCTCACACACACACACAAATGGTCTGGATTTTTTCTGTCTTCATTCTAATAGACTCCTCTGTTATAATTAGAATTTCTGAGGATTAATGCACCCACATGCCCTTGCCCTCCTCGCTCTGCCCCACTTTCCTCTAAGTCTCTTTCCACTCAGCTTCTAGGTTTTCTTTCCTCTGGTTTTCCTGTGCGCTCCTTGAATACCCATTCTGCCTCCCATGGAGACTTGTCTTGCTTTTTCCTTATACCTTCCTAGAGGGCTCCACTCTCTTATCTCCGCTGCAGAGTTTCCCCACTTTCCAAGATTTCCATGATCGCTCTTGGGGCTTCTCAGGTGGCACTAGTGGTCAAGAACCCACCTGCCAGTGCAGGAGACATAAGAGATGGGTGTTCAATCCCTAAGTTGGGAAGATCCCCTAGAGGAGGACATGGCAAACCACTCCAGTATTCTTGCCTGAAAAATTCTATGGACAGAGGAGCCTGGCAGGCTACAGTCCATGGGGTCTTAAAGAGTTGGACAGGGCTGAGCACACACACACACACACGATTGCTCTTCACTGATAATCCCCAGAGCTCTGTCACTAGCCCTGCCGTTAAGTCAAGGCTCCTACATTCACAGCAGCATCCTTCTGGACACAGCATGGAGGACATCACTTCCTCCTTAGACCCCGCAGAGCCCGAATTTGAGTCATCTTCATCTCCAAGGCAGCTTCTCTTCCTACTCTGTATTTGCGGACTCAAGGATTTCTGAAACTTTCATATTCCAAACATTGTCATCGTCTTTTATTTATCTATTTCTAACACCATAACCAATCTACTTTCCCTTCAAGTCTTGCAGAATATTCCTCTGAATGCTTGCTTCCTGCCTCATCCTGCTGCCCTTCAGCTTGGTTCACCTCTCCATTCCCCTGGTTTCCTTAATGCTAGGTGATTCTCACTCCACTTTTTCATAAGGCTTCCATGAGATATGTAATTCACATTCTGGCCCATTCAGAAATCTCAAGTTTTAAGTTAAATAGATCTGAATCCATTTACTGACACGATGACCAGAGGCAAACCCCTCTGAGCCTCATTTCATCATCGACTAATCTTTGTTCTGGACGGTGTAGAGGGTTCTAGATCTCAACACCTGGGCTAGGGTCTGGGGTACTGCAGAGGCTCTAGCCCTGGAGGGGTGTTCCTAGCCATGGAAGGGAGTTCCTCTCTCCCTGTTTTTCACTTTCTCTTTTGTTGTTGTTGTTTTTAATGAGATGTCACCTCTAGTCTCAATACCTCAAATCTAAACACAATTTTAGGTAATTTGGCCCCATTCTTCCTTGCCCAGCTGTGCCCTCAGTTGGCCCCTCACCAGCTGGCCAACAGGTAGTGTTCATTCTTGTATCTTGCTATTTCCCGAAGTGTCCTCTCTTTTCCCCAGTCCAAGGCTACCCATTCTTCAGGAAGCAACTGAAGTTCTTCCTTCTCCCCAAGGCCTTAAGCCATCCTTCTGGGATACTCCTCTCTTGAGCTCTTATCACCCTCACAGACTCCACCACACATCCCAGAACCTGCAATCTGCAGGCTGATAGGCAAACATCATGGCAAGACTGCCCTTCACTTTACAACAAGAGGAAACTAAATATCAGAGAGGTCTAGTGACATGTACAGAGTCGTATGGCTCTTTTCTGGCAGAATCAAAAGTAAATTACTGCTACTTAGCATGTAATTTTAAAATGTATTTTAACTGGGTTTTACTTACTACAGTTGTATTACTCCTGATCCAAGCAAACTGAAAGAAATCCAAGGGCAAGCTACCTATGCCTCCCTATAACACCTGAAACACACACACACACATACACATACATACACACACATACACACACACACACACACACACACACACACACACACACACCCCACCTCCCTTACCACAGGACACAAGGTAGGAACTCAATAAATGTTTGAAAATTAATTTGGGCTTATTATCACAAAAAGATTAATCACTGTAAGACCTGTGAGCCCCTGTTCACAGTATCTTTGAGTGATTTGGAAATGCCTTCTCTTAAGATCTTTAAACAAAGGGAGAAAATTGTCTGGTTTAAATGAACTACTGCCTGAAGGCAGGGTACAGATTGGCTTTAGGAGTTTCATTTCATCACTATAATCCTATGATTATAAGAAAAAAGGCAGGTTGAAAAGGAGCCATAAATCATCTGTGGGCTCATTAATCCTGGCCCTGCCACCCCCTCATGCCTTACCCAACACCTTTCTTGTGGACAGTGCTTATGTCACCTGCCAGCCTTGTTGCCCAGAGCATGTCCACTATATCCCAAAATCCACGGCTCCTCAACCAAGTCTAAGGCTCAGAATAAAACTGAAAGTCACAGTGGTTAAGAGATCAGTTTGGAGTTCGAGCTTTGTGGCCTCTGGCAATTTACTTAACCTCCTGAGCCTCAGTTTCCTGCTTGGTAGCATGGGGGTAATAATCTCCCAAGGTTTATGAAGATGAACTGAAATAATACAAATGAAGGGCCTGATAAGACAAGTTCTGGGCATCATCAGTCATGAGTTCCTATATGTGACTCCAGAGCTGGCTCACTTTGGAGCAGCTGGTCATTTCAGTTTCACCATCTCTAGAAGAGCTCTGGGGTGAGTTGATCAAATTTATGATGGGAAAGGTATATTCCTGCTGGTCCAACACCACCTACCCACCAGATGGCTTGGGTCCCAGACAAACAGAGGAGAACATTCCAATTCCTGCCAGCAGCTTGGGGAAGGGCTGGGATCAGACACTAAGTCTTCTGAAACATAGGCTTTCTTCTCTTCCATCTCTCATACCTTGCAAGTTTTTCAAAGGGTTTATCCTTTCAGGTAGATCTTATTTTGAATACCAGTGTTGAAGTTATACTAACGGATTTTTTCCCCTTTCTTTTTCTTCCAGCAGAGCTACAACAAAGGCATCCGTGCTAGAGAAGCAGCCCAAATGTTCTGCCTGCTGGAGCCCTCAAGACATAATTTGAGTAAGTTTGAGGTAGTTGTAAAAGGGAGAGTGAAAGAATTGAATTGGGGGTGTAGATTGTTCGGGGGTTTGGGGGTGTTTTTTTTTGAGAAGTTTTATCATGAGAACACTTTTTACTGTGATTAAAGCACCTTTGTCATTAATACCTTCAATAAAAGACACTTTAATTTTATGGAGTTATTTATTTGATTTCTGGAGGATTAAAAATCAACAACAAGCAAAGCTCCTTTATTTTTAGGAATCATGTGATCTTTGGTGTGACGTAAAGTGCTGCCTACACCTCCTACCCATTTCACTCTTTGCTCAGGCTTGATAGTCCAGGACGAAGGAGAAAATGAGCTGTTTCTCTCCCCCAAACCATGTACTGTCTTTGGTTTAAGTCATTGATAGGATCTTGGAATCCTATCAATTCCAGAGGCTGGAAGCCCCCCAAGGTGGTACCCCAGAGAATCCTGGGGCAGGATCACCTGAGGCCTCATCTTCCCACGCTTGGTCCAACTTTGCCCAGAGAAGAGCTGCAGGTGGGAGTCACACCCCAGAGCTCTCCCAGACCAAGTCTGCACAGTCCCTGGGAAATTCAAATCTGTGGTCTTCACTAGCCATTCCAAAACCCCCAAAGTCTTAAAACTCAAGTTATCTTCAATATTTGTAGCAACTGCCTTGAAGATAATAAAGATTTATCTAATATTTATTCTACTCAGTATAATAGTCACTGTTTAATTTAAGAGCACTAGCTACCTGGATCCTACAGAAGGTGTTAAATAATACACAATATTTGCAGTGTATTGGGCTTCCCAGGAGGCTCAGTGGTAAAGAATCTGCCTGCCAATGCATGAGATATAAAGGATGGGGTTCAATCCCTGGGTCAGGAAGATCCCCGGGAGAAGGGCAAGGCAACCCACTCCAGTATTCTTGCCTGGAGAATCTCACAGACAGAGGAGCCTGGTGGGCTATACAGTCCATAGGGTCGCAAACAGTCAGACATAACTGAAGAGACGTAGCATGCACAGCACACCTGCAGTGTATTACCTTTCAATACACAAAAAGAAATCTGAATTCCGAAACTAGTTCTGAGATTAAGGGATTCATGGCCTGAATTACCTTTTTAGCATAGCAGAAGGCAGAGATTTATGCTCTCTGTGTTGTGCTTGAAAGCTGTGACACTTCCACAGCACTTCTCAAACTTTAATATGACACAGATCCCTCAAAGATCTTGTTAAAATGCAGATTCTGATTCAGTAGATTTGAAACTGGGCCTGAGATCCCTTGTTTCTAACACGTCCAGGTGCCACTGATGTGGGGACCAAGCTTCAAGTAGCAAAGGTCTAGAGATCTAGAAATGCTGATTCCTGAAAAAAAAAAAAAACAGTGATGTGAAAAAAAGAAAAAGAAAAAGGCAGGCATTTACAACACTGTCTAGATAAGGAATTACATGGTCCCGGGGTAAAGAGTGTTGCCTGGGTTCACACAGGTAGACAATGTCAGAGTCGAGTCCAGACTCAAATCCTGGTGTCTTGACCACCTGACCCTCCTCCTTCCAGCGTTCCACATCCTGAAGTGCTGGGAGTGGAACAGATCACAGAGGAGGAAGCAAGGGAGACTTCTTCGAGAATATTTCTCAGTGAAACTCATTTCAAGTAGCCATTCATGGTATAATAGATGGTCAATATACAAGAAGGAAGGAAGCCAGATCTGAGCCCTGGGTCTCTCACCAGCTAGCTGTGAGATATCTCTGGACCTAAGCAATCTCTAATGCACCTGGCAACTGGAGCTTTTTATACTTCTACTCCAACTGATCCATCAGAAAGGAGCAAGCCTCACTGAATTCACAATTATCATTGCCTCTCAGAAGAACTAACCATCTTCTAGTACTTGGTATTTATCACAAGAGACCTCGTGGTGTGGCTGGAAGAGCTTCCCAGAGACACTTGCCTGGTTTGAGTTCTTCCTCTAAGACCTAACAGATTACAAACACAAGCAAAATCCTTAGCTCCTCTGTGCCTCCATTTCTTTACCTGTAAAATTCTAGTACCTAACTCATGACATCTTTTCAGAGGTCTAAATTAATTAATATAAGTAAAGCATTTGGAACAATGCTTGGACCAAAGTGGGCCCATTTCAAGCGTATCTCTTGAGACTTCCATTTGTTTTCATTACCAAGACTTATTTGATGATTTGAACTTCATTATATTGAAATTCCAATGAAATACTTGATGATGATGTGATTAAGTTTCTCGCAGTAAAGAATGTTCTTTTGGGAATCAAGGAGGCTAGTAGGGAATCTTTACGAGTTGTGGGTCTTATACATGCTTTTTTAAGGGAAAAAAAAATGCTACTGATTTTCACAACATTGATGATGAAGATGAGAGGAGAGTATCATTCTCAGGATGGGTGGAGAAAGGACATTTGCAGAGTTTAAGGTAGATCAGGTTGTGAGCAGTTTAGGAGCCCACCGCACCCCTAATCTAACGTGTTTGTATCTGGCTATTCCAGGTTTTGACAGGTTGTTATTAACACACTCACACATCCCTTGGCTTCATCTGATCAGTTACCTTCCCTTCTTAAAATCACTTTTGTGGCAGGATGAAAGGGAACGCAAAATGATTGAGGTGACAGGTCCCGTGGTGCATTGAAGAACTGTGTCAGAAAATGCTGCCAAAAGCTATTTTCAACTGGGAAGGGAACACCCTTTTGTGCTTTGTAATTCATGGGTGGACCACAAGAAAGTGAAAATAGCTAATGTCTATGGAACGTTGCCACTCACACATAGCAACGGCCTTATTTACAGATACAAAAATCATTATTTCTTTCTGTTCCCTGAAGCACAACTTTCATGCTGGGGAAATTTTCTAGGATCACAAACATACAAGGCCAAATCTTCAAGGTGGCTTCACTCCAACCTCCGAAGTTGGAACAACAACCTTGCGCACGCGATTCTGCCTTCTTCCCACACACAGCCCCCTCCACCCCTCCTGCTCTCAACCAAAATGTATTTGAGCAGGTACCAAAGGAACGGTTTGAATTTCAGACCTTGCTCTTGATTTGTATGCAAAATGATGTCTGAATTTTTCTTGAAGCCCATTTCTATATTTAACACCCAATCTTCTTTGCTCTTGAGTATTTCCAACTTAATTTTGACCCTTATTTTATTCAAATGTGATTGCTATTTTGAGTAAGACTGCTGACTAATAACTTTGCCAAGGCAAATTTGTTGCTAACAGTACAGGACTTTGGCAAGACCTTTCTAGGCCTTTCTTATTTAGGCCTTATATTACTTCATAAGAAACATTAAATTAATATCCTCAGTTCAGTCAGTTCACTTGCTCATTGTGTCTGACTCTTTGCGACCCCATGGACTGCAGCATGCCAGGCTTCGCAGTCCTTTACCAACTCCCAGAGCTTGCTCAAACTCATGTGCATCAAGTAAGTGATGTCATCCAACCATCTCATCCCCTGTCTTCCACTTCTCCTTCTGCCTTGAATCTTTCACAGCATCAGGGTCCTTTCCAAGGACTTAGTTCTTTGCATCAGGTAGCCAATGTATTGGAGTTTCAGCTTCAGCATCAGTCCTTCCAATGAATATTCAGGACTGATTTCCTTTAGGATGGACTGCTTAGATCTCCTTGCAGTCCAAGGGACTCTCGAGAGTCTTCTCTAACATCACAGTTCAAAAGCATAAATTCTTTGGTGCTCAGCTTTCTTTATAGTCCAGCCCTCACATCCATATATGACTACTGGAAAAACCATAGCTTTGACTAGACAGACCTTTGTCGACAAAGTAATGTCTCTGCTTTTTACTATGCTGTCTAGATTGGTCATAGCTTTTCTCCCAAGAAGCAAGCGTCTTTTAATTTCATGGCTGCAGGTCACCATATATAGTGATTTTGGAGTCCCCAAAATAAAGTCTTTCACTGTTTCTATTGTTTCCTCATCTATTTGGCATGAAGTGATGGGACCAGAAGCCATGATCTTAGTTTTTTGAATGTTGAGTTTTATAAGTCAACTTTTTCACTCTCCACTTTCACTTTCATCAAGAGGCTCTTTAGTTCTTCTTCACTTTCTGCCATAAGGGTGGTGTCATCTGTGTATCCGAGGTTATTGACATTTCTCCCTGCAATCTTGATCCCAGCTTGTGCTTTATCCAGCCTGGCATTTCGCATGATGTACTCTGCATATAATTTAGATAAGCGAGGTGACAATATACAGCATTGACATACTCCTCTTCCAATTTCAAACCAGTCGGTTATAACTGTTGTTTCTTGATCTGCACACAGATTTCTCAGGAGGCAAGTCAGGTGGTCTGATATTTCCATCTCTTTCAGGATTTTCCACAGTTTGTTGTGATCCACATAGTCAAAGGCTTTGGTGTAGTCAATAAAGCAGAAAAAGATGTTTTTTTGGAACTCTCATGCTTTTTCAATGATCCAACGGTGTTGACAATTTGATCTCTGGTTCCTCTGCCTTTTCTAAATCCAGCTTGAACATTGGGAAATTCACGGTTCATGTACTGTTGAAGCCTAGTGTGGAGAATTTTGAGCATTACTTTGCTAGCATGTGAGATGAGTGCAATTGTGTGGTAGTTTGAGCATTCTTTGGTATTGCCTTTCTTTGGGATTGGAATGAAAACTGACCTTTTCCAGTCCTGTGGCCACTGCTGAGTCTTCCAAATGTGCTGGCATATTGAGTGCAGCACTTTCACAGCATCGTCTTTTAAAATCAGAAATAGCTCAACTGGAATCCCATCACCTCCACTAGCTTTGTTCATAGTAACGCTTCCTCAGTTCAGTTCAGTTCAGTTCAGTCGCTCAGTCATGTCCTACTCTTTGCGACCCCATGAATAGCAGCACGCCAGGCCTCCCTGTCCATCACCAACTCCCAGAGTTCACCCAAACTCATGTGCATCGAGTTGGTGATGCCATCCTCTCCTTACTATTCTTTGGAACTCTGCATTCAGTTGGCTATATCTGAAACATTAAATTAATATCCTACTTTAACTATATTGTTAGTATGCTGTAAATTGTCTTAAAGGATTTTGTTCATTTTCAAATTCTGTTTCATGAAGAACAAATAGTTCATTTTTTTCTTTTGTTTTAAAGATTGTTATATTGGCAGGTAACTGTGGAAGGTGTATTAAATTAGTTTACGTAATATTAGAGCTTTCAGAGACATTTGATTCAGTAGTTAGCCACTTTTAGTAGCAATACTCTCTCTGTTTGTTTGTTTAGCAATTAGATAGAAAAGACATACCTAAAGCCTGCTTGCTCTCTTGATTGTTATACAAAGTACTGGCCTCAAAAACTAAGATGTATAGATTTATAAGAGAGAAAATATTGTATAAATCAGAAAGACTGCCTACCCACAGAAATGATGTTTAGTATTAGTAAAGAATAGAATTGCCTTAAAAAAATATGTCAGGTTCATTAATATTTCTCACAGCATTCTATTTGAAGTCCTTCTTTGTAGGTAGATTTGCTGCCCACACCAGAAACAAAAAAACTCAGCATTTGCCTCTTATGTACTGGACTTCCACATAAATTATCTTTGAAGAGAGGATTCTGTTGCTTTAAAAAATAAATAAAATTGTTTTGAAAATCAATGGGGTAAAGTTTCTTAGAGTTCATCCAGATGGGATCACACCTGGAAATTTAATCAGGGTTAACCTGTTGGTAGAGATCAGAGCTCACAAGTCAAAACAGGCTCTCAGTAGTTTTGAAGGCAAAAGGTCTTTGTTCAGTATCATCTTTAATGTAAGCTTTTTGACTGATAAACTATCTGCAGATGTTTCACCAAGTCCCAAGCTGAGATGAGGTTTTAGGGATTTCAAATTTTAGGATAGTGACCTTAAAACCATACTTCTGAGAAAAGAGAGTCATCAACAATGAATACATAATCTTTCTAATCTAGTCTGTGGATAAAAACACCACTGAAATGTACTGGTAATGGGAAGAGAAAAGCATCGTAGAGCTGTAATAATTTGCAGTTTTACAAAACTGTTTGCTAGTGAGTGTGAAAGCTTGGGACTGAAGAGCAAGGAAAGGGTGGAACCAAGGGAGGGAAACACAGAGCATCTAGGCTTTTCTCTGAAGATGTCATTGTGACTACATCATATAGCCAGCTGGCTGCTTCCCGAGGAGTAGGCAAACTGAAATGACCTAAAGTTTACAGGTTGTATTAAAGGAAAAAAAAAAAAAAAAGAGCACAGATTTCCTCAGGCAGAAGCTTCTCTGAAACACAGAAGCAGAAACACAGAGGCGCAGAAGGCTTGTGAAAGTTGGATAAAGAAGGCAATGGAATATTAACACGATGCTGTAGAAATAACAACAACAAAAAAAGAATGAACGACAAGGAAAAGGATCCATGAATGAATTAAAGTTCTGGTAGTAGAAACGAGTATAAGTAAACATGATGTGTAAATACACCCAGCCAATGGTGTGTAGTAAACTGTTAACAACAGGTTCTTGGGATGAGCATGGGGGTGGGAGCCCCATGTGAGATGGGTGCTGATTTTACGGTGTAGATATTCCCATGACTAAGCATGATGTCAGGGACCTCAGAGTTGGGAAGGGATGTGAGAGATTGATTTTCATGAGCCAGTCCAACCCTGTTTCAGTGCACCACTGAATCCAACTTCCACTGTGGTCCTAGGAGCTGCTAAACACCAAGCGTTATGCTTTTACATATATAATTTAATTCTTTCCTAACAGGTAAGTATTATTAACCAAATATGGGACTCAGAGAAGTCACTTGCATCCATAAACACAGAAGTTCTAAGGTTGCACTGTCCAATGTGGTAGCCACTTTCCACACACATGTGGCTGCTTAAATTTAAATTAATGAAAATTAAATAAAATTTAAAATCTAACTCCTCAGTCACACTAGCTATATTTCAAACGTGTATGAGCTACATGTGGAGAATAGTTATCATATTGGAGATCACAATTGTGGAATAATTTTAACACTGCAGAAGGTTCTACTAGATGGTGCTGGTTGAATGTCTTTTAACCTAAAATCTAGAGTCTGGGCCTAATCGTCAAAAGAGACTGGGTATCTTAAATAATAGAAAATACTTACATAACTTCTAACAACGTGTTGCTTCTGAAGTAATTTCACCAGTGATGCCATCCTCCCACAGTGTTTGGCTGGAAGATTTGAATCCCTGTAGTTGTAAGGAATAAAAAAAAAGGGCCAAAGAGAATTGTAGAAGATTCTTCTTAGAAAAAAAAAAAAAAAAAATCAAGAAAAAAATGAGCTGCATTACCCAGATTTCCCTTTTACCCTCACAATAAGTTCTCAAACAGCAAACAGTAATCTTTTTGAAACATAAATCTAACCATGCCTTTTCTGCTTGAGATTTAATAAGGCCTCTTATTTAATTTCAAATTAAAAACAAATTCTTTGCTTGCCTTTGCATACAAGGCCAATCTTATCCCTTATCATTCTCTCATTCCTTCACTTTGCTCCAACGACATAGACTCTCCTCCATTTCCATGAAGTTTCTAAGGAGTTACAGACTTTTTAATTCTGTGCATGTCCCCAAAGAGTTGGGACTTTATTTTATTCACTAGAATAGGGTTAGAAAATAGTTGTTGCTAAATGATTCTTAGTATGAAAAGATACATGCTATAAAGATAAAAATTATATAATTAAGCCTTCTTGGAAAGGAAAAGCATAATTTTCCTTTTTTCTATTTCTGGGGGGAAAATAGAATGAAGCTAAGGAGGTTATCAGTTATGGTCCGTCCATATCCCACCTATGACTTACAGGCTCAAGTTTGAATTGTCTGAAGGCTAACTGAGTGAGCGGTTGGAATTCAGTGAAACCACTCATAGTATGCCAGAAAATTTTCAACAATCAACTCTTGGGTAGGAAGAAAGGGGCTGATCTAGTACTTGCTGACTTCCATGGGCCAAAAAACTCCCACCAAAGCTGATTTCCTGACACTATGCCACGGAATGTAGAGGTAGGAAAGTGAAGTGAAGTGAAAGCCGCTCAGTTGTGTCCAACTCTTCGTGACCCCATGGTCTATACAGTCCACGGAATTCTCTAGGCCAGAATACTGGAGTGGGTAGCCTTTTCCTTCTCCAGGGGATCTTCCCCACCCAGGAATTGAACCAGGGTCTCTTGCGTTGCAGGCCGTTTCTTTACCAACTGAGCTGTCAGGGAAGCCCAGAGATAGGAAAAGATGCACCCAATAAGTTCTTACAAGCCAGCTCCAGTAACCACTGAATCCACAGCACACACACACACACACACACACACACACACACACACACACACACACATACACATACTCTCATCCAGAGCCTCTTAAATCATTTCAAAGTTTGATCCATAGTTCATTTTTAATGAGCACTGCAGGTAAGTAGTTGCATGCAAAAATGTGAGAACCTTTTCATACAGGTAACAATATTGGCAGCAGCTGGTAGGTGTGTTGCCACAGGAAGGATTTCCCATCAGAAATGGAAACCACAGGCTTAGTGAGGATCCCTGAAGTAGGCAAGAAGGGCTGGGAATCAGAAACATCAGCACAGCTTAGTTCCCATCAAATGTCTCTGTGGGAACTAAGGGACCACAGAGACAACTCATTTACAGGGAGGGCCCTTCCCAGAAATGAGGAGCTGTTCACCCTTCCAGGGGACCTCTCCTGAGGGCTCCTTTCTCACAGCACTGCTTTTTCCCCAAAGCCCCCCAAGCACCTTGTCACAGTCCAGGCTGTCACAATTCAGCATGTGCCTGGAACCATCTCTTGCCTCTGAACCTACATTTTCTTCTTAAAGGTAAAGTGGGGATGGGAGTCTTTGCATTGCCTACATCACAGAATAGTTGTGATGAGATGCTTTATGCAAAAACTCTTTGAAAGGGACATAAGCCCATGAAAATTGTAGGCGGCATTATTACCTGCTAAGGCGTGCTTAGAGCTAAAATCCTATCAAAGTTCAACCCAAGGGCCTCTGGGCTCTGCATAAGAAGTGCCTCTCAGTCCTGTTGGCTTTTGGGGCTCAGACTGACTCACCACCAGCTAAGGGTCCTGGCTTTCTGCCTGTTTATATATTTATGTGTCAATAGACATATATTCCTGGTACTTGGGTGCTCACCTACAGAGGAGGCTACTGTACTTTAGTTGCCAAAATTGAAGCCTTGGGGTGGTCTCTAGTCTCCTGGGATAACCTGAGCGATCAGAAGATAAACCACAAACAAAGTTTTGACTCTTGACCAAATCCAGATATTTCAGCTTTGGAATTGTGCCCGTCTTCCTAGCATGTATAAGAACAAAGGCATGGAAAATAAGAAAAGAGAAGGGCATTTAAAAGAGAATCTCACACCTGCATCCTGATGAAAACTAGAGAGAGAGTTTATTTTATTCACTAATTAAAATCTAGGAGTTGAATATGAATACAGATTTATTTTCCTTACCATAGGAGAAAATGTAAGGGCATGGACCAAAGGCTGGGCTAAAAAGCTTTTGCTGGCATTATTATATTTATTCTCTATAACAACTCTGTAGGTGGTCCTCCAGGGTGGCAAATATATTTAATACTAATTAACCTTTATTGATCATTTGTTTGGTATTGAGAACCAGGATGGGAGCTTTCAGTTCAGTTCAGTTCAGTCACTCAGTCATGTCCGACTCTTTGCGACCCCATGAATCACAGCACGCCAGGCCTCCTTGTCTATCACCAACTCCTGGAGTCCACTCAGACTCATATCCGTCGAGTCAGTGATGCCATCCAGCCATCTCATCCTCTGTCATCCCCTTCTCCTCCTGACCCCAATCCCTCCCAGCATCAAAGTCTTTTCCAATGAGTCAACTCTTCGCATGAGGTGGCCAAAGTACTGGAGCTTCAGCTTTAGCATCATTCCTTCCAAGGAAATCCCAGGGCTGATCTCCTTTAGAATGGACTGGTTGGATCTCCTTGCAGTACAAGGGACTCTCAAGACTCTTCTCCAATACCACAGTTCAAAAGCATCAATTCTTCGGCACTCAGCTTTCTTCACAGTCCAACTGTCACATCCACACATGACCACTGGAAAAACCATAGCCTTGACTAGACGGACCTTTGTTGGCAAAGTAATGTCTCTGCTTTTCAACATGCTATCTAGGTTGATCACAACTTTTCTTCCAAGGAGTAAGTGTCTTTTAATTTCATGGCCACAATCACCATCTGCCATGATTTTGGAGCCCAAAAAAATAAAGTCTGACACTGTTTCCACTGTTTCCCCATCTATTTCCCATGAAGTGATGGGACCAGATGCCATGATCTTCGTTTTCTGAATGTTGAGATTTAAGCCGACTTTTTCACTCTCCTCTTTCACTTTCATCAAGAGGCTTTTTTGTTCCTCTTCATTTTCTGCCATAAGGGTGGTGTCATCTGCATATCTGAGTTTATTGATATTTCTTCTGGCAATCTTGATTCCAGCTTGTGCTTCTTCCAGTCCAGCGTTTCTCATGATGTACTTTGCATAGAAGTTAAAAAAGCAGTCCTTACAAATTCCCTATGAGGTTTAAGTTATCTCGTTTGAAATATCAGGCAAAGGGAAGCTCAGAGAGGTTAAGTAACTCATCCGAGTGTGTACAGATAGCAAGTGATGGAACTGGGGCTGAATCTAAAGTTTCTCTGATTCCAAAGTCAACGCTCGTATCCCTCCCATAGGAAAATATGGGTGTCCTGCATTAATCTTTCTCTCTCCGTTCAGAAATGTGAATGCAAACAGCAAGTCCGAATGTTGCCTCATTGACTCTGTTCCTGAGTCGAAGTGCAAACAGAACAGGGCTCTTCAGACATATCATCAGGAAGTGTGTTTGAACTACTTGCTTAGCTTCTAAATTGAAAGTCTCCTTTCCTACGTGTCTGGCCCTGGAACCTAAGGGAGCTGGGGTGAAGGGAGGTGGCTTGTGGAACCAACTGTTCTGTGTCCACGGGCAACGCTCACACTCTCCTATGAATGGGTCAGAGACAGGGTCTGCTCAAAATCTTGGCAGCTATATGCACACCAAAGCAGAGACACATACATAAGGAAGCTGTTTATGGAAACTTAAGAACTGACACAATGATTTAGGTTTTCAAATGAATTTCCGATGTTTATCTTTATGAGGCTGTTAGTGCACTGTAAACATTACTTTTGATATAATCTCCCCTATACTGCAACTGGGTGATGGCTGGATTCTGAGTTACAATGAAAGTATTGTGCAATGTGGCATATGATCCATGAGATAATGGCAGTGTTAACCACTGTGTTCAGGCAGGGTGTGATTAATAAGACAGGTAGAAAACAGGATCACAGCTTTCTCCTGGGTATAAGACACATGGTTTTGACTCCCTGGTGGCTCAGACCGTAAAGAATCTGCCTGCAATGTTGGAGACCTAGGTTTGATCCCTGGATCAGGAAGATCCCTGGGAGAAGAAAATGGCAACCCACTCCAGTATTCTTGCCTGGAGAATTCCACGGACAGAAGAGCCTGGTGGGCTATCGTCCATGGGGTCACAAAGAGTCAGACATGACTGAGTGACTTAACACTTTGACTCAAGTAAGCCATGAAGAAATTTGCTAAGTCAGAGTATCTGCCCCAAATTTAATCAACATTAATATTTTGAGTTTGAGTAAAAACTTGGGAAAATAAGGTAGTTTCCCTCTGCCATATTTGTTCTGAACAATAAAAACATTCTGTTTTGTTTTGTTTATTTGTTTGCTAGGTTTTGGTTTTTGTTTTTAAACTGCTCGTTTCACCATTAGCATAACTCTTCCTCACCAGTTTCTTAAATCTCTCCTACCAGAAAGTGATGTCAGGTTCAGATCTCAAGATTTGGAAGAAAATAAGATCACTGGTCTCAAAGATACCCTAAGTGCTTGCAAACTCAGAAGTCGAGTGCCACCTTGGGTGCAGACAGTGGGTAAGGCTGTTCAGCCTCAACAGAGGGTCAAAGGGTCTTGCACTGAGTTCTGAATCCAAAGATGAAAAGGGCCTGACCAGGTCCCATCGTACCTCACCCTGGAGACACTAACACTTACTGCAACCTTTTGAAGGTAGAGGAGGGGTTGAGATGAGGAAAAGATGGTCATGATCTTCCTTCTCTCCATCTTACTTCTAGAAACTTATCCGAGGGCAAGAAGGAACCTTATAGATGTCTTACACTGAGTATTCTAACCACTCAGAACTTAGAAAACTGTACTTGTTAAGTGCTTAATCCCACCTGTGGTGTGAGATATCAGTGTACTGCTGTGTGAACCACGTAACCGCTAGATCCCACGTGACTCCTCTTTGGCCTGGGAATACCAATATCCAGACTAACTCCCCTCCTGGGTGGTGTAACTATGAAGTAAGGGGAGGATGGGGGAGGGTTCTGAGACCAAGCAAGCCCTAGTATGCAAACGTTACTACCCCTCATTCCAATTCTACCCCATCCCTTCATCACCTCCAAAGTCAGCATCTAGGGGTAGTGGGGAGGATTAATGAAGGGCTGCACCCCTGCTCTCAACATCACCCCCAGACACCACTGCAGTCAGACAAGTTCCCGCTCTGTGTAAATCACAGGGAAACTTCACAGAGTGGCATTTATATTTTTATTTCATGATTTTTTTATAACACCCTTTGGGCTCGTTCCTTCCTGGATCTTGAATGATTAAAAGCAAACTAGGTTTAGAATGAGAGTATGTCTAATTAATTCCACCTAAACTTAAACTTCATCATCCACAACCTCTGCATCCCACCACCCTGGACAGAAAATGCTAGTGGGCTACAACTTGAGGATGGGGGAAAGTTTTCAAAGAATGAACATGCTGAAGTCTGAGGTAGGGGAATCTTAAAAGATCCTCCACCTCGGGAGCAGCCTTAATGGCATAAAATCCCTCTGCTGCTAAAATCTCCCTGCCTTGGCAATTAGATGTATGCTGTTCACCACACAGTGCTCTAAGAATGTCTTCAAGGGAAGACCTATCACCCAAATAAACTTGTTTTCTGGGGTTCTGGGGAGTGCAAAGTGCTGAAATGTGCCTGGTGGCTGGCTTAGAAATGAGAAGAAAATATTTGGTGATGGGAAGGAGGGGAGAGCTGAACTTTTTAAGCTGAGGGGGTGAGGAGAGAGGGCCTGGGGTCCATCCTGTCTGGTGAGCAGTCAATGCACTGCAGGCCTGCTTGCAGGCCAAGTGGGGTTGGAAAGCTCTAATTAGATTAGTGATGTTTTGCTAGAAGGCAGAAAGCTTAAAACATTAACTTTTTAAACAAGTACATCAGTTCTGAGTAAACATTATTCTTTTATTTAGTCGTATGGTCTGAGTCAGCCTATTTCCAGGACAGTGGTAATGCATGCGTTTGATTCCTAAATGCAAGTATGCTTTCAATTTTACTATGCAAATCCCCTGATTCTGGAATGCTTCTTCAGGGCTTGCAACTGGCTATCTGCTGCTCCCTTCTCGCCTGCTCCGTGGGCTCTGATCCTGCCAGGCGCCCCCAGGCAGCCGGTGGCAGTCCTAGGTAGCCCCGCTAGAGCTCCCAGTCTCATCCCTGTGGGTTGAAGGGCATTTCATTGTCTGTGAGATAAAATCCACATTTTTCACCAAGTCCATAAAATTAATCCAAATTTTATATTCATATTAAGAGGGTAATTCATCATTTTTGAAAGTAGCCATCAGAAGCAACAATTGAGAAAAAAATTGTGTTAGTCTCTCAGTCACGTCCAACTCCATGACCCCCTGGACTGTAGCCACCCAGGCTCCTCTGTCTATGGAATTCTCCAGGCAAAAATATTGGAGAGGGTAGCCATTCCCTTCTTCAGGGGGTTTTCCCAACCCAGGGATCGAACCTGGGTTTCCTGCATTGCAGGTCGATTTTTTACAATCTGAGCCAATATGGAAATCCAACAATTGAGAAATGGTCTTTAAATCCACACAGATCTGAGTAGAATTCTAAGACTATCATGCTGATTGTGTGGCTTTGGGCAAGACTCAGTTTTCACATTTGTCAAATGTGAATATCTCATAATTTCCTGGTTTGTTGTGAAGATTGATTAAGATAAAATATAAAGCTACCAGCTCAGTGGCTGACCTTGACATCCATAACCCATGGCCCACAGGTTTCCTCCTGTTCCTTTGTGCTTCAGGTGAAGAGCAGGAGCTAAAACAGAAATGGGCATCAGGAACCCACCATCTCTTTTTGGTGGGAATTAAAACCTGTGGAACTCTACAGGGACTTAACAGTCCCCTTTCCAGCATCATCTCCCAAGAACTTAAGCAAACCCAAGCCAATATTCCAGCCATCCTCATCTTTCCAGTTACAAATGTGCCCATACTTCCCCATCTCCATCCATGTGGTTCTCCCTGTTCTCAACATCCATCCCACCTTTCGTGATGCATGAAGTCCCATACTTCTGTGATAGCCAATTCCATGGCTGCCTCCCTGGTAACATCTTCCATGCTTGTTTCTCCCTGTCACCAGAAGAGCCTCTCACTGCATGTGCGCGCACACACACACACCCCGCCCCCAAGCCCATGCTTGGAGCACAGTGTGGGAGCCTTGGTGACCCTTTAGTCTGCTGTAGTATTTTTGGGGTATTCATTTCTCTCTGGGTCCTGTCAGACTATGGGTTTTACAGGGCAGAAGTTTATATCTGAATTCCTAGAATCTCACACAGCACACATTCAATACCAAATAATTACCTATTGAATAAGTAAACGAATGAATGACAAGACTACATAGCTCTTTAAATGAAGGGTTGAAAAGATCATGAAAGAAAATTAACCCAGGGAAATGTTCCCTAGGAATGACACAGCCTGTGTTCCAGAGGACTCAGGTGCTTGCTGAGTACTCAGCCTAGATGACTCTGAAAGGGATAACGTCCCAGGCACCACTCCAGAGTTTCCTCACCAGCAGTGGCCCCTCCTGCGGCCACTCCATTCCACAGCGGCAGCTGCCGCTTAATTTCCTTCCTCACAATCTCCTGAAGGCAAAGAGGGCAGCCATTTTGCCAGCCCTATCACCGAAGTCGCTGGTTCGGTGAGCAATTCTAAGTAAACTGCAGCCAAGAAAGCAGAGGAGACAAGATGGAGAGTTTTCCTTCCTGCATCTTCAGAGACAAGCATGGTCCCTCTTCTTGCCAGAGCAGAAGAGAACACTGGGAAGAAACGGCTCATCTTTATGGGGTGATTCAGCCCCACCTTAGAGGATGCCTCTCCGACCAAGAGCCTCCTATGTGACACGTGTCAACTGTCACTGAGCCTCACACAGCAGAGCCAAGTTACACACTAAGGGCACTTCAGTGCAAAGTGTCTGGAACTGTTTGAAGCAAGAGCATTTGCAGACACTCAAACAGTTAAAATAACATCCCTTCTTTTATCTTTTTCTTCACCTACTTCTGAACCAGCAGCTGGTGTGGGGAATGGGATGTTGGGGGAAGTGAGGGAAGCTGGATGTAAAGGAAAAATGTTTAGACTTAAACTTTCAGACCTGTCCTCCAGAGTCAGATGGCCAATTGCTCTGGCCTGTTTCCTGCCTTTGTGAGGAACTAAAGGAAAAACCTGGAAAGTGCAGGAAACTTTCATGACATCAACTGAAGTAAGAAAACTTCATTTCTCTAGAAATTCACTGGCTTTAAGTATGAATGAGGGACTGTGCCTAGAAGAATTTAGTTTTTCTTAAACCTATTTATTTACTAAATCTATCATATTAGTATATCACTGAGGTTGATACAGTTCAATTTATTTTTTAAAACATATTTATAAATGTATAGAATGTTATGATTGGATTTTGCTCTAGTTCAGTGCTTTTAACAGATTTTTACAAATGAATAATAGTTTTCTTTCATTTCGGTTGAGGTACTAATATGGGATGCCATTGCAGTATATTAATACAGAAAAGACACTTTTAAAATCACCTGTTATCATCATCCGGAGAAGGCAACAGCACCCCACTCCAGTACTCTTGCCTGGAAAATCCCATGGATGGAGGAGCCTGGTGGGCTGCAGTCCATGGGGTTGCTAAGAGTCAGACACGACTGAAGCGACTTAGCAGCAGCAGCATTATCATCATCATTTTGAAAAAGAATGACTATTTTAGCACCAAGTATTAGGACCGATATAACCTTAGAAAGAACAGGAGATTCATCACCCTTTAGTGTCACAGGTATATACACTAGGATTATCTTATTTTTATTAGTCCCTCTTCTCCAGGGAATTGTTCATGGAGACATTTGTTGCATTGTAAATGAGGAAACTGAGGCTCAGAAAGTCCATTTAACACATGGTTTATTAAAGTTCAACTCTGTATAAGGCTCCACTTGGGGCAGTGCACACATTCAGAATCTTGTAAGATAGGGGTCACAACCACACAGGTGTTTATGATGATGTTGCACAAATGACCTGTGTAAAAACAACTTCACAGTAAAACATCCTACATACCTGAAACTCTGTTGCTTAGCAAGCTCAGCTACCAGAACACAGTGATCAAGTAATCTGAGCTTAAACTCATGACCTAAGCTTACACACGTGATCTATAAGCCCTTTCTTAGAGTCTCATTTTAGAAGAAATCTAAAAGTCTAGGCCCTGTTGTACTAGCTGTCCCCAGTAGATGAAAAGAATAAATTAGAAGAGATATTTGAGCCTGCTAGGAAGACCTCTGGAGACAAGATACAATTTGACAGCGATGAAATGTTGACAACAATGATAGTTGTCAACAAGGAGGATATAAAATCTATTGAAATTAACACAAGGCACTGGATGAAAAAGCAGAGTCTGGGACTACTTAGCATATAAGCAATAAACTCAACATATAAACAGATCCTGGTGGTGCCTCACAGGATGACAACTGATCGTGACTGGTAGAGCCTTATGAGGCAGTCAACCCACTTGGTAGCCAAAGGAACAATGTATTGTTTGGGGTCCTTAAAAATACCCAATTCCTAAAATATTTACTCTTGTGGAACATTTCCTTCCACAGCCGTGTCTAATAATAGAGGTGGTCCTGGAGTGAAAAGCATTTCTTTTGCAGGGACAATAAAGAGTTCAAAAGGGGTATGAGACCTTGCCTTCTAAGATACTCAGTATTCTCATGCAAGTGTGGGGAACCATTGTCTCTGTTTAGTGCCCTTTGTGTCAAGGTGATGTGCACGCATGTGCACATGTGTGTGTTTGCCTTCCATACAGTTTTCTGCTTTTTCCCTCTAAAAAAACCCCCACATTGGTATTATCATCTTCTTGGTGCTCTGGGAATGAAGAACCTGTTTTTCCCCTCAGGTGAAAGTATCTCTAAGTTTTTCTGCCCTATCTTTGTTTCTGCTCTACTTTGATGAATGATAAAATTTTAAAAAGGCTGATCTGCCTGCTGCTATTAGAAAAAAATTATAGTATTCCACACTCGTCTCCATAACTGCAGCATGAGCAGTAAACCTGCACTCGTCACTGAACGCTGACAATCTCATTGTTTTGTTCATTTTGATGCCTGAGCTTGACGAAGTGGCTTTTGATTCGTAAGGGGTTGGGGAGTGACAGGAAGAGGCGGCCTTGTAGATGAAAGCCCTTTCAAGCACAAGAATGCTGACTGGTGAGGAAGGAAAAAAAAGGCAGCTGGCTTGAGATTTTTTAAAACATATTTTGCCGAGGAGCCAGTGTGATGCAAATGGCATACCAGAGCAGACACGTGTACACTTTTTCCAGAGACATTTACTTCCAATACTCACCGCAGATGGTCTCTAATCAAGAACAGTCAGGCCAGCCCTGCTGGTGGGGACATGACTTCCTTTGGGAGCAGAAGGTTTCTTTGTAAGGCAGGCCCCAAATCATAAACATCTGAGAGAATCTGCAGCCAGAGGAGCTGCTGCCACCACGTTCGTGATGACCCTCCCGGCCCCCCAATCCCAGCCCTACAAGTGCCGTCCTGTAGTCTGGCCACAGGTCATGCCTCTGAAAGGGCCAGCCACTGCTCCAGCTCCGTGGGCCATGCTCACAGTCCTGCTGTGCTGGGTCAGCCGTGTCTGTGGAGCCTACGTTCAGCAGGCAACACGTCTTCTAGGAGGTCCAGCTTCTGGAAAATTACCCATTTATGACTGAGAAATCAGAGGGGTTCTTATAACTCATAAAAAATACTGACAAGAGAGGAGATGATACAAATAAACTTGTTTACAAAACAGAAATAGACTCACAGACGTAGTGAATAAATTTATCATTACCAAAGGGAAAGGGTAGCAGGGATAAATTAGGAGACTAGGATTAACGTATACACACTACTGCATGAAAACAGGTAACCAACGAAGACTTGCTGTATAGCACAGGAAACTATACTTGATATCTTGTCATAATCTAAACATTATCAATTTTCTATGGTTATCTGTTTTCTATCTGTTTTCTATAAAGTAGAAAACAGATAACCAACAAAGTCTTACTGTATATACAGGGAGCAATATCTTGTAATAATCTACAAGCGCACACAATCTTAAAAACTATATACATATATCTTAACACATATATATGGAATCTAGAAAAATGCGACAGATAAACTTAGCAGAGAATGTACTTGTGGACACAGTGGGGGATGGTGAGAGTGGGACGAACTGAGAAAATGACATTGATATATAAACACTATCATGTGTAAAATAGTAGGAAGTTGCTAAATAACACAGGAAGCCCACCCTGGTGCTCTGTGCTGACCTAGAGGAGTGGGAATGGAGGCAGGGGAGGGAGACTTAGGAGGGAGGGAATATATATATATTTAATTATGACTGATTCATGTTGTATCTGTGGGTGTATGTGTATGGCCGAAACCTATACAAAGGTGTACAGCAATTTTCCACCGATGAAAAATAAATAACTTTTTAAAAAGAAAAAAAATATATATGTATAGATAGATAGGTATATACATATATGCTGATGTTGTCCGCATTCTGGATTTTGGCCATTGTAACAGGTGTGTAATGATATTTCGTTATTATTTTAATTTTGCATTTCTCTGATGGCATATAATGACAGCATCATTCATATACCTCTTTGCCATTTGTATATCTTCTTTGGTGAAATATCTGTTAAAGTCTTTGGCCCGTTTTTCATCAGATTGTTGTTTTCTTACTGTTTTAAGAGTTCTTTGTATATTTTAAATAACAGTTTTTTATGACATATGTCTTCTGCAAATATTTTCTCCCAGTCTATGGTATTCTCATCTAATTTTCTTGATATTGTTTTGTGTTTTACATTTCAGTCTCTGATCCATTTTGAGTTAATTTTTGTGATAGATATAAGGTCTATGTCCAGATTAATTTTTCTATATGATATCCAATTCTGTTTTTTTTAAGGTGGATATTTTGTTCATCATGGTTTTTTGTATACATCTTTATTTTTCAAAGATTAAATAAGACTATTATTTAGCTCAATTACGGAGATTTTTTGCTGACTGTTTAAATTTTGCACTGAGGTATCAATAACTTCACACATGAAGATGGCATCACCCTTTTGGCAGAAAGTGAAGAGGAACTAAAGAGCCTCTTAATGAAAGTGCAAGAGGAGAGTGAAAAAGCTGGCTTAAAACTCAACATCCAAAAAACTAAGATCATGGCATCTGGGTCCCTCGCTTCTTGGCAAATAGATGGGGAAACAGTGGAAACAGTAACAGACTTTATTTCCTTGGGCTTCAAAATCGTGTAGATGGTGACTGCAGCCATGAAATTAAAAGGCACTTGCTCCTTGGAGGAAAAGCTATGACAGCAACCTATGACCAACCTACACAGCATATTAAAAAGCAGAGACTTTACATTGCTGACAAAGGTCCATCTATTCAAGGATATGGTTTTCCAGTAGTCATGTAAGGATGTGAGAGTTGGACCATAAAGAATTGATGTTTTTGAACTGTGGTGTTGGAGAAGACTCTTGAGAGTCCCTTGGACTTGCAAGGAGATCAAACCAGTCAATCCTAAAGGAAATCAGTCCCGAATATTCATTGGAAGGACTGATGCTGAAGCTGAAACTCCAATACATTGGCCACCTGATGCAAAGAACTAACTCCTATGATACTGTGTGTGTGCATGTGAACACTTGATAAAACACTGACAAAATCCGCCAATTCCATCTTTTTCAAAGCAGCAGAAACATTTGCATCCTCTGAGACTATTTAGAGTTTTCTCACCTACGTTTGGTGCAAAGGGATTAAAAGTCGGAGGGAACTTTGCACCAAGAAGTCAAGGACCAAGGCAGGATGGCCTGTTCACTGCAGAGGACAATTATATGAGAAACAAGCTATTGAGTTTCTGAGGGGATTGGAGAGACCTCCTGAAACAGCACTGGCAATGCTAAAACTGGGAAAGTCCCGAACAAGTTGGGAGACAAATCAGTCATTCTGAAAGCATGATGCCATCTTTAGAAAGAACTTGGACTAAGAAGTGGGTACCAAGCATTCCTCTCTTAGCTGAGATATACCTGTTGACTTTGGGCAAGTCACTTAACTTCAGATCCTTGGTTCCTCAGAGTACAAAACTGGGGACTTGGACCTATATTCATCTAAACAGCACATATTCAAAGCATGTGCTATCATTAGGATCTGTGAGAAATGCCCTACCTCACTGAAGCCTCTCAACAACTCCATGATAAAAGCAGTATTATTTTTCCCTACTGACAGATGAGAACACAGAGAATTAAGAGAGGTCAGGATTCAAGTCACACCGAGTAAATCGGCGTATCGCAGCCATGATGGGTACCACCTCTTGAGCTGGGGCTCAGTTCCCAGCAGTACCACATGCTGGTTCTGTCACCCTGGGTAAATCCCTTAGCTTCTGGGCTTCAGCAGTATTGGCACTTCTTCATTTGCAAGAGTTTGAAAACAGTACCAGGCACAAGTTAAAGGATAGACAAGTGTTTGTTAAATAAATAAAAAGAGACATCCATGCTCTTAAATGCTACAGACCTCCTCCAGCTCTTACGAGGCTAAGATTTTATGAATGGCCATGCCCTCTTATTTCCTCCACGCTGTACAAAGGTGGAAAACTGCTAAATGCAGAGCATCTTTGCTATAATGAAGGGCTAATAGTCTGACCTCATTCCCAAACCACATTCTCAAAGAAAACACTGCTGATTCTCATGGAGTGTCTGTGTGATTGAGGATCTTTGAATTCACTCCTGGGCATCTTTAAAAAAGAAAAGAAATCAGCACAACATTTGTGTTGCGCCTGGACATTAAATCTGCAGACCTTTGCCAATCTGTAAGTCATTCGGAACCTTTAACATCACTTAAGTTTAGAGTTTCTTTGTTGTGATTATATGAGGAGTTTTCAGCTCTTCAACCACCAAGAAAAAGCTATCATCTTTCATCTTTCAGTGATTTCTTTGGAGGCATTTTTTTCCCACTGTGTTTCTCACCATTGTTTAACAGTTACATCTAAGATAAAGGATCTGATTTTTATTTTTTATATTCATGCAGAAATTACCAGATATCTGGTAAAATTAGCTGTTGGGCTAGTTCGTATTTGCTAGTTTCTGTGTATTATATATCAGCATATTGCAATTCATTCAATAACGTTTAAAGTCTGCACTAGGCACATTTATTTAGTAATTTTCTTTGGAACAGTCAAAGCAGTCTCTAGGATAGGAACACTGAGTGTCCTAATTGGCTATTCAGAAGAAAAGAAGAAAGTCAAAGAAACTCAAATTTCCATCCAACAATTTACAAAGAAGTCCGAGACGCTGATACCATGATTCACAACAAGACAGTCAAGTTGGCTAAGCCCAGTGCATCACTAGGATCAGCTCTCAAGACTCCTTGCCAGCTATAATCAGACACTGGTACAAGGCAGATGTCCTCATTTTGCTTAGTGTCTTCTTCCATCTTGATTTGGCAAACCAACCTGAATTGTGGTGGTTTATCCAGATCCATGTACGGTTTTAAAGACTGATGCTGTTGGAAGTTTTTCTTCCTACCAGTGACTAGATCATACCTTTCCCTTGCTATCGGAGGAAGAGTGATGAGCCATCACTCCTCCAGTTCCGTGGCCCAATCTAGTTTCAGCTATAGTAGCTGACAATGTAATACTCATTCAGCAGCTGATTATAATTAAAAATATCAGAATAATTAAAGTCCTCAGCTTGACAAGCAGAGCCATAACTTTGCCTTCAGACATTCCTCTCTAATTAGTTAATTAATCCTAATGCAAATTATAAGCAATAATTAGTCAGCCAAGCTTGACATAAAAGTCTGCTGACTTACAGCTAAAAGGCTTTCTGGTTGCTGCTTTGTAGTTTCTAAAGGTGTCCACTCATGGTTTCTGTATCCATCCTACTTCGAACTTTCTGCCGATACATAGATACTCAAAGCAATTTGAGTTGGAGAAAACCACAGCTATAAAACCTGTATTACCACAGGCATTTTCCAGTTTGACATAATAAATTGCATGCTCAGTATCTGTACTTAATATCAATATGGGGTATATCCTATTTGGAAAAAAAAAAAAAATAGAATGAGAAGGTGGCGAGGTGGGGACATTTTGACCCAAAGCCTGGTCTGTGATCTGTTTCACATTCATTCTTACTAGATCACTGGTGTGCTTTTTAGCATGTGCCAAGAAATTAAGTCATAATGAAGCATATCCGAAATTTGATATCCCTGTAATAGAAGAGCTAATATTTGATCCAGATTTTCAATGAATTTAATCAGATCCAGAATCTGTTAAGTGAGATAATTTGAATTATCTTTTGATAAATCTAAACCTGAATACTGTATTTACTACATAGCTCGGCTACTAATGAACAAAATTTCCCTCCCTCAAAACTGGTACAAAGTCATGATCTTATGGAACATCAGGTCAGTAGTTTCTGGAAACCTCAGAAAATCAAATACTCTATCACTAGCTATTCTAAAATTTGACAGTCCAGGGGCCAAAGAAGTCTGTCCTAATGGAGTAGAAGGCAGCCCCTGAAAAATGAAGTTAGAGTAACAGCAAAGCTAAAGTTAAATCAACACAGAAACGTATCCCTCAAATGCTATCTTTGGCCACACTCCATGACTTAGAAGGACTATTTTAGGGAGTTCCCTGGGGTTCCAGTGGTTAGGACTCTGTGTTTCTACTGCAGAGGGCACGGGTTCAATTCCTGGTTGGGGAATGAAGATCCCACAAACTATGTGGCATGGCCGAAAAAAAAAAGTTCATTGATTGCAAAATGGCATGAATTATTTCTTTCCCTGTATCTATGCCTCTTGCAATGTGATTCTGTAGCTCTTCCCATTAAGAGGTTAAATTTATTTCTCAACAGCTTGAATTCAGGCTTGTCTTATGACATGATTTGCCCTGAGGAATTAGGTGGAAGGGATGGGGTGACAGTTACAAGTCTAGGCCTCAAGACGTCTCATATAGCTCTGCTTGCTCTTGAAACCCTGGCTCTCCCATGAGATAAGCTAAGCAAGCCTGCTGATGGATACAAAAGAGTATGGAATGGAGACAAATAAACTCTCCTGGGGCCCTCTTAGACCAGCTGACTCCTTAGCTGATGGCAGATAAATGAGAAAGCCTAGCGGAGATCAACCAAGCCAACCTAGATGATACCCACCCAACTGCCCTGTAAACTCAGGAGCAAATAAGTCATATTCAGAGTAAGTGACTAAATTTGCAGTATTCTGTCCCACAGCAACAGCTGCTGCTGCTAAGTCACTTCAGTCGTGTCTGACTCTGTGCGACCCCATAAACGGCAGCCCACAGGCTCCCCCGTCCCTGGGATTCTCCAGGCAAGAACCCTGGAGTGGGTTGCCATTTCCTTCTCCAATGCATGAAAGTGAAAAGTGAAAGAGAAGTCGCTCAGTCGTATCCAACTCTTAGCAACCCCATGGACTGCAGCCTACTAGGCTCCTCCGTCCATAGGATGCTAACACAAATATGCACAGAACAACTTAGTCCACGTACCCTAATGGAGTAGCAGAAAGGACCCTACCCTTTCCATATGCATCAAATCTCCGGATGTTCTTTATGTGTTGATAAATATTCAGTTCTCCTCTTGCTTACTGGGGGGAAAGAAAAGGAACTAATACAGACTTTCATCTCTTTCTTATTTGCTCATTCTCTCCTACAACCTCTCTAGTTTCTTCCCTTCAGCCTAAAAAATTGAAGGCTCTCTCAGCCTAAATAGAATTCTTCCCGTAATTCTATCTCAATGTATCCCACTTCCCAATTAAAACCATAACTATTCCCTCCATAACTGATAAGTTTTTAAAGAAAAAGTCATCACAGTCTGGCTCCTACTGCTACCACTCTACTGAAACTACTTTCAATTTAGGGTTATAAATGACTATCTAACTGTCAAATCCAAGGATAATTCTCCTTTCAAAACTTTTCTTAATATAAATTTTTAGTAAAGTATAGCATGTATATACACATACTTTAGACATATATAAAATACATATACAAATATATGTGTGTATTAATATATTTACATTTATATTTATATATTTGTGTTTATATGTAAATATATGTAAATCTATAAATGGATTTATATAAATACAAAGTATACAAATATAAAATCTAGACTAATCTAACCTCTCAATCTCAACCCCAAATCCTTTTAGCCATGTAAAGTAACATGATCACAGATCTCAGATACTTTGAAGGAGTTATTATTCTGTCTATTGTATACTGTGTAACCATTACTCTGTCATATCTGTCAACCATGGATAGCCACTATTCTAATTACTAATCTCATAGATTGCGTCTACCTGTTTGATATTTTATAGAATATAAATTTATATAATTTTATAGAATATACTTTTGCATCTGGTTTCTTTTGGTCAACATTGTTTCTGAGATTTATCCATAATGCTTACTTTTCTTACAATATCATATTCTTATGCATGAATATACTATAACTTACTTAACCATGCTACTGTTGATGAGTATCTGAATCATTTCCAGTTCTCGGCTATCATGAAGTATTGCTATTAACAGCCAAACATGTCTTTTGGATCACATACAAATGCACTTCTTTTTCATCATTAGTTGAAACAGTTTCCAAAAGTTTGTGCATTAAAATTCTAGCTGTACTCCACCTTTCTAGCATTTGGCATTGTTTGCCCTTTCACTGACCATCATTTTGATCACTCCAGTATTTGACATTTAAGATTTCTAGAAAATTTCTCCTCCTTTGGCTTCTAGAACTTCACTCTCTCCTAAGACTCTTCAATACCTCTCTGAATATCGCTTCTCATTTTGCATTGCTGGATTCTCCTCTCTTGAATAGTACCACCCACCTTTAATTTTTCCCTTTATTTCAGTCATATTCCTTAATCATGTTTCAGTGTTATTGTCTAATTTCCATAATGGGGTAATACCAAGGTCCTTCACAATTAAAAAAAAAAAATTCTTGTTCCAATCCATCTGAAGCAAAGGATGGCTGCCCATCAACTCTATTTCTGCTTCTCATGCTATACACATACTGAAATATATTTACAAGCCTCATCACAGTTAAAAGAAGCATTTGGCTGAGTCATAGAAAGCAGAATGTGACCAGAAGTGATGGCTGAAATTTTCAACCTTAATACCCACTTCTTAAAGCCCCCATGCGCCATCCTTTCTTTTCTTTCTCCTGTTAGAAAATCTTAGGTGCCTTATGTTGAAGTGGGTGGCATCAGAAGATGGAAGGAGACTGATTCACAAGACTGGAATCAGGGCTTGAAGGAGAACCACCTGACACACACTGGGTATGATGTGAATGGGAAAGATACTTTCACAGTGTTGAGCCACTGAGATTTGAGGGTTGTTTGTTATAGTGGTGAACCTAATGACAAATAAAGAAACTGGTAGCTTGAAGTGGGAGGCTGCAACAACAAATATCTCAAATATATAATATGTAAGGCAAAGAAACAGGTATAGCAGACTATTGATCTATATTGTACAGTAGTAACCTGTTTTGGTAAAACTGATCCATGTAGTAACATGAGAAGGAGAATACTTGTTATGGACTGCCAGCCCTATGTGAGGTAACTGGAAGAAAACATAGCGATAGTGTGTTGACTGCTGTTGACTATATTCTGCAAGCTATTTCAAGAAAGAGATGAGCTCATGAGAAATCTTGCTGTGAAGAAGCAGTGAAACAAAATAAAGAACAAAACTCAAGATTTTAAAGCTTAAGAAAAACTGACCTTTTCTAGATCCCAAGAAGTACAAAAGTAAGATTGATAATGCTTTTGGCCAAGGCCCCTTGATATCCAGCCTTGGGCAAAGGGTTGGCCTTCCCACCCAAAACCATACCTTCAAGGTAACCAGCATTAAATTGAGAGAAAAAGATGTATAAGAGTAAAGCAAATAACTGTCTTTGGGAATAGTGTCCAGACAAGAAATTTAGGTATGATTTTGGAATCACGGAGCTGATTGGGAACAAACAGATCACACGTCTATTAAGTTTTTAAGAAACTACATTCTCAAAGAAACTGCTAACTTAGATCTTAAAAGTATCTCCCTGCTCAAGATTTAACATGATCCTTTTACTGCTCTCTCCCAGCAAATTGTGCACAGCCCCAAGGAGGGAAGACCTTACACCACTTACTGTTTCGGATATGAACATGGAAGATAATAAACTAGAGAAAACTCCCCCAGAGCACAGGACTGTGGGGGGAAATGGAAAGAAGTTCCTTCCAGAGATCTCACTCACTAGCCTCTCCTCCTTTGAGGGGCAAAAACTTCCAGGATCCCCAGTGCTGTTACAGACCCAGGACTACCATACCTCCCCCTTTCCTGAATGGGAGTTTGTTGTAGTCACATCGATGCACCTCCCAGATCCCACTACAGAACTGAAGAGTTAAATTCCCCAGCTGTCGGAAGTATGAATGCAACTCTCAGACAACACATTTCAATAACTGTCTCAGCTATAGCTGAGAGTTGCCTCACACTTGGTGCAAAAGCATGCCCCTATCCAGAGGTATCCAAAACTAGCAACTAGTCGACCTAGGGTATAAGGGTCCAAGCCCTTCATCCTAATTTAGGGTGCTTCTGCAGGGCCACCCTACCTTCATCATGGGATTGGCTGAGGACTGTGCTTTCTTCCTTTCCCTTCTACATGTAGGCTCCAAGAGCACTCCCTAGGTAAGTTGCTAATAGTAATCCCCATCTTAGAGTCTGCTTCTTGGAGAGATAGCCTGTGACAGACACTATACTCCAATTAATCTGTCCCTTCTGCTCCATTTTGTATGAAATGAAGATGGTGTTTGGATAATTTGCCTTTGCGGTTCTTGGATCATCATATCATAACCAGATGTCTAGAGGCTGGATGTGAAGATGGAGGCAATAGCTGATGGAACTTTGGACAGGAGGGATTAAATGGATTCCTGTTGACCAAAGGGCATGTTGTGGCCAAAACTGCCAGTATTCACCCATATGTATGCTTCCATTGAAAGGGCAGTAAAGGTTCCCAAAGGAATGTGATCAATTCTAAATTCTCTTGAGAGACAGTTTTGCTGTTACCACAACATTTACTTTAAAAATGCACCTTTCTTTCGTGGCACCACCTATCAGCACTTCCTTAATCAATATATTCAGTAAGTCAATAATTTAACTGTTGCTTGTCTGCATGTCTTCATTGTTGCTTTCACCGAGGTAAGGGCTATAGGGACTGGTGTCCATTAAAGAAATAGATGAGGAAAAGGAAGTTTGGGCCTTTCTATTTCAAAGAGTGTATCTGACTGTGAAAGTGATGGTCCCACCCTGCAAAAACAGAAAATGTGCCCCTTACATCTATGTGGCCATAACGACCACCAAAGCCCAAATCTAAAGTGAGAGAAATCAGTCCAGTAAGAATCTCCATCTTCAGGTCAGATGACATTTCCTCTAGTACAAATTCACAGTTTGTTAAAAAAAATTAACTACTCCTTAGAGGTTCCTGCTTCCCACTTCTCCCTCCAGCATGCATTTATTCTTATCATCCTCCTCATCCACTACTATTTATTAAGTGGCCACATTTGCATGGCACCGTACCTGTGATTTTCCATTTCTCTCCAAGGATGATTTCCTGGTTTAGAAGTTTTAATGGCTGCTCCTTTGAAAATGTCTTAAGAGGGTTTTGACTGTAATTCCTTTTCTCCTAGCTCTTATTTAATAGGTACCAATGCCTATCTTTTGCCTGGGGTATTGGGCTAGGGAGAGGAAGATTCATTAACCATGGTGAGTTATGGATTTCAATGCCCTGGCTACTTCATTTCTCATATCCAAGTAGATCATTTCCTCCCTAGTCCTCCTGAGCCCAAGGATGCATATATTGTAAGTAGCCTTAATCTGCTTCATTAGGATATTTTTTTTAACGTTACAAGAATGATACCACCAATATTACCATATTACTTCTGGTGATGTGCAAGGCAGTATAATCTTACATTCATACTGACAGTATTAGTAGTGATTTAGGTGTGGTCGTAAGACTAGGAAAACTATACCAATTTAAAGCTTGGAGATATCGAAATTAATCTCCTTTTCAGATATGGATCCAAGGAGGTAAAGATCCTTGTCTAAGATTACACAATAGAGACGAGAGCCCACAAAAGGCAAATCTGACATCTCCAGACTTACAGCTTGTATTCTCCCATGTGTCGCCTTCTGAGTATTAAAGCAGAGTGCTTCTGATAGCAAGAAAGGCTCCAAGGATTTCAAGAGTCAGAAACAGATGGTGGCACCGCCCATGGCTGTCACAGAGCACACTATAAAAGAGAACATGTATGGCTAGTTCACCCTGGGTACATTTCGTTGGACAATTCTTGAATAATCTTACCTGGGCTTATGCCTCGCAATATTAACAGAAGATTTCTCCCTATGGGACCAGCTGTATCTCTTCCTCAGGGACCAGTGTCTTACAAGCCCCACGATATTCTCCAGCTTTCAGTACCAACTAAACTCTTCTTAAGAAGGAGGGTTGTACCTATATCTGTGAAAAATAGTAATTGCTTTGGTTCTAGGACTTCTGCTTAGATCTAGCCCTGATGATAACTATAAAATATGTGCAGTTTGTTTTTTGATCTCTTCTCTGGCATACTGGTTACCAAACAGAATGATCTTGCCTCCTCTTCCTAAGAGATATTTGACAACATCTAGAGGATTCTCTGTTGTCCCAGTTGAGAGGTGTTATTGGTATCTAAAGGGTAAAGGCAAGAACACTGCTAAGTATCGTAAAGTACACAGGACAGCCCCTCCAGCAAAGAGCTATCAGGTCTAAAGATATATACGTGTTCAGGCTGAAGACCCTATCTTCAAGGATTCTCGCCCCTCCCAGAACCCCAATGACCCACCATTCGTTGGGAACTAGCCTCTTTCTAGATCTCCTCTCAGATCTTAGAAGACTTAAGAACACAGAGGAAAAGAACTCTGGAGTAGAAGTGAGGTTTCCTGGCTTTATAAATTCCCAAATATATGGTCTTCTACAAAGTAGGAGGAATACATTTCTTCTTATTTCACTGGTATAAAAATAATAAAGTAAAATAGTGTCTATTAAAATGCTTCATAAACGATAAGATGATACACAAATACCTGTCATTGTCATGGCAAGAAGTAATTAACAAGAAAGGGATGAATTTCTACGTGTGGGATATCAGATACCATGATAGCAGGTACTTCTGTTTAGATGCTTGTCCACCGTCCCTCTAATTCCACAGTGGAAGTACAAATGCTTCACCAGTGTTCAACACCAGTGCTCTCTTCACTATTTTTGTATCCTCTGTGTACGTGAAAAAGTGGTCTCAATGCTAATCAGACAGTAGATACTGCGTAAACTGTTGACACATAAGGTATACCGCACATTTCCAGACATAGCTAGGAGGACAAAGACTTTTCCACCTGCGGGGTAATGTTCCCAGAAGCCTGGAAAGTACACGTTGATTCCCATTCAAGAAATGAGGCAACTGTGATTCAGAGCATTTATGTGATTTATCTAAGATGTTCAGCTAATAAGCATAAGTACTGGATCTTATGATCTTATAGGCATGATTCAAACTCACGTCTATATCTGTAGAAGATACCATGTTCTGCTCCCCAGATGCTGAGAGCTTCCTCTACTTCTGGGTGTGTGCTGGAAACCCACATCAAAACACGTGCATCCCCAGGCACTGTCACGGGTCAGAAAGCACTTGTGGCTATGGAAAGGGGTGACAACTGCCACGAAACCCAGCCAGCCCCTCCCAGGTCACTTCCAGCCAACACATACTGATGGTATGAATGAATAACAGAAATGCCTCGAGTCTTTCTCTTTTCTGGACTGCTTCAGTTTTGTTCATAAAATGAGAATGGGTTCAGCAGCCATCCCTGGATGTTGGTACAGCAAGTTGTCCCAGTTAGTGAGGTGATCAGGACTAGATTTGTGACTCTGAGGACTGGTATTTCAATTCCAAATGAATGAAGCCTGATTCAAATAAATCTTTGTTATTTCCCACCCACTGAACTCAACTCAGTTACATTCAGTGACTATGTACTAAGCAACAACTGAGTGTCTAGTTCTGTGGGAAACAACAGCGGAGGGACACGATGACTACTCTCAAGGAGGCCCCTCTACCTCGTGTGTTGGCGGGGGGCAGTTGGGGGGCGTTAAAGAGCTAATGAGAATAAAATAAAACCCAGCTGATACTCACCTACTAAACTTTACAGGGTCTAGCTTATTCATCAATACATACTTTCCTTCTCTGACAGACTCACATATTCAGTGAATATGAAGGTGCTTCAGGGTACCACTCCCCACCCTCAAAGCAACAGTAATTTAATGGGCACCAGTGTGTAATACGGACAAGCAACATAGGGAAAGAAACTGTGCTGGCAGGTGTGAACAGGGCGTTTCAAGGAGGAGATGAAGTTGACTTAGGATAGAACCTGAATTACGAGGAACATTTATATTGTCTTTTAGGAAAGTACTTTGGGGTAGAGTCTGGTGAGGTTCTAACCAAGAATGAATAATCAGCTACGATATTGCTATGGGTTACAGGTATTTATAAAGACATCCTTGTGTGCCTTCTCTGAGATAATAATCTAAAAATAGCAAGGCATGGTTTACTATTGACATAGTTTCAATCAAAAGTGGTGGGAACCAATTAAAATTGAAAAAGGAATTTCAAATCCCTTTGATGTATAAAAATATCTCCCTCTAGTAAAAGCAGAAGCTACTCTATCACATTGGGGTGCGAATGTATCCCTAAGGCATCCAAAAACATATGCCTTAAGAGAAATCCTTAATCCTGTTGACAACAGAAACTCTGTTTTGTTGTCAAAGGAGACGAGGATGTCTTGCATGCTTTCCCTCATCTTGCATGCATGGCGACATACTCTTTTCTATCCTTAATCTAAATCTTCATTAAAACTTAGTTCTGCAAGTGCTCCAGAAGTTCCAAAAAGCAGACTGAAAATAGGAAAAGGAAGCACACCAAGAAACATATGGACATTTCCCCCAAATATAATATTTGAAATGCAATTATATACAAAATATACTATTTGCAGTCTGTGCATAGTCTCTATAACTTTGGTTTAGATAGTAAGTTGGTAAAACTGGCAGCCTTGGCCTACCCTAAGACCATGGATTCCCATTTTTATCTAGCTATTAGTGAGACTCTGACTTCATTTTCAGTGGTCTGCTTTCAAAGATTAGTGATTAAAATACAGAAATATATGGCTCACTGAGACACACTGCCATGTATATAATGTTACACAATGTAGCTTCAGTTAGGGTTCTGGTTCATTACAAATATTAGACGTTATTTTAACATAAGTGTTAGTCAACTTTGCTACAGTAAGAAACAACTTCAAACCTCAGTGGTTCAGAACAAAAACACTTATTTCTGGTTTTTCTTATGAGTTAGACTGGCTCTACCTCATACCTTTTCTGGTTGAAGAAGTGGCTCTTATTTGAGATATGCCTTCTTGTGGCAGCAGGAAAAGCCCCAGAAATAGCAGAAACATGAGATGCCTCCTGACACTTCCACCTGGGTCTGGTGTTCTGTCACTTTTCACATTCCAATAGCCCAGCAAATTATTTGGCCAACTGACAATGAGGTGAGAAAGTCAACGCTGCTGACAAGAAGACTTTTTATGGTAATAAACTGATATGTTTATTTATGCTTAACAGGGAAGGGATCAAAAAGATGTATCACCGTGTATATATATATATACACGGTGATTCATCAATTTTTAAAAATTCCAAAATGTATTATTATTGATTTTTGTTACAGTTAACTGGAAAACTATTATATCACCTCATGGATAAATGAATAGGCTGTGTGCTTAAAGTATGATAGAGGAAATGAAAGAGAATAGAGAGAAATTAAGAAATATATATATATATATATAAAGAAATATATATATATATTTATAAAACCCTTGTGTCATAGACCTACAACGTGATTCACCAAAGTTACCTTTAATGATAGTTTAATACTTTATCTTTTTTGTGTTTTGCAGCTATCAAAGGTTGATAATTAGATTTTCTTGACATTTGTCACCAGAAACAAGAGAAAAACTCCCTGTACTGGAGTTTAAGGCTTTCAAAGTCGCTAGTGTTCTAGTCATATGATGTTGAAAATGAAGTCATTTCAACACAGTCTTTAAGCACTTAATAAATGCTTGGGTTTGTAATGAGCAAATACATACAAACCTCCCAATCTCCATATTTCATGGGCTTTTTCCTCTTATGGCTATTCACGGACAATTTAGATTTGCAAGTTTTAACCATTTAACTTCCTGAGAAAGGAAATTGGAACAACAAAAGCAAATGTGTCCCCAACTCACGTATGGAAGTAGTTATTTCAGGTTAATTATTATCAAGAACTGTGCAAGCCTAAGAATGCGATTAAACATTAGCCTGTGAGATATTTAACAGTGGGGTTCTCCAATAAAAACAGAATATTATTCTTTCTAGGTTTTTTTCTAAACGGTCCCAAACTACACATGCGAATGAAGCTAAGGTCTAAATAATTAAATGATAATGTCATTATTATTCAGTGTAGGAATACACTTGAGAATCAAATTGAATCCGTTTTTTTTTTTTTTTTTTTCCCTCTTGTGGCACAATAACAATTCCTGTTCAACCTTACTTAATATATTCCTTGGTTAAAAGAAAAGTCAGTCTGTATACTCATTTGCCTCTAGGAAAGAGAATGAAGCCTATGCCACTGAAGGAACAGAGCAGTGAGGGGAAAAAAAAGCAATAGCCCTGGGCTAAATGTGAATTAGGCTAAGAACAGCACCTCTGCACCTTGGTCCTAAACTCCTTCCTCTTTCTCACCCCTTAGGCACCCGATGCCCTCCACCCCTCCCCGCTGCACCTCACTCCCTACATCTGGTCAGCTCAGGAGAACATCAGTGAGCTTCCTGTCCCAGAAGTATCTGTATTTTCACTCAGCCTCCACTCTGCATTGAAAAGCTCCATTCCCTTTAACACTCATAAAACATCGTTGGGTTTAGTTCAAAGCACATTTCATGTATAAATTCGTGTGATATTCACAACTCTGAGATAGATACTCTTATTATTGCTCTTTTATAAACGAGGAAACTGAGTCACCGAGCGGACGGATGACTCTCCCAAAGGTGAACCCAAGCATTCTGACCTGAGAGCCCATATCCTTAACTATTGGAGCTGCAGGGGAGGGAGATTCTTACACCACCCCCCAAAGGTGCTTCCAAATGCTTCCATTATGATTTGGTCAAACAATTTCTAAATGTCATCTTGCAGCAGTAAGACCCGCAGAAAGAAATGATGGATTTCTCTAACAGAATCCATGAACACCCATCGGGAGAACACTGTCCAGACAAGGCGTAGGGAAAGGAGTTTAGGAAGAAGTCATCACACATTCTCTGTCCAAGGACCCTTGAGTCTCTCTAATTCCTTATCCCAGGGCTGACACTAAACAGATTATTTGGCCAGGTTCTCCTATGCTTATCTATTAATTTTGTTTCATTTGCTTTGATACCAAATTCCCATCTATGACAGTGAGATAAGGCAAATCTCGAAAGGTCCTGTTATGCGTTATGATGCTTTTCTTATTTGCTGGTACCAAGACTAGTTATGATAGGAAAACAGAATAGATGTATAGGTTTAAGGCCTAGGATTTTAAAATAAGGAAGTTCAACTAAAAATTTTACTACAAAAACTGGAGAAAAAAGTTTTTGGAATCTGTTTAAAATTTTAACCAAAAAATTGATGAAAATATTTGGAATCTGTTTAAAAATAAATGTAATAAATACATATAAGATATGCTCAGTTATGTCTGACTCTTTGTGACACCATGCACTATATAGCCCACCAGGCTCCTCTGTCCATGGAATTCTCCAGGCAAGAATACCAGAGTGGGTAGTCATTCCCTTCTCCAGGGGATTTTCCTGACCCAGGGGTTAACCCTGGATCTCCTGCATTGCAGGCAGATTCTTTACCATCTAAACCACCAGGGAAGCCCTAAGATATGTATATAAAATACCAATCAAAAGATTGAAGTTTCTAGAATATTGTGAGTTCAGTTATTAAGACCATCTGGGTCTCCTCCTCCAAAGAAACAACAAAAATATTATAACAAAAAGAAATAATGTATTTTAGTCATTTTAAAACAAAAGGATGACCCTGTAAAGCAACTATACTCCAATTTAAAAGAATAAAAAATAAATAAAATTTTTAAAAGGATGGAGAAGAAATAAAAGAGGCTTATCAATAGCTATTTTAAAAAATATATCAGTTGTAAAAAATGAAAATAAAAAATAAAATAACTAAAATTTAAAATTCAAAAATGGCTTTAGACATAACTGAAGAATGAGGCAACTGGAAGATAAGGCAAAATTAATTCTATGGAATGTGGGAGAGAGCACGAATTGGAAAAGAAGGTAGACGTGGACCGAAACTGTCTGACACACCTGAAATTGGCATCACTGAAGGAGATGAGACACATCATGTCAAAGAGGCAGTATCTGAGGAGACAATGGAGAGAATTCCAGACAGAACAACAGAGGTCAGTCTGTGGACTCAGGAAGCATGGGTTATCTGCGTACAATAAAACAAACCTACACCAACGCGTACTTTAAAACTGCAAAACACAAAAAAGTTAGAGACCAAGTATTAAAGTCGTTTAACAACAACAACAACAAAAGAAAAATCCCACAGATTGTTTTAAACAGACAGACTGACCACTGTCTTTAAATGGTAAATGGTTATAGAAGTCAGTGAAAGGACAGACTTAGTGTGCTTAAAGAAATAACTGTGAACCTTGAATCCTATACCTACCAAAAATATTTTTTAAGAATGAGAAAGACTTAAAGATGATATTTTCAGATATCCCTGCCCCCTCCAAAATGACGGGCTATCAACTGCAACCCATGGTAAAGGAAATTCTAAAAGATAGAGGGAAATAGCAGAAGAAAATAACAGAAGTCAGCTTAAGAAGCTGCGATAGCAAACGAAGAGCAAAGATGGAGAAATATATGGGGGTAGTTCTAAATAAATACTAAATGGAACAATAGTAATGTCTTAGAGTTTTAAAATGCCAACCCAGAAGTAAAATTCAGGACAATACGAACCTAAGAAGAAAGAACAATATATAAAGATATAAGATAACAGCAAGAGAGACATGTCTTTCTCAAAATTATTATTTTTTAAGACAGGAGAAATGAGAATATGTTTGTAAGATACAGAAGAGGAAGTAATCAGTGGAAATGAAAATATAAAAGTTGCAGAAGACAAAAGAGGTAAATGATGAAGCAAGGTAAAGGAGCCACGAGGATCCAGGACAAAGGTGAAATGATTGTTCTTGAGTAAAAGCACACACACGTCATTCCCTAAAAAGAGGGAAAGAGAAAATCAATAGATGTGGTTTTTCATATCCATTGGATTCCCATAAAGCACATGAAATTCTCACCTGGGAGGCTTGATTTTTTCCTTTTTTTCTGTGAATGGAAGGTGACGTCATCTTCTGAGAGGCAGTTAAATCCCGCAGAACGTAATAGAAACGTGGAATAGCTATTGCTATGAATGGAAGAGTTGGGACATAGCAAAGAATCACTGAGAACTGAGGACTCACTTGATTCTTGAAATGTAAAATTTTAGCACTGCGTCACCAAACCCACAGCGATATTTCCTCAAGGATTCTAGCTCGCTCTACAGACTAGGAGTCAATGCAGGGCTATAGATTTCTCTTGAAAGACAGAGAGAAAAAGGACAAAGAGGGAAAGAATTGAGGTACAGATGTCTCCCCCAATCAATCACTTAAAGTGACAATATCAAGAAAATCTGATATAACGGAAGGGATTTCATACATCATGATAACTGAAGGGATTTCCCAATTTTTCCTTACCTTCTTGATAATGTACAAGATTTCCCTTAACATCCAGAATAAGAAATTAAAAGCTTAAAATTAAAATTCCCAGTTGAGAAAATACATTGTTGAAATATTCACTGGTGAAATAATTACCAAGAACAAATCATGGATTTATATCTCCTTGTGAGTGAAAGCTTTACAGATTCTGGTGTCCCACAGATCACAGGTTCAGTTCCCAACTGTAACACATGAGTGCTAAAAGACATGCTCAGACATGCCTTAACCTTTCTCAGTATTAATTCCCTCATGTATATATAACATGAAGGTTAAAAATGTATCTTATTGAGCTTATATGAACAGCGCAGGTAAGACAGACAATGATGAAGACATATATACTCAACAAACAGTATCCAGGAGGTCTTACTGTCTCTTGTTTTGACAAAGGGAATAACTCAAAAAGGAGAAACACAACACCCAAAATGTGAAGCAATCACCAAGAAAGTTGAAGACAGACTTCACTCAAGCCACAGTTGTAGCCCAGGGCTAAATCTGTTTGCTATCTGCTGTTCAAGGTGAAAGAAAAATATGGGGTACAGAATCTGTATTGCAACTATGAACAAGATAACCTGAAAGCGTCAATTTTTGTGGAGCCTTGTGACACAGGACAACTGTGGTTCATCTGCTTTCTACATATTCCTGATTTTAGCACAACTAACTTCATTAAAAAGGCACTGCATTTCCATACATTCTCTTCTCTTCAGTGCGTCAGTGATGTCTTTAAAAATATACTTAACTCTTGTGTATCTTACTGTTGGACAATGTATTTTAATTACTGCTGCTTTTGAGGAAGCACAAAATGGCTCCTAAATTCACAAAATGTTTTCTCACCTAAGTGTCCTTGAAAAGCCCTAAAACCCACACCTCGATAAGAGTTTTCCACAGAGTGGAAGGAAGCTGCCCTTCTTCTTCTTTTTTTTTTTAAGAAAGAGAACCAAAGCATAACCTTGAGACCACCCTCCCATGTGAGAGATAGAAAATGTCAGGGACTGTTGAGCACCCAGCAAATTTCCACAGTGGATCAGTGAGAAGTTATTTAGCACAGGTGTTTAATTATGATGCATTAGGGAAATGAGTACTGTTCAATGGCCTCAAACACGAACCTCCACCTGTGCAGAGGTCTAGCATTGGTTCATGGAGTGATAACATTGAGGGATGCAACTGTGCTCCGATCCTGCTCAAGGGTCTTTCTTTTCTTGGTTGGTGCAACCAAGTTCACTGCCAGGAAGCCATGGGTTTTCCCCACATGAGCAGGTCCATCATGCAAGTTTATAATCTGCATCTGGGTTATCTCTCCAGGAATTAGCCTCTTCTGAAAGCAAGTGAAAAATCAGAATAACTCAACATGCCTTGCAGAGAAAAATCTCTCCAGGTGCCTTCCTAGAACTCTGATTTTAGGATAAGCACAGGAAACCAATGCCTTGGCCATATGACCAGGCAAGGTCACTGTGATTCACCCTCAAAATATAACCAGTTACCTTCAGCTAGTCTGGGTACCATTCCATAGTCAGGTCTATGATGAAGCACTTTTATTGAGCACTGTCGCCAGTACTTTCTATGAATTATCTTGATTAAATCCCAGAAGGTAGGTACCATCATGATCATTATTTTAGAGATGAAAAAACTGATGTTAAGGATTATTACAGTTACTAGTACCTTGCTATGAATTATAACCAAAGTCAATAGTTATGGTTTTACTTGGGTTATCTGACTTTCCAAGACCCTGCAGAGTCATGCACAAAACTCTACTGCCTAAAAGGGGGTTGGGTTAAAATAAAATATAGTCAAGGTTTGTCTCCTGCATTCTTATGCCTACCACCCACTCAAGACACCTCAGCAATTGTTTCTTTATCTTTCAGACAGTCCGCTTCTCCTCGCCTTTATCTCCCTTCTCAAAACACATAATTCTCTGTAGCCACTCCAGTGATAAAGAATCTGCCTGCCAATGCAAGAGACGTGGGTTCGACCCTTGGGTCAGAAAGCTCCCCTGGAGAAGGAAATGACAACCTCCTCCAGTATTCTTGCCTGAGAAATCCCATGGATGGAGGAGCCTGGTGGGCTACAGTCCACGGAGTTGCAAAACAGTCAGACATGACTCAGCAACTAAACAACAACAACGACCCTCTTAGGCGCAGGGAAGCAGATCTAATAAGTGAGCTTCAAGCAAAGCTATTCATTTTAGTGTGACGTTAATGTCGTATGGTCCTCTCTTTTAAGGACTGGTCAGTTAGAGACAGTGTGTATGAACTAGTAGGATAAAATAAGCAGCAAAATGATAGGGCAAAACATTAATCTTGTCAGAAAAGTTGAGTTCTCCTACAGACTGTCAGCTGCTAGAGACCAAAGATTATGTATAATAACTTGTTCATTAGCTCAGGGCCATGTGCCTAGCAGAAACCCTGTATATATTTGTTGAACTGAATAGAACTGAAAGCATAGGCTTTCATCACTTACTTTGGTATTATGTAACCTTAAACAAGTCACTCTGTAGATCTGTTTCCTTACCTGTATGATGGGCAAGTTAGACCAGATCGGTGGTCTTCAGATGTCTTTCCCATGGAAATTCAGGTTCAAATGAAATGAGTGCTAAGGACTGAATATTTGTGTTTCTCCAAAATTGGTATGTTGAAACCTAATGCCCAAACAATAGGATTAGCAGTAGAGAATTTGAGAGGTGCTTAGGTCATGAGGGTGGAGCTCTTGGGAATGGGATTAGTGTCCCAGAGAGCTAGCTTGCTGCTTACGTCATACAAGGTTACAGCAAAATTGACAGCCCTTACAGGGCACCAAATCTGCTACACCATGATCTTGGACTTCACAGTCTCTGGAACCATGAGAAATATATAGCTGTTGTTATAAAGCCACCTAGATTATAGCATTTTGTTACAGCAGCCTGAGTATAAACAAACTAAACAGATAAAAGTAAAGTAGTTTTGGCTGAAAACATGGGCTATCCGCTTCTCTTCTCTAAACAGGAACAGAGTTTAGAAACCATTACTATTGAAAGTGAGGGCTTCCCCGGTGGCTCAGAGGTTAAAGCATCTGCCTGGAATGTGGGAGACCCAGGTTCAATCCCTGGGTTGGGAAGATCCCCTGGAGAAGGAAATGGCAACCCACTCCAGTACTCTTGCCTGGAGAATCCCATGGAGGGAGGACCCTGGTACTAGTCCATGGGGTCACAAAGTGTCGACACGACTCGGTGACTTCACTTTCATTGAAAGTGAAAGTGTTAGTCATTGAAAGTGAAAGTGTTAGTCGCTCAATCTTGTCCGACTCTTTGTGACCACATGGACTGTAGCCCACCAGGCTCCTCCATCCATGGGATTCTCCAGGCAAGAGTACTGGAGTGGCAGTAACTAATTTTTATGGTGCTAAATGTTTGTTAACTCTGCTTTGAATACCTAAAATGAAACTATGTTTTAATATAGCTTTTTTTTAACCAAATCAATTTAATTTTATTTTGATTTCCTGGACTATAGGCTTCAATAAATACTACTTAGTTTTATCACTTAGCAGCTGGATGACCTTGGGAAGCTTTTTAACTTTTCTGAACCTCAGATGCCTCATCCTGAAAACAGGAATAGTTAATGAGGATACATAGATATAAGGGCCATAGGCGCCTATCTACTGCCTGCCACAGAGGAGATGCATATATAATGTTCCTATGGGAGTGAAGAGCCTTTGGGCCACAGTGTAGGATTTCCACACTGCACACCAAGACAGACCAGGGGTGTGTCTGGCCCTGTAATAAACCTGGAGGTGGATCCCTGGTGCTGGGAGGATGGGGTTCAATTGCCAATGGCTACTAGTGGTCATGAGAGCTTATTTCTGAGGAACACAGTACGCTTGGACGTGGTAGCTGTGAAAACAACCAAACATGAATTTATCATTTTCTTTCTAATTCCTTTTTACCCAGCCATAATAGAATTTAACTTCAGTGAAATTAATTACATCAGTCAAGACTCCCAGCTTTGGTCATTAGGATTTTTAAAATCTATGAAAACCAAATATTTAAAGTTAACTAGTTAGATTTCCTCCTCTCCAGGATATGTATCACACTGAATTTTAAGAAAGTTCATTATCACACACTGCCTCAAAATGATCATGAACTATTGAAAATTATTACTTAAGAGTAATACCCACTATTGATTTCATACCACTACTAATCAGCAGTGAGATGCCTGAAAAAGCTCTGACTCAATTTAAGAATATCGTAACATTTTTGGAATAGCAGCTACACCATCAAAATTCATCAAGCTGAATAGTTAAATGTATTCTATTACATTAATATTTTAATTTTAAAAGAAATATCACAAATATCCAAAGTGGTTACACACCAGAAATCAAGACGATATTTTTGCTTAGGGTAATGCCCCATGTAAGGTGTGAGCATTTGCCACCAGACCTTAATGGAGGCATCTAACCATCTTCTTTATCTTTAGGGATTGAAAGAATGTAAGATTTGGTACTGGGGTCAGTGACATGCTGAAACATTTGAATTCTCCCATTTGATGAAGCATCAGTTCTTTTCCCCCCTTAAATTCTTTTATGTGACTGACAGTTTCATCCATTTTTTTCCTGAGGCTACTATTGAAATTCCTTTGTACTTGTGGAAGCAAGTTTTCTGGTTCAAGAATTTTGTTTTACCTCTGCCTCCAAGACTTGTCAACGGCAAATTAGGACAAGGAATTCTAATTTATGTTTCAAAGGCCTCAGTAGTAGTGAGAAGTATTTTTATTTACCCCTCCTCCCCTAAAAAAAAGTGTCAAGTCAAGATGATGAACCACACTACACTACTGTACAATTATTAGAAAATTCCAGGAGGAGTTGTGAAATATGAGAAGCAAGGGCAAGTGGGGATTATGCCAGCTAATCCTAATATAGACCCTAAAGAGTTCAGAGCAGCAGCTGTGTATACACAGACACACAGCTCCACATAAACACTGATAATATTTAAAGAGTTAAAACCATCTCTAAAATTTCTATTATTATATAATAAGACTAATCCAAATACTAGTCAAGATATTAACACATACAATTATTTAATCCTTACTGTTTTGTTGACATGTTATAATGACTATTTTCAAGCATGCAGAAAAGTTGAATGAACTCTGCAGTGAAAGTTTGTGCATACACCACTTAGAATCTATAAATAATATTTTTGTATATTCATACATCCACCAATTTATCCATTCATGCATTTTATTTTTTGAAGCACTTCCAAGTAGGCTTCAAAGTAGGTTCTCAGTACCTCTACATCCCAGAGTGGTTTTTATTTCTCTTTCACTTGGTGCTTTTCTACCCACTAAATGATCTCATTGGTACTTTTAGCCCTTTTGTCAAAACACATTTTTTCAGTACCAAATCTGTTTCACTGAATGAAAATGTTTCACCTACAGGATCATTCTACTGGCAATATTAGAGGGTAAAGAGGAAGAGATTTTCATCTCAAGTTCCATCCAGCGCAGTGCAGAAAATGTAATCTAAATGTGAGCTAAATTCAACTGCTTTTATGATCATGATTTGCCTTAGACATTTCACATTTAAATTCAATGAAATTCAAGACTGACCGATCACCCCTCTCCTTAGGTGACACTAAGGAACTGAGGCATTGGTGCAGAGAGGTGGGTGGGCCTACTTCTCAATCTTGATCAGTGTTTTACCTGTGATGGAATCATCTCATCTCTGCCCTCACTATTTGAGACATAGCTGGGGCCTTAACCAGTCCTGAGAGGGTTCTCTACATCCTCCACTGTGAGAAAAAGGCCCATGTGCACATGGATACCTTTCTTAACTAATCTTCCTTTATGCTTGGCAAGGGGCAGGGAATGAGGCCCAAGAACCTCCGCATATGCTCCCACCCCCCTTGGTGGCTTCAGGAAGCTTAGCAGTTGTTCTTTGATCTCCTCACACCTAGACCGACCACACTGCCATTTCAACTCTCTGGCATCAAGCCCATGGTGGCACAGGATAGTCCTCTGCTTTTTTTGGCCTCACCTGCTGGGAAAGGCACAGTGCCTTTAATCTCAGATCTTCAAATTAAATAGAAAAATTATCCTTCCCCCTCACCATACATACAGAGTTTTCACACTTCACCTAATACTCATTTCCTTTCCAAAATTTCTAGCCTGTCCATTCCAGCCCAGAGGTTTTTATATTCACTTCCTGTGCCAGATAAAACAGGATAGCTAAGTATTCTTCCACAACTATCGCTTAATCTAAGATCCAGTCCTGGGGAGATCAGAAGCTCAGCATTATCTCATTTTGTTTCCTTTTGCATTTCAGCTATGACCTCCATTTTTGTGATCCATGGAGGGCAAAGCATAATTAGAACATAGGAAAGGCAGTAGGGTTTCAGATTTAAAAGAACAAAAAACAAACAAAAACCATCACGTAATACTTCTTAGCTCATCTCTTCACATCTCCACTGGGTGGGTCACTTTGTTGTCTGAATCATTGGTTCTTAACCAGAGGAGATCATGACCCCCAGGGGACATTTAACAATGTCTGGAGACATTGTTGGTTTTCATCCAAAATGCTGGAGAAGGTGGATGCTATTGGCATTTGGTAGCTGGAGACATGAGATGCTGCTAAACAACCTACAATGCACAGGACAGCCTCCACAAGGAACTTTCCAACCTAAAATGTTGAATAGTGCCAAGGCTGAAGAACACTGGCCCAGACCACTGCTTCTAAAACTAAGGGGTACAGTGTTCATCGCAGCACTGTTTATAATTGCCAGGAAATGGAAGCAACCTAGATGTCCAGCAGACAAATGGATAAGAAAACTGTGGTACATATACACAATGAAATATTACTCAGCCATTAAAAAGAATACATTTGAATCAGTTCTAATGAGGTGGATGAAACTGGAGCCTATTATATAAAGTAAGCCAGAAAGAAAACCACCAATACAGTATACTAATGCATATATATGGAATTTAGAAAGATGGTAACGATAACCCTGTATGCGAGACAGCAAAAGAGACACAGATGTATAGAACAGACTTTTGGACTCTGTGGGAGAAGGTGAGGGTGGGATGATCTGAGAGAATAGCATTGAAACATGTGTATTATCATATGTGAAACAGATCACCAGTCCAGGTTCGATGCATGAGGCAGGGTGCTCAGGGCTGGTGCACTGGGGTAACCCAGAGGGATGGGATGGGGAGGGAGGAGGGTGGGAGGGTCAGAATGGGGAACACATGTACACCCATGGCTGATTCATGTCAATGTATGGCAAAACCACTACAATATTGTAAAGTGATTAGCCTCCAATTAAAATAAATAAATTTTTAAAAATAAAAAAGAAATACTGAAAAAAAAACTAAGGGGTACAAACATTCTGCTAGAAAATGGAAAAGATCTGAAAATATAATGTAAGCCATGATAACTATAGTTGACAACATTGCATTGCAATTGAGATGAGCTGAGGGTAGAACTTAAATGTTCTTTTTCTTTGAGGATAAATAAAAGGGAGGTAGGTGTGTTAATTAACAAGAAGCAGGGAATCCTTTTACAATGTATATTGAATCACCACAATGCACACTTTAAATATCTTACCATTTGAAGTATCAATTATACCTCAATAAAGTTGAAAGAAATACATACATAAGTACATAAAACTGTTTCAGGGAACCCAAGAATTCTGCAGAAGGGTTATCTTAGAAGCTGAGGGAAAGGTGAGTGGCCACCTCCCACCTCCACATTATTCAGAGAATTTCATTTTGCCTTTAAACTTCCATATAAGAGATTATTTGCAAGGGAAAAAGAAGAGTTGTTCAGCTACATTTTAAAATAGATGATAGTGCAAAGTTTTCCTAGTTTCTTTCACAGATCATATTTTTTTTGAATGAGGAAGGGGATTGAAATAGTATTTTGCCAATTCATGACATTAATAACATTTTTAAAAGCTGCTGCTGCTGCTGCTGCTAAGTCACTTCAATCATGTCCAACTCTGTGCAACCTCATAGACGGCAGCCCACCAGGCTCCACCGTCCCACTACTTTATAAGAGAAATAATCCTTTCCTAATAAAAAGGCAGAAAAATCTATAATTTCAGAATAAAGGACAATAATTTGAATTAAAATATTTTAGCCTCAAAGAAAACTTAAATGTCTATATTCTTCTGATTTTGCAGCAAATCAGTAAAAACCAGTGAAAACAGGCCTGCCTCCAATGCCTAACTCATAGGAACTTCAACTAAAGAATTCTTCATCTCAGGGATTCAGTAAAATCTATCCTAACCTTTTTGCTTTTTCCTCAAAGTACCATCTCTGTAGTCCGAAGGCCTTTGTGAAGATTCCTGCCTAAAATAAGAAGAGTAAAGAATAGCAACACTGACTAGAACTTCTCAAACAAGCTTCAGCTGTTTGCATCCTGCTGTGGAGCCCTGTCCAATTCTGCCTGTTTCACAAATTCCATTACAGGGTAAGAGACAACTACTTCATGCGAAATCACAATCTTTTTGTTCAAAACAGATAGTTGTCTATAGCCCTGTCTCCCTTCCTTCATCTCAAATTTAAATTCCCAAGAATTAGCACCATTACAACTCCCAGCTGGGACTAGCACAATATCCCAAGGCATGAGATTGATGAGCAAGTCAGTAAAAGAAGACACAAGAGGGAAGAGAGATGATGTTGTATCTGAAATTGTGACAGAGACCAAAAGGTCTGATGGAAAACTTATCATGTGTATATTATCAAGCCATGAAACAACAGACCTAGACATTTTCAAGCATTGTTCTTTCCCATCATATTCCCACCAGTAATGACTGCCAAGGGCTCATAATCAATGGAGGTAGTGAAATTTCCTGTGGGACAAGTATAGTCTACAAAGACCAGTTCTTTGTATCCTATCACCCAGTGGATTCTGTTCCATGTACACCAAGAAAGAGAGGATAGGTGGGAATCATTAGCTTCAATGATTTCTTATTTTATTTTTTTCACTACATTTGCTTATCTAGGAAATAAATGTTATTTAGTAACATTTACTTATCTAGGAAATCAGAATATTCATTGGAAACACTGATGCTGAAGCTGAAACTCCAATACTTTGGCCACCTGATGTGAAGAACTGATTCACTAGAAAAGACCCTGATGCTGGGAAAGATGGAGGGTAGGAGGAGAAGGGGACAACAGAGGATGAGATGGTTGTATGGCATTACTGACCCAATGGACATGAATTTGAGTAAGCTCCAGGAGTTGGTAATGGACAGGGAAGCCTGGTGTGCTGCAGTCCTTGGGGTCACAAAGAGTCAGATATGACTGAGCAACTGAACTGAACTGATCTAGAGAAGTCTTACTTGTAAATACTTCAGTTCAGTTCAGTTCAGTCACTCAGTCATGTCCAACTCTTTGCGACTCCATGAATTGCAGTGCTCCAGGCCTCCCTGTCCATCACCAACTCCTGGAGATTATTCAAACTCATGTCCATTGAGTCAGAGATGCCATCCAGCCATCTCATCCTCTGTCATCCCCTTCTCCTGCCCCCAATCCCTCCCAGCATCAGGGTCTTTTCCAATGAGTCAACTCTTCACATGAGGTGGCCGCAAGTATTGAAGTTTCAGCTTTAGCATCAGTCCTTCCAATGAACATCCAGGGCTGATCTCCTTTAGGTTGGACTTGTTGGATCTCCTTGCAACCCAAGGGACTCTCAAGAGTCTTCTCCAACACCACAGTTCAAAAGCATCAATTCTTCGGCACTCAGCTTTCTTCACAGTCCAATTCTCACATCCATACATGACCACTGGAAAAACCATAGCCTTGACTAGATGGACCTTTAAATACTTAGATCATTCCATTTCCTCCCTATTAACACCAGCTTCATTCTCACCCTCATCCTCTATGATGAAATGTTATGAAAATAATTTGATCAATGAATAGCTCTTAGAAAACAAACACCATTTCCCCTGGAAGGATCTCAGTGATGTCATCATATTTAACACTATTAAAATAACTTACATCATTATTATCCAATTCTAATGAATCACCTTCAAGAACATGTATGTAGATTACAAAAGTCTCACAAAATTAAAACATGCTTTTAATTCCTAAGGGCTGAAAAGTCTAAGATGTCATGTATATATAATCATGTATAACACAGTCAGATCTTATCTGGCCGATGGAACACACAGGGTGAATCACGCTTATGCACAGTTTTCTAATTCTGTCATGGGCTTTGATGTGATTATTATTACTTCATCTTGTTTTGTTTCACATGGATGTAATAATAGAGAAGAGGTGACTACAAATGAAAATGAAGTGAAAAAGAACTGAAATGTATTGAACTTAATTTCTGGGTCACACACTATATCTAACGTTTTTATTTGTACTCATATAGTTCTCACTACATATAGTCCTTTGAAGTAGGAAATTAATTTTGTATTATTTCTCCCATTCTACATATGACGAAATTGAGCCTTAGATTAACGAACATGCACTTTGCGAGTTCACAACTTTAAACTCAAGTTAAGTCTTATTCTAAAGTCCCTAATCTTACTACTTTGACCATGGTGAAGGGCACACTCATCCAACAGGCATTTACAGTTGTGCCTATTATGTGCCAGGTGCTTAATCATGAAGTCATGGAAAAGGAACTTGGAACACAAAGGACAGTTTTAAAATTCATTCATTCCACACATATTTATTGTATACCTACTCTGTGCTAAACAGAGGAGATGCTCTTACTAGAAATGTTCACATGAAATAAAAGGCAAATATTTGTCAATGGCTGAAAATTGCTGAATTTCACCAAACCTGTTGGTTAGTTCCCCAGAATGACTTCTGCACTAGAGTTGGTAACATGACATTCTGGGGTCTTACAATTCCCAGAGATATATCTGCTTGTTCTCAGAACTCTGGTTTTTGGCCTTATTTAGATTTCCATGAATTTGTTCTGCAAAATTTACACATCATCTGCAAATTACTAAAAATTCAAGTAATTTAAATCTTTGAAACACAGGCATGCTTTTGTGTCTGTTTAAGAGATATATAGGACCAACTTCACAGTTGACTGCCACAGAGGAGTTTTCTTTTTTTCCTAGAAAGAAATCTAGAGAACAGTCAGCAGCCCAACCCACTCATTTTAGGCGCAGGGAGATGGCTTTTAATTTCTGTACTCAGATGACTAGACAGTAGCAGAACCACAACAGAAACTCTAGTCTCCTAACTCCTAGGGTAGTACTATTTCCAATTCTATGTTCCCGCTCATTTGGAATAGAGTCAATTCCTCAAATAGGAAAGCCTTTTCAATTTATAGCTCTAATTATGGGTATGAGAGTCACGAAATTCTCTGTCTATTCCCAGGCCCATTCTCTAATTAAACAAGTGATAAAAGATGTGACTGATGTAATGAACATCAAAAAAAGAAAAATAATGAAATAAACATCATGAGGTTATGAGTTGGCTTAAGATCAGTTCCCTGGTCTTCATTATCCTTATTTGTACAAACTTGGATTTTGTCCAAATGAGCTCCAACTTTACATTTTAATTCAGCAGAGTGGTAACTTCACAGATTTTAAGAAAAAAAAATAAAAGGTAAGTCATCAAATTCAATCAAGAATGATTTAAATTTCCTATAAGCACAAGACATTATCATAGGCTGAACAAAGAATAAAATGTTTCTAAGACATAGTCCTTGATTTTTAAAAGCATTATAACCTTTTGGTAAAAAATGGCAGAATTTCCTTTAGGATAAGAATCATGTCATGTCACTCATTCATTCACTGGTCAATTTATTGAGCATCTATTACATGGAAGTACTATGTTAGGGACACTACTTGAAATGAATCTTGAAAAATAAGAAACTGTGAGGCAAATGCATTATGAAATAGAACAAATTGGACATACATAGGCAGGGAACAGAATCTGTAGGACTTTTCTACTGGTAACAGAAGAATGAGTGTGCAAGAATCACAGATGAAACTTGAACCAGAGGACAAGGAGAAAAGAAGTGCCCTCAGTAGAACTAAGAAAGTGAGAAGGAACTGGTCCCTGAAAATTGATTCAATTGAAGAAACTTTTAGTTTGTGGAAAGGTCCATCTAGTTAAGGCTATGGTTTTTCCAGTGGTCATGTATGGATGTGAGAGTTGGATTATAAAGAAAGCTGAGTGCTGAAAAATTGATGCTTTTGAACTATGGTGTTGGAGAAGACACTTGAGAGTCCCTTGGACAGCAAGGAAATCCAACCAGTCCATCCTAAATGAGATCAGTCCTGGGTGTTCATTGGAAGGACTGATGTTGAAGCTGAAACTCCAATACTTTGGCCTCCTGATGCGAAGAGTTGACTCTTTTGAAAAGACCCTGATGCTGGGAAAGATTGAGGGCAGGAGGAGAAGGGGAAGACAGAGGATGAGATGGTTGGATGGCATCACCGACTCAGTGGACATGAGTTTGGGTGAACTCCAGGGGTTGGTGATGGACAGGGAGGCCTAGCATGCTGCGGTCCATGAGGTCACAAAGAATCGGACACAACTGAGTGACTGAACTGAACTAGGACACCTAACTAGGGCTGTGGAATAAGCAATAAACATGTGGACTATAAAAAGATGGCAGGGCAACAGACACAAGTGTGATTAGAGTTGATGGAAGATAGATGGTTCCCTAAAAAGGGAAAAAAGAAATTGAGAGAAAAGAAAGAGACTGATTCTTTAGAAAAACCAGTATTTGGGGAGGTGAAAGAATAGAGTCCTCTGATAGAAGCAGTGACAAGAAGCAGGTCAAAGGTGTAACTTTGAAGAGGAAGGAGAGAATTTCAAGGAAGAGGAGATAAACAGTTGGATTTCAGCCATCAAACATGTCAGAGATGTTATGGTGGCCAGGACAGAATGGCAACCCATGAACTTCAGGCTTAGCAGAGAGGCAAATAAAGGTAGCATAGGTAAGACGGAGGAGAGAAGCTGGAGATGCAGGAAAGTTAAACTTATCACAGCACTCTTATTTAGCATCTGAAAGTCTATGAAGGAAATTTCTTCAAATGATTAGGCTATCTACCTAAAACATCATTTATAAACAACATTAACATCAAATATTGAGTCTAAATTTATTAATCAATTCATTCTCAATCAATTCACTCATACATCCACCACTCAAATAAGCACAAAGTTAAGAGGAATACAAAACAAAATGATCTGTGCTCTCTTCAAGAAGCAGTCAGGCTGGGTCATAAATACAAATGAAGAGCCCCAAAGTATGCAGCTGCCATAGCTCAATCGCAGGGGACAAAGGATGCTCAAAGGACACACTAGAATTCCCTCCAGTCCAGGTTTAGGGTTTCTTAACAGTGCCGTCAACACTGAAAAATGTTGATTCATCCACTGTGCAGCCACTGGTAAAGTCAGACAAATGGAAGATAAAGAACTTGAATAAAAGAAGTGGAGGCAATATATAACTCAAAGCACTGAGGAACCAAATTTTTTTTTTTCTTTTCATCAAAAACCTTCTCCTTGCTTTACCTGCAGTGAGTGACTAACACAGAAAGTGTAAGGGTTTTGTGTGACTGTAGATTGGACTCAGACGATCTTTCTTCATAGAGTCTTGCAAGAAGGTGTGGTCAACCAGATAAGGCCCGATACAGCTCAAGCATGGAAACCATATGACTTTGCCATCTGGGCACAGCACAAGCTAAGGATAGAAGCCGTCATCACTCTTTCTGCAAAGCAGAAACAAGGCAAGCTTGCTAATGTCATCCTCATTCACCAAGTGCAGCCAAGACTGCTCTCCTTTCAGCAAAACTGCTGAACTGTGTGGTCGAGGCTGGATGATTTCTGCACAAAAAAAAACCACACACAGATCTGAAGCAGCACACATCTTTGTCACACACAGATCTGAAGCAGCAGAAGAGTCTGTGAGCCTACAACAGATGTGCCCTGTGGAAGTGTCCTCTCCCAGAGGGGTGAGTGGAGGCACAGACCAGCCCAGCATGGGCCACTTGTGTTGAAAGAAACTGGCAAATCAACTTACAGACCTTGACTCAACTCTGGTGTTCACAAGGCTATGAAACAGAAAGGAGCAATATTCAATTATCGATCATCATATAGATATCACACCTTTCACAGCACTCCTCAGGCTGCAAGTCATCTGCAATTATCACTGTCGTGGCCAATTAGCACTGACAAAAAGCCACAACATTCCGATACTACACTGTTCACAGAACTTACAGGCCCCTACCTCCGGCCAGGGAGTGACTTCTGTGGTTTACAGACCATGAGGGTGTCCACGTTCCTCTTCTTGGGGTGAAAGGTGGCTCTGGAAAAAGGAAGGTAAAACCAGAAATGAATCACACCGGGAAGAATCTTCCTTCTTAGGTGAGGGTCTGGCTTCCCACACCGTCTGCTGAAGAGGGTGAGTAGCTAGGAAAAAGTCCCTATGTTCCCGTGCCCATTAAACACGAATATGGACTGCTACACACACAGGCAACTGAGCTTCACTTTGTGAAACTTCTGGCAAAGAACTCTAAGTGACTGTTTATGTCCAACAGCCATTATGCCTTGAAACCCACAATTTTTATTGTTATAAAGAACTTTTGAGGGTTTATCTGCTTGAACTACTTCATTACAGGGGTGAAAGAACTGAGACTCAGAGACATATTGAACAGGACACAGAAATCAAATATCTGAAAGACGAGGTTTACCCGGCTCTGTTTATTCTGAAAAAACAAAATCTTGACATTGATATTATCAAACTAATGAAGTCAAGGGGAAGATCGGTGGGAAATGACTGGCCTCACACTCTTTAATAAGCGAGCTACAAACTTCCTAACCAGACTTAATACAATGTAAGAGTAGTGAGCTCTAAGCCAGGAGGAGGTGATGCCTGGGGTGTAGACTGTGATGCCCATTACTTGCTGTAGGGTCTTCAGTACACATTTCAGGTGATGAGTCACCTCTGTATTTCAGCCTTCAGAAAGGGCTTCCTATGGTTGTCATCAAAAAGACAAGGGATAAAAAATGCTGGGGAGGAGGAAGAGAAAAGGGAACCCTGTGTACTGCTGGAGGAATTGTAAAGTTGCTGCAGCCACTGTGGAAAACAATATAGACATTCCTCAAAAGATTCAAACTAGAACTACCATAAGATCCAGCAATCCCACTCCTGGAAATATGTCTGAAGGAAACAAAAATGCTGTGTCAAAGAGATGTTTGCACCCCACGTTCAAAGCAGTGTTATATACAAAATTCAAGATATGGAAACAATCCATGTTCATCAATGGGTGAATAGGGGGGCAGATATGATTATATATATATATATATATATATATATATATATGTATGTATATACACACATACAATAATATTTTCCTTTAATACACATATTTTTAGGGAGTTGTCTTTCTGTAATCCACTCCTGGTTTTGCAAATTATCAATTTTAGTGTCTTCTTACCAAGAAGCACAAATTTGTATCCATGATCACAATCCAAATTTTATCTTTCCTCTCACTCATAAATATAATATAAATTAGGCAGAGCCTAGACTGAAGTTTTCTGGTAGATGGGAAACGCCTAGATTCCACTTTTATTCTGAGTTCAGCTTCTACTGAACTATGACTCAAATCTGTTGTTTTGATATTGCTATAAAGGGGCCCACAGATTTTCAGCAATAGCTATGCTTTAGAACTTCTTAAAAGGGAAATACAGAGAGAGAAAAAATTATTAAGCATATTATTTAAAAGCAGGGATGAGCAATGGCTTTGAAATGAGCTCAGTGTGTCTGTTCTTGTATCCAGGGAATAAATATATATGCTCTACTCTGCACTAAACTTTCGATTTAAAAAGTCAAAAAAGTCAGGATATCAGGACACCTGTCACCTGCCAGAGGATACATCCAACTCAAAAGCTGCTTTAAAAGAAGGATGTTTGGTTTCTAGCCATTCATTCCAGTTATTTTATTTTATAAAATATTCTCTTCTTTCCCATATAGGAAATCAGTAAGAAATACATATTCTCAAGAATTTTACTTAAATTTGCATTTACTAGCTGATTTATACAAGAGCATACTTCAGGCCTTCCACCAACTTCAACACCAAATAATCAGTTATCAAGGTTAGTTCATGTATTTGAAGGATTACTATTGGAGAACTCTCATTTAGTTGCATTTTTCACAAAAGAAACAAACAGAATAATTACAACATTCCACTTTTATATAACAATTCAAACTATTCCCAACCAGCTTTGCTTTGTTCATTATAAGCTAACATATTTGACTTATTATTGCTTTTTCATTTCATCCCAATAGTTTGAAAAATTCATAAAAGCATTTTTATATCTTAATGTGAAAATTTTATATTCTAAGAATACCAAAGAAATTCAGGAGGAAAGATGTTTGAATATTAATCTGCTATTCTATATACTATATGAACACATCTATACACCTATACGATATATCCGCTTTTGCAAATTAAATGTATATATTTCTTGCCTTAAATCACACACAGAAAAATGCTTAAGATAGTTTTTCCAGGATAATTAAATGATAACAAATTAATCATATCAGAATCACTTTCACTTTCAATCATATCAGAAGGATTCATCACTGGAGGTTTTTTTAAATTTCTTTTCTTTTTCTGGATGTAGAATGAAAGTGAAAGTCACTGAGTTGTGTCTGACTCTTTGCTATCCCATGGACTATACAGTCCCTGAAATTCTCTAGGCCAGAGCACTGGAGTGGGTAGCCTTTCCCTTCTCCAGTGGATCTTCTCGACCCAGGGATTGAATTGCAGGCACATTCTTTACCAACTGAGCTATCAGGGGAGCCCTGGGATATCCATTTCTAAATTTCATTGGTTCTGCCTCCCATTTTGGAGTCACAGTTCTCTTGTAAATTCAGAATTTCTTGGCATCTGCCTCAACATCTAATAAAGGGTACTGAGGTCTAGGCATGACCCCAGAGTGATTTCAGGAAGATGAAGTTGGTCTTCACTAGTGGTACAGATGCTGAATCAGAAAGTTGGGCATCTCCATCGGTGTGAACTCTGGCTCAGACATGTCATCCTCCAATTAATATAGTCCTGGTCATTTTCTGTTTCCTCTCCCTCTCTCTCTCTCCTTGTCTCTCTCTCTCTTTTTCTTTGACTGTATCAAATCAGATAAGAAAATAAGAAACTTCCAATTCAATCAAGAACACTTGAAAGGAAACATTTTCAGGCTATATATGATGACAGATCTTAACAGCCCCATTGCTCAGTGATCAGTCACTGTGATGTTAGCAAAGAAAAGGCAGGAAAAGAGAAAAGAATCTAGGAATGTGAACTAAAAGATGAAAATAAGCCTGAATTTTCCTTTTACTCTTTCCCCTCCTCTTTAATACCTCATTCATTTTTGTGTTAAAATATATATAACATGAAATTCACTTAACCACTGGTAAGCTGACAGTTCTGAGGCATTAAGTACGTTCACGATGTTGTGCAATCATTACCACCATTCATCTCCAGAATTTTTTCATCTTGCAAAACTGAAACTCTGTACCCATTAAACAATGACTCTGCCTTTCAATTTTCATTTTCTTAGTGGCCAACATATGTCAGTCAGTCAGTCGTTTTAGAATTTGCTATCTATTTATCTGATAATGAAGGAACTTGATTTTGCCCCCGGAGAGATGACACTGAAGACAGGAGATGGATCAGGACACTGCTTCACAAGGTCACTCATTGAGCATGCCTGACATTTAGATATAATTCTCCTGAAAAACATATTCCTCAAGTTTTATATTTCATCTCAGGTGATGCAAAGCAGGAGACTGAAAGCTATGTTTCAAAGTTCTTGCTGGTAATATATGATGCACAGCTCTTATTTGGGGAAATATGCATTTTTTATGGAGAAGGTCATGGCAGCCCACTCCAGTATTCTTGCCTGGAGAATCCCATGGACAGAGGAGCCTGGTGGGCTACAGTCCATGGGGTTGCAAATAGTCGGACACGACTGAAGCAACTTAAAGTGCGCACGCATGTATTTTTAAACAAATGATAGACTCCTTCAAAGAGAAGAAGTGGTGTTGTTATTCTAATGTGTTCATCCATCTTTATTTCACAAATCCTCTGGGCTAATTTTAAACCAAACGAGATAGGCACTGCCTATACTGAACATGTTCCTCGAACATGTTGAACCATAAAATCATGTTGGCTACTGTGCACAGAGGTGGGGTTGGAAGTGAGAATCCCCGTGTCCTTGGGTCTGTGTATGGGCCCCGTGCCCTGCAGCTTTCGGTATCTGTCATATCAAGAGATGACAAATAGCACTTCCACACTTCTCAACTCAGCCTAAGAAGAGGTTAAAATACAATTGGCCCTTATTAACAAACATTGCATTGCTCTGAAAATTGGTTGCATCACTCACGAACATACACCTCTTATTCACCTTTCTGTCTTGGGAGGTCATTGCAAATATGCAGTCCAATTTTTCTTTCTTTAAATGGGAACCAGGTGCTGTTGTTGTTCTTTTAATTGTTGTTCTCATTCTATGGCACCAAAGAGAAAGAGACATGCTGATATATTCCAAATTGACTATTTGTGTTCTCTCTGCTAGTGATCATTAATTTCAGTTGGACAGTTATTCATGTAGCAATTTGCCACCATGATGACTGAGGAAAAATATTGAAGTGCTAGGCTTTTAAAATGGTAATATGTGGAAAGAGATATAATTCTCTTGAAAAACATATTCCTCAAGTTTTATATTTCATCTCTGGTGATATGAACCATAAAATCATGCTAGCTAGTCCAAACTGTTTTTTATTGAACTCTTGGATGGGGATAACAAGGAGGGAATCTTTTAAAAGCTAATTTGGAACACAAATATTTGGGCTTTAGTTATAGCACATCTATAAAGATATCTAGAATTTAGGAAGATAACACCAATGAAAACGTATATTTCTTTGGTTCAATTTTCTCATGGAAAATGACACAGATGCCACTTTAAATAGCTGCTGCTGCTTCATGAAATTCTTCAAGAAATGATCTCTTTGAAAGGATTTTGTTCAGTGCACTATTTCTGCTGGTGCTTTGAGACTGTTATTGAATTTATATGGAAATGAAAGATGGAGACAACAGTGCAAAACCAGTGTTTTACCAACTTGCCTTTGCTCAGCCTCATATAAAGCCAAGAGATTGACCTCATTAAGATAGATCTCTCACTGGCTTCTTTCTGGGCCTTCTCCCCAGCCTAAATAACACTGGAACTACCCAGGTCTGAGTCCCTAGACAGCATCTTAATGAACATGGATCACAGAAACAGAAAGATCTGGACCCCATGGCATGAAGCAATACTGCAGAGGACTTAAGGTAACCCAAGAGGACCAAAGGGACACCTCTGATTAAGATGGATTTATCAGATTTTGCAATCTCTTTGCAACCAGTCCATTTCTTAGGACACTTAACTGCACTTAATTCTGGCCTTGAAATAACCATCTATCTATGCTGGAAGAAAAATCTTTTTAAGAATTTTAAAAGATTTGTTCTTTAAAAAAATCTTTTTAAGAAAGAATCTTTTTAAGATTTTTTTTTGATTTGGACCATTTTAAAAATCTTTATTGAGTTTGTTACAATATTGCTTTTGTTTTTATGTTTTGACTTTTTGGCCACAAGGCATGTGGGAATCTTAGCTTCCCAACCAGGGCTCAAATCTGCACCCTTTGCATTGGAAGGCAAAGTCTTAACCACTGGACCTCCAGGGAAGTCCCTATTGTAGAGAATCTTAATATCAAGAAATAGCTTGGGGAAAAGATCCAGTACAACATCTCTTATCTTAGAGAGGAAGAAACCGAGACCTAGAACGTTTGGTTATGTATTTGAGCAAAAGCTCACCCTATGTGCTGATTGCCCATCTATGGAGTTTTTCCTATAAGTCATTTATACAATTATGTCACGTGTCTGGTGCTTCTCCACAGAAGGCCAATACTTTTCAAATATAATAGAGACTGGAAAATCTTTTGATACATATAGGTACAAACTACATCCTCAATGCATTCTTGTTTTCTTTAATTCTTTTAAACCATCTTTTACCATCTGTACATTAGCTTCTCCCCAGCAAGCAAATCTATAAAATGAAATTCCTCCATCTCATTCTGTCAAATTGAACCACACATTAATTGAAAGCTTAAAGAATTATTGTAATCACTTACTATTTTCCTTTAATGATTTTCAAATTTTGAGATGAAGCCAAATACCTTTCTGAGAACAAAAAGTAGAGTAATTTACAAGTGATAGATATTTGGCAAGATTTGCAGGTAGAATAGATTTTGTAAATGTACATATTTGAGGAAGCTCTCTCATAGGGTTTACTTAAAGACATCACACTAAAAGAAAGCTCGGAGCAATATCATGTTCATAAAAATTAACTGCTCTCTTAGCTAAGGTACAAGACCTGAATTCATGTTTCAAAATGCTTTTTTCATAGTTGATGCTGTCAGAATTGGCTAAAATTTTACAGTACATTTTTGTAATGATACAATCATAAAATTTAAAGGATCATCAAAGGGTACAATTTTTATTTCTTTACTCAATTTCTCTGTTCCAAAGATAGTTTCTCAGATAAGAGATAGCACTACCTATAAAAAAGCAAGGCACTGACCTGTTATTGTCTCTATGCCCCTCAAAAGCACATTATTACAAAGTAAATATATTTTCTGGAATTTATAATGGCATCTGGTATTCCCAGAAATAGCCTAAATTTGTAAGACTTTTCCCTCTGTTTCAAAAATAGGCACATTGTGTTATCAAGAATTCATTTCTGTGTCTCACCCATCAACCTGTTTAAACATCATTACATTATATTTTAGAGTCTGCTACGTTCCAGCCACAGTGTTGAGCACTCACATGATCCAGCTCTAACCCTACTCATCCCTCTGAGGAGTAAGTCGTTATTCACTACCACTGCACAGTTAGGAAATGGAAGCACGTGGGGCTTAGCTGACTTGCCCAAAGTCTCACTGCTACCCATGGGTAGAACTACAGTCTGAACCTGCTTCTACCCACACCTTACATTCTTCATTCTGCCCTTCTCTACAGCCTCCCCAGCAGATACATAGCCTGGAGGAAATAAGAAGTAATACACTGTGATGATAAGAAGGATATTAGGACCTAGGGAGCCTGCAGAGACAGAGCGTGTGGCCTCAGGGAAGCTTGATGATTTCTGACATATTCTGCCAATAGCAATCCTTGGCCAGTGCCTGATTATTTTGGAAGACTTTTGTTTTCTGTAACATCTAAATCTATCGATCAAGACGCATGTATCAAAAGCACACTATGTAAAAAGCTCTGTAGGAAGGGTTGCCAGATAAAATACAGCATAAGCAGGTTCACATCCAAATATTTCGATGAGACATACTTATCCTAAAAAGTTCTTCATTGTTTATCTGAAATTTACATTTAACTGGGAACCCTGCTTTTTGTTTCATTTCATTTTTGTTAAATCTGGCAAACCTGCCAGTAGGAGATATATGCAGTTGCTTTGGTTCATTTTCATTTTAATTGCCCCTCTCCTTCTTGGTGAGACAACCCATAAACACATGAAGTGAGTGTTAGTCACTCAGTCGTGTCTGCAAACCGATGGGCTGTAGCCCGCCAGGCTCCTCTGTCCATGTTATTCTCCAGGCAAGAACACTGGAGTGGGTACCCATTCCTTTTACCAGGGGAACTTCCGGATCCAGGGATCAAACCTGAGTCTCTCGCTTTACAGTCTAAGCCACCAAGGAAGCCGTGTGAAAAGGAAGTCAATAATTCAATGTGATATTTGATAGCTGCTACATGACTACTGCTTATATTAGATTTATCTTGAAAAGGTTCAAAACTCTTCTCAGAAATTTGAGAACATACAGCCCTCTCTGCCCAGATGTCTTTTCAGGCTAAAGTTCCTGAAGTTGCTGTTCATTTTCACACTGAGTCTTTCTTTTCATTTAGTCAGTTTAGAGTCAGGGACCCGGAAGAGAGGGGATGGTGTACTCAGAAGAAGAAGTGAAGGAGAGTGCAATAAGGGTTTGGGCAGAGCTTAGAGAAACTAGCAAGGAACAATGAAGTCCATGAAAGCTAGCAACCTTGGGAAACACTCCAAGGCAGGAGGTGGAGCCAGTACTGCATTTAATGAGAGCTTAGCTATACTGAGGCCATGAAATTAAAAGATGCTTGCTCCTTGGAAGAAAAGCTATGACCAACATACACAGCATATTAAAAAACAGAGACATTACTTTGCAACAGAGGTCCATGTAGTCAAAGCTATGGTTTTTCCAGCAGTCATGTACAGATGTGAGAGTTGGGTTACAAAGAAAGCTGAGTGCCGAAGAATTGATCGTTATGAACTGTGGTGTTGGAAAAGTCTCTTGAGAGTCTCTTAGACAGCAAGGAGATCCAACCCGTCCATGCTAGAGGAAATCAGTCCTGAATATTCATTGGAAGGACTGATGCTCAAGCTGAAACTCCAGTACTTTGGCCACCTGATGTGAAGAATGGACTCACTAGAAAAGACCCTGATGCTGGGAAAGATTGAAGGCGGGAGGAGAAGGGGACGACAGAGGATGACGTGGTTGGATGGCATCACCGACTCAATGGACATGAGTTTGAGTAAGCTCCAGAAGTTGGTTATGGACAGGGAAGCCTAGCGTGTTGCAGTCCATGGGGTCGCAAAGAGTCAGACATGACTGAGTGACTGAACTGGCTGGCTGACTGACTAGCTATAGGAAGGGCTTCCCTTGTGGCTCAGCTGGTAAAGAATCCACCTGCAATGTAGGAGACCTGGGTTTGATCCCTGGGTTGGAAAGATCCCCTGGAGAAGGGAAAGGCTATCCACTCCAGTATTCTGGCCTAGCAAATTCCATGGGGCTGTATAATCCATGGGGTCCCAAAGAGTCAGACATGACCGAGTGACATTCACTTCCACTTTTCTTTAGATGTAGGAAAAAAATAAGTCAAAAGCTGGTGAGAAATGCAGCCAATAACCAAATGTGGTCCAGAAGGGCAGGAATCAGGGGAATAAATACCGTGGCTTCCCTCACTCTGCACCCTCCTGATGCCACCCATTGGCCAAACCCAAGTAGAAACCAGGATGCAAGAGAAGGTGGCAGTGATTCCGTAGAAGTTAGCATCAGCTTCCAAGTGCACAGAGCACAAGGAGAAGGATGAGGAAGATCTGAAAGGGGCAGAGCACAGGGAGAATGATAAAGACCTGAAGGGCACACGAGAGAATACCCAGCACTTTCCACGGAATCATTAAATTTTTGCACTTTATAAGCATATTGTATATGCTTATGTTACATATTGTGTAACACCTGTTGCATCTTGTAATATTTTATTATTATTATTCATTTTTTTCCCTCTCAGTGGGGCTTCCCAGGTGGTGATAACTATTGCTTCTTGACCTGCATATAGGTTACTCAGGGGACAGGTAAGGTATTCCCATCTCTAAGAATTTTCCACAGTTTGTTGTGATCCACAGAGTCAAAGGCTTTAGTGTAGTCAATGAAGCAGATCTTTGGAATTCCCTTGATTTTTCTGTGATCCAAAGAATGTTGGCAATTTGATCTCTGGTTCTACTGCCTTTTCTAAATGCAGCTTTGTACATCTGGAAGTTCTTGGCTCGAGTGGTAAAGTGGTAGAGAATCTTGCACTGGTAAAGAATCCGCCTGCCAATGTAGGAAACCCAGGAGATGCAGGTTCAATGCCTGGATGGGGAAGATCCCCAGGAGTAGGGAATGGCAATCCACTCCAGTATTCTTGCCTGGAAAATCCCACAGAGACGCCTTGGGAGTGGGGCTACAGTCCATGGGGTCGCAAAGAGTTGGACACGACTGAGCACACATTCCTCTCAGTGGTCCATGAGCATCTTTCCCTGAAACTAATGAGAAACCTACATGTGATTTTGACCATTTCATGTCTGCCATTACCATCAAGGCAAGAATGGCAAAATGCAGCCTGCCAAGTCCTGGGAGCCAGTGTCAAAGGAGAAAAACAGAGAAAGAGATGGAATTGCTTTTCTCTGGGATGAGAGAAGGGTTTGCCTGGTGGGAAGCCCACTGAAAGGACAGTAAGGGGAACAAAGCAGGTTCACCTTCTTACAAAAGAACCTACAGAAATGGACCTGTCCACCTCTTGCCAACCTCCCTGGGAGGCAGCAACTCATTTGAGAGGTATTGTGGTGTCACACCAACAAAAGCACAAATCCCTTCTCTGATTTTTGTCAGTTTATGACTATGTCCAACACAAACAGATCACCTGCATTTCACACTTATTTACTCATAAAACATATTCCACACACTTTCTTTTTCCACTGAGCCTCCCCTAATGTTAGTGCCCCATAGAGCAGGACAAATAAGGAAATAAACACCTAGGAAATAAACAAAAACATTGTCCTTAATATTTGAAACTACCCTAAAATCACTCGAGGCTTAACTGCTGCTGCTGCTGCTGCTGCTAAGTCGCTTTGGTCGTGTCCAACTCTGTGCGACCCCATAGACAGCAGCCCACCAGGCTCCGCTGTCCCTGGGATTCTCCAGGCAAGAACACTGGAGTGGGTTGCCATTTCCTTCTCCAATGCATGAAAGTGAAAAGTGAAAGTGAAGTCACTGAGTCGTGTCCAACTCTTAGCGACCCCATGGACTGCAGCCCACCAGGCTCCTCCACCCATGGGAGTTTCCAGGCAAGAGTACTGGAGTGGGGTGCCATTGCCTTCTCTTAACTGCTACATATATGCAAAGATCTGTTACATGTTGGAGAAATTCGAGATGTCCCTATTAACACCCCCTTAAAAAGGATCATTTGCCTCCTACAGCGGTACTCCATGGACACAGGGATGCAGTACTTGTTAACTAACGTTTATTCAAGTCCTCTTAACTAACGTGTATCAGATGGGTATCTCACCATGCAGGCTGACCAAAGCTTCTACTTGAACATAATAAGATTGCTGAATAGTAAGTTGAAGATTTCTATAGGAATTACATTTAATTTTGATAAGCATGTGCTATTTTATACATACTTAACTGAATAATGAAAAGCAGGCTTTAGAATACATACTTAACCCCATAAGAGAAGTCTTTGTGTGTGTGTGTGTGTGTGTGTGTGTGTGTGTGTGTGTGTATGTGTGTGCGCGCGCACGCGCGCGCGTGGGTACATGCGCATGCGCATGCACTCAGTTGCTTTAAAGGGGCCTGTTAATAATATTTTTTTGTATTTCTCCAACCCGTAGGTTATTGAATTTCCTAGCATACAACATATTTATGGCAACAACAAAATGTAGTTGCCCAGAGCCAAAACGCTGGAGTCAGATTAACCTGATTTGTGATTTAGCCACAGGTTACTTCCCTTTAGTTTTCTCCTTGTAGAGGAGCCTCTAAGATGGTCCTCAGTGATTTTTGCCCCAGTGGTATTCATGCCCTGGCAGAATCCCCATCTTCTTGAGTGAGGGTTCTATTGAACAGAATACATGTGAAGCAATGAGAGGTCACCCTGAGATTAATTTACAGTCTTCATCTTGTAGGTTCCTCATCGCATTCTTTCTCCATCAAGTCCTTCCTTTTGGGGGAATCACAAAACCTCAAGGAGAAGTCAGTGTAGCAAGGACATGAAGCCTGTTTACAACCAAGGGAATGAACTTGGAGTGGGTCTTCCGTGTCCTACCAACAGCTGTGTGAATGGGCTTAAAAGTGGCTTTTACCCAGCTGAGCCGCAAGATGACTGCATCCTGGTTAACAGCTTGATCGCAGACTTGTAAATATCCTGAACCAGAACCGGAGCCACCCAGCTACCACACTCCTGGATTCCTGATAATTTGGACATTCTTAAAACTCCCAAAACCATGGGTCAAAATTTTTCCATAGACTTGGCCATTCAGTCTTAAGGAAAGAAAAGCAATCCCATAAGTACAATATTCTGCTGTAATTGTATGCTGTAATAAAGAACTTAAACTCTGGAAGTACACAGATATGATTTGAATCCCACTTCTGCCACTAAATAACTGTGCATCCCTGGGCAAGTGTCTTTACCTCCTGAAGTTTCAATTTCCTCCCCAATAAAACGAAGATAATAATAATGCCTATTTTATCAAGTTGTGGGATTAAATGAAATAAAGCACAAAAAAATCTCCTCCTGAAAGGAAGGCATCCTTTGAATGTTAGTTTATTAGAAATTGCATGGGATAAAATAATAACAAATACATTGCAACTAAGAGCTTTCAGTCCAATAAGGAGCATTCAGTTCTATTCAGTTCAGTCACTCAGTCATGTCCAACTATTTGTGATTCCATGGACTTCAGCATGCCAGGCTTCCCTGTCCATCACTGACTCCTGGAGCTTGCTCAAATTCATGTCCATCAAGTCGGTGATGTCATTCAACCATCTCATCCTCTGTTGTCCCTTTCTCCTCCTGCCTTCAATCTTCCCAACATCAGGGTCTTTTCAAATGAGTCAGTTCTTTGCATCAGTTCAGTTCAGTCACTCAGTTGTGTCCAACTCTTTGTGACCCCATGGACTGCAGCATGCCAGACTTCCTTGTCCATCACCAACTCCTGGAGCTTACTCAAACTCATATCCATCAAGTCAGTGATGCCATCCAACTATCTCATCCTTTGTTGACCCCTTCTCCTCTCACCTTCAATCTTTCCCAGCATCAGGGTCTTTTCTAGTGAGTCTGTTCTTCCCATCAGTATTGGAGTTTCAGCTTCAGCATCAGTCCTTTCAATGAATATTAAAGACTGATTACCTTTAGGATATGCTGGTTGGATCTTCTTGCAGTCTAAGGGACTCTCAAGAATCTTCTCCAACACTAGAGTTCAAAAGCATCAATTCTTCAGTGCTCATTTTTATAATCCAACTCTCACATTCATGCATGACTACTGGAAAAACCATAGCTTTGACTAAATGGACCTTTGTTGGCAAAGTAATGTCTCTGCTTTTGATTATGCTGTCTAGGTTGGTCATAGCTTTCCTTCCAAGGAACAAGCATCTTTTAATTTCATGGCTGCAGTCGCCATCTGCAGTGATTTTGGAGCCCCCAAAATAAAATCTCTCACTGTTTCCATTTTTTCCCCATCTATTTGCCATGAAGTGATTGGACTTGATGCTATGATCTTAGCTTTCTGAATGTTGAGTTTTAGGCCAACTTTATCAATCTCCTCTTTCACTTTCATCAAGAGGCTTTTTAGTCCCTCTTTGCTTTCTTCCATAACGGTGGTGTCATCTGCATATGTGAAGTTATTGATATTTCTCCCGGCAATCTTGATTCCAGCTTGTGCTTCATCCAGTCTGGCATTTTACATGATGTACTGCATATAAGTTAAATAGGCAGGGTGACAATATGCAGCCTTGACATACTCCTCTCCTGATTTGGAACCAGTCTATTGTTCCATGTTCTATGTCCAGGTGGCCAAAGTATTGGAGTTTCAGCTTCAACATCAGTCCTTCCAATTAATATTCAGGACTGATTTCCTTTAGGATTGACTGGTTGGATCTCCTTGCAGTCCAAGAGATTCTCAAGAGTCTTCTCCAACACCACCGTTCAAAACCATCAATTTTTCAGTGCTCAGCTTTCTTTTAAGCCCAACTCTCACATCCTTACATGACTACTGGAAAAACCATTGCTTTGACTAGACAGACCTTTGTTGGTAAAGTAATGTCTCTGCTGTTTAATATGTTGTCTAGATTGGTCATAACTTTTCTTCCAAAGAGCATATGGCATGTAAAAATCAAACTATAAATACTATGAGATAGCAATGAAATAGTTAGACTATATACAAATGCATTTGGAGAAGAGAGGAAGGAGCAATAAAGTCTGTGATAGAAAACTTTCAGTGATTCCTTCTCCAGGAGATCTTCCCAATGCGGGGATCCAAACTCAGGTCTCCTGCATTGCAAGCAGATTCTTTACCATCTGAGCCACCAGGGAATCCCAAGCACATATTAGCCAATTACATAAAAAAGCATACACATGGAGTCAAGAGCTAGTAAGTTATATGGAAAAATGGGAATAAATTTTATGGCAATGAGATTGTAGACATTTTCATTTTTCAAAATATTTTTATAGTCGTATGTAATTTTTTCAAAAATTAAAGTCATGTGAAAACCAAAAAAAAAAATTCTAAAACCACTGTTAAAATATTCCTGTCTGAACTTCATTCTAATTCATTTGTCAAAGTCTTATACCTATCTTACATTTGTTTTATTTCCCACATCTTAGATGTTTGAGAAAATGAATGGTTGTATAAATGTTAGTCTGGACTTTGTAAAGGCAGACTTCAGAATGAGAGTAAATGTGTAAGAATTTTATGAGGGGAAGTGTTTGTGTGAAAGGAAATAGGGAGAGCGTTTGAAAAGGTCAGGCGAGCCATCAGACCGTGAGGGAAGGAGAGTGAGAGACCCTGGAGTTGAAGCAACCTGGATGGCCCTGCAGTCTCAGCAAGGTGGGGCAAAAGCCTGGGCACTTCCTGCAGGCAAAGTCAGCTGACAGAGACATCTAGTGTCCTCCAGGAACCCTCATATCCCTGAAGCACTCTGACCTCACAGGAGCAGCCCATGGGCAGTGTGGCCTTGGGGCACACATGGTCTAGATTTCAAAGCTCAGCATCTGGGGTCCTTGGTCAATGACCTCACTCTTAATAAAAAGCCTGCCAGGCACATTCTCCAGGTTCCTATGGTGCCCAATCATGATTTAAACAAAGTTATCGGTGTAACATTATTTCAGCATCAGTCTGTCCATCCTGAATGTTTCATAATAGGAAAAGGAGTATGTCAAGGCTGTATATTGTCACCCCGCTTATTTAACTTATATGCAGGGTACATCATGAGGAGCGCGGAGCTGAAAGAAGCACAAGCTGGAATCAAGATTGCCGGGAGAAATATCAATAACCTCACATATGCAGATAGTGCATAGTGCCTTATGGCAGAAAGTGAAGAGGAACTAAAAAGCCTCTTGATGAAAGTGAAAGAGGAGAGCGAAAAAGTTGGCTTAAAGCTCAACATTCAGAAAACTAAGATTATGGCATCTGGTCCCATCACTTCATGGGAAATAGATGGGGAAACAGTGGAAACAGTGTCAGACTTTATTTTGGGGGGCTCCAAAATCACAGCAGATGGTGATTGCAGCCATGAAATTAAAAGACACTCCTTGGAAGGAAAGTTATGACCAACCCAGACAGCATATTAAAAAGCAGAGACATTACTTTGCCAACAAAGTCCGTCTAGTCAAGGCTATGGTTTTTCCAGTAGTCATGTATGGATGTGAGAGTTGGACTGTGAAGAAAGCTGAGTGCTGAAGAATTGATGCTTTTGAACTGTGGTGTTGGAGAAGACTCTTGAGAATCCCTTAGACTGCAAGGAGATCCAACCAGTCCATTCTAAAAGAGATCAGTCCTGGGTGTTCTTTGGAAGGAATGATGCTAAAGCTGAAACTCCAATACTTTGGCCACCTCATTTGGAGAGTTGACTCATTGGAAAAGGCTCTGATGCTGGGAGGGATTGGGGGCAGGAGGAGAAGGGGACGACAGAGGATGAGATGACTGTATGGCATCACTGACTCGATGGACGTGAGTTTGAGTGAACTCCGGGAGTTGGTGATAGACAGGGAGGCCTCGTGTGCTGCAATTCATGGAGTCACAAAGAGTCAGACACGACTGAGCGACTGAACTGAACTGAATAATGAAGCGCTAAAAAGTTTCAAAAGTGTTTAAAGTCAAGAGATAAGAGTCTAAATGAGATATACTATTTGGAACTAACAGACCTTTTCTTGATCTATCACTTTAACCACCTCCAGCTACATTATAAACTGGCAGGCAGTTGCTAAGTAGCTCTTCTAGCCATGTCTTAAACTGAGTATCTACCCAGTAGGTTCTATCTGGCATGCTCTACAAACTAGTGAGCCATAATGTTTAAATAATGAGTCAAAGGATCTTCCTCAAAGACCCTAGAGAGTGTAGAATAGGTGCCAAGTAGTTCAAGATCCAACTTCTGTTTCTATGACTTGCTGAACAGCCTTAGGGAATGAATATGTTTTCTCTCAGCCTCCGCATTCATAGAAAATTATAATAACTATTCCTACTTCATCTTCATCGTTAAAAGGTTTAGTGACAAAATATACTTAAACACTTAGAACTATACTTAGCACATGTTAGCACTCAACAAGTATTAGCCTCATCTCCATACACACACACACACACACACACACACACACACACACACATACTTTCATCTGGGCAACTGAATTTTGGGCTCATTGTGGTTTTCAGGATAAATACATTCTCCTCAGCATCTCCTGTACATCACATTTGTTCAAAATCCACTTGAAGAACTCTGTCTCCCATTTGTCCCAGCCCAAGTTTCTTGCTCCAATCAAGCTGATCTCTTTGGGGATTAAATGTACCATATTCAGTTTCAACACTGTAACTGCTGCACTCTGTTCTTCCTTTCACTCTGCTTTTCCAAATCATACTCTCATGTTAGCTTTTTATGGAACCATGTATCTCTCACTTCTCTGAGCTTCTATAGCTCCTTGTAAGAGATATTAAAACCCAGAGTGGATTCTGAATTAAGTCTTATTTAATGAATAGGTCTTCCTTACATTCCAGTTGACCCTATGTGCATGCTATAGAGCTACAGGCTCTGATATATCTCTGCATGTGACAGTGATTTAAATGTATGGAAAGAATTCAATTTCTACTTGTAATACTCAGCTTACCTGTTGCAGAGGCATGTTTATGAACAGGAGTAATCAGAAGTGATCTCTGAAATAATGTTCTACAATATTACTGCAGTGCTACTATAAATTTAGAAGAAATTAACACAACACTTATAAAGGTGCAAATAAATAAATGTGCTTTCAGTGGTTTCAGTGGGACAAAAGAAATGCAAATCTCACAGTTACTCATCCAATACAAGTATCTCATACTACAGTTTTATTCCAGAACCCAGTAAGAATCCATTCAGTCTTTAGACACCTAAAAGAATTAACAACTGAAAACAAACACTGCTTAGCAGACATGAATATCCAATTGGGGCTCATTCAAGACCTCATGTAAAACAAATGATCTAGACCCAACAATAGCTTATATACTTCTAAATTCAAATGAGCACTCTCAAATGGTCTTATGCATTCAAAAGAGCATACTGTCCAATGGAATACTACTTAGCTGTAAAAAGGAGTGAAATTGGGTCATCTACAAAGATTTAGATGGGCCTAGAAACTGTTATACAGAGTGAAGTAAGTCAGAAAGAGAAAAACAAATATCATATATTATATATTAATGCATATATGTGGAATCTAGAAAAATGGTACAGATGAACCCATTTGCAAAGCAGAAATAGTGACACAGATGTAGAGAACAAACATGTGGGTACCAAGAGAGGAGGGAGAGGGAGGGATGAATTGGGAGACTGGGACTGACATATACACACTACTCCGATAACTGATGAGAATAGACTGTGTAGCACAGGGTACTCTATTCAGTCCTCTGTGGTGACCTAAATGAGAAGGAAATCCAAAAAAAGGGAAGATATATGTATACACATAGGTGATTCACTGTGCTACATAGCAGAAACTAACACAACATTGTAAAGAATCTATAATCCAATAAAAATTTTAAAAAATTACTTAGGTACAGAAAAGAGATAATATAGCAGGCGAGAGTCCACTGGCCACATTGGTAAAGATCAATAAATGTTGAAATGGGGCTATGACATGACATTTTATTACCAGTGTCCATTGCAAGGGTCTTGGCTGAGGAAGTATATGGAACAAGAGGCACACCCTAGAGGGAAGGGGCTTAACCTCTTTGACTTGGGATTTACTCTATGTCCCTTCCTTACTTCATAAGATAAAGAAAAACTTGTTTCCATTAATCACAGAAGGAAGCACTGAAGGAGGAGATGGGTGACTGGCGCAATAGGTGTAATGACAGCACTGGGAAGAGGAGAAGAGGGGAAGAGGTATCTTTGCCTAAGACAAGCCCCTCTGGGGGAATGGAGGAGAGTGTGCCTGAGGAAAGAGCTGGACAAGAGAGATCTGAAGCCCCGTGGTGGAAAACCTTCAAATTGCTATTAAAAAGATAACCACTGGGGCTTTTAGAAAGATGAAAAGTAGTGTCCAGATGCTGCTTTAAGTTCCTTAGCTAAAGATACTGTATAGTCAAATAAGCAGACTGTGAAATCCAAATTCAGCATCTCAGGGAGAGTTGTCTAAGCAGCAAGACTTTCCACGCCCTACTGGTTTTCCTTCACAATCTGTTTCACTTGTCCTAGAATTTCAAAGAGAACAATTCATGATATTGAATGTCCCTGCAGGTTGGCTGTCTTTTCTCTGGCCTTCATTATCTGGGCAAAGGGAAGGAGAACTTGCGAACGCAGGAGCTGTTTCTTAAGGAGGGGAGCTTAGGAGAGGAGCACGGAGGAGGGGGCAAGAAAAGTCCTTCCAATGGCCATTCCGTTTCGCTTTCCACAGTGGGACTTTTTTTTCCATCATTTATCCCAGCTGACAAGTACAAGCACTGTGGGCCCTAAGTGAATGTGAACATTGTCACAAGGAATTGGGCTAACGGGAGGCATGTGCGGCTTCGTTGCCACCGCGGTCTGATGGGGGCCCAGCCGCCGACGCGGCGGGAGGCTGGTGGGCAGACGCCCCCCGCGGACGCAGCTTCACATACTGTGTGCATCACGAACAACCATGAAAACAGTCACAATGAATCAGCTGTGCTGCAGAGAGGCTCCTTGGAACCTTCACATTCGATTTCCATCTAGCTGACATCCGCAGGTTGTAGTCAGCGGCTCGATTAAGCAGAGATTCGGGACCAACCCGTGAGTCCCCCATGCCGGTGGGGACTGCACTGGCTGGGCCGAGGCACTGATTTGAATGGTGTTTAAAAGAGAACTCAAGGAGAGTCCAGACGGTGTCTGCAAAGGGGAAAGAGCTTCCGTTTTAAGAGATAGGAAGTGCCTGCTTTCTCACCTCTCCAACAAAAAACAGTTGCTAGAAGGAGTCTGGGAGCTTCCAGAATGAGAGAGATCCATTCAGCGAGGAATTCCAATACAAATACCAGTTGAGAAAACGAGCTAATCCATCTTGACAACGTGTTGTCACTGCGGAGTTGCAAAAAGGAATTACACATAAATACGACTTTAAAAATTAGAGGCCCCACAGTTTAGCAGCTTAAGTTTGCTTCAAAGGGACGGCAGGGGAGCAGCAGCGCCTTTCAGGTGACAGCTTGGAATTTGCTGGTTCTCCACTGGGCGCAGGTATTGGTCTGACGGTAACATGAGCTTTCCAACTTGTTTCAAGCTGAAGTATTATGAAAAGGTAAATTATGTTTTGTATTCATGACTGAAAGCATTTTACTTTAAAGCCAGTGCGGCTGACGCTGTCAAGGTAGAGATTCAAGTTTTATGTACAATGCCTGCAGCCCAGCCGATGTGAGTGAGGCAACATGACAGCCTGTAATAAGTAATTTTTATACAGTTACATTTATCACTCAAGTAGGCTCGGCAATATTAAACACAGACCTTAAAATACTGCCAAGGAGGAAGACAGGGGCTGGAGGCCATGGGGCCTTTCCCCACTCTGAGAGCAAGTGTGGTTGTAGATTTGGGTTCTTTTAAATTTTTTTTCCAGCGTGAATTCCTGTTAATGTGGCACTTTTTAAGATATGCGTCCAAATGCTTTCCAACTGTTAATATATCACTAAGAGGTTAAGAATGAAATAACCCCATTTGGCCCAAAGGATGTTATTTCAGGCTTTAATGAATTAGATATTGCTACCATTTTCAGGTGGAAATCAATGGCCTCAATTAACAAATTTCCACCAACCCAAATATTTACAAAATGGAAGCCTCCGAGTCTTCAATTTCTGCTGCATTATTCCTTTGTTTCCCCTAAAGCTGTTCCTTTGCATTCTTCATTAGCATTTTGTTTTTGCTAAAGCCACAAGGCCAGCCATGTCTCTGCAATGGCATGAGACTTTCATGCCTTCAAAGCTGACAACTTGGATACTCTTTCTCTAGGATTTTCTATGGAGTGGAATCTTGCTTTTTTCAGTTGTTCACATATGCCTACAGTTGGAGAGACAGGAATTTATCTAATTGCTTTACCTGGAAAATATATATATGTAAGTATATATATATATATATAAGTATATATATATGTAAGTATATATATATATAGAAGTATATATATATATGTAAGTATATATGTATATGTAAGTATATATATATATATATATATATGAATCAGGAAAAATATATTTAACCAAGGTGTGTATGTATATATGTATGTCTATATATATTATATATACTAATGTATATAAATAAAACAGGATCAGTATGTATATATATATATGTAGGTGTGTATGAGTACTTTTCAGATTGAATATATGTGTCAAAGAAAGTATAATTTAACACAGTACACCACTCAGGAGTTTTAAGCACATTTATACATTTTTACTCATTTAATCCTTCTATTATCTTCATAAGGTCAGTAGTATTTTTTAACTCATGAATCTATTACATAAAAAAATTAAAGTATAGCAAGGTTAGGCAATTTTTGAAAGTTACACATTCACACCAGGTATGATGAATTCTGGCAGTCTGACTTTAGCATTGGCAGTATAATCACTATGCTAAACTGCCTTTAAAAACAAAATGTAAAGGGGAAAGAGGCTCTAGTAAAATAAATATATGTGTTCATTCCTTTCAGCTGAATTAGGCAGAAGAAACTTCATTTATTGAGAGAAACTACATTTGTATCAATTTGTACTTATCCATCAGAATATGGGGGATGCTTTTTTAAAGCACTAACTTTTCTTTTCAGTTGCCTATAAAGATAGCAAATTTAAATATAAATGTACCTTTCCCCCAAACCCTAGCTGAAACAAGTTAAAGTGAGTTAGTTTGGATTCATTTGAACTCTGAAGCCAAAATTTCTTTGACTTGTGCAGCCAGGATTCAACCAGTCTTCCAGGGTGATTCTCAATCATGCAATTGTTCCACAAACACACGTGTTGAATGTCTTATATACCAGGCACTGTGCTAGGACCCAGGGGAAAACAGCAGGAACATGACTGAACATAATTTGACTCACATAGAATTTATAGTATAGTGTTGTTGGCCCAATGTGTTTTATGACTATATTGGATAATGAGGACACACAGATAAAACAGGCATGGTTCCTGCCATGTGGGAGCCAACATCTACAACTGGGAGGCAGATACAAAAATAAATAAGCAGTTGGAGTGTTGAAATTGTGATGAGCCAACTCTTTGGGAAAGATCTTGATCCTGGAAAAGATTGAAGGCAAAAGGAGAAGGGGGGCGGGCAGAGAATGAGATAGATAGTAACACCAACTCAATGGACATGAATTTGAGCAAACTCTGGGAGATAGTGAAGGATAGGAAAGCATGGAGTGCTACATTTCACGGGGTCTCAAGGAGTCAGACAGGATTTTGCTACTGAACAACAGTGTTAAAATTGCTCTGCCAAGTATATGCACAGTGGATCACAAGATCAAAAAGAAACTTACTTTTATTGAGTATTGGGGCCATTTGTCTCTTACCCTCCATCTCCAAAGCAATCTGTCATCCAAAATCGCAAATACATATTTGAAAGATATAAATAGTTATATTTTTCTTGTTTGATCTCATTCAACCAAGATGATGGAAGCTAAACAATGTATTAGTTTGAATTCTTAAATAAATAACCCGAACATAAATTTCACTGCCATTCATGGAAATTACACCTACCATTTTTAGGCCATCTCTGCATATGTTGGAAGAGAGAAAAAAAAGACATGGACTCTGGAAACTTTTGAATGACAGCTAGAATGGCCATTCCTCTACATACAGGGAGACTGGATCAAAGAAGTCAAGTCTCCGCTCTGATTTTACCTAACTCAGAAAGAACTTTTGGAAACAAAGCTACTGCGTGAATCAAGTTTCTTCCTGATGTTTGTGCAGAGATAGGGAAGAAATTCACCCAGATGGTTTTATCTGAACGTCGTCTGTGACCTCAGCCTGCTTGGATATTTAATGTGACTCCAATAGCTCTGGAGCAGTGATTCACAACCTGGGTGATTCTGCCTCCCAGGGACCTTCAGCAATGCCTGGAGACGTTTGGTTGTCAGACTTAGGGGGTTGCTACTGGCCTTCAATGGGCAGTGGCCCAGACTTACTGATAAACACCCTAAAATGCTCAGGACAGCCCCCACAACAAAGAATTCTATGGCCTGAATATCAATAGTGTCACATTTGAGAAACCCTCCTCTACAGACAGAACAGATCTGGAAATAATTTGGATTCCTACTATCTCCAAACAGAGCACGTAGACAAGTGCTGCTGACCACCAAGGGCTTCAGCTCAAGTGCTGTCACATGGCCTCTCTTGGACCTCCGGGGAGGGCTGCAAGAAAGTGGTCAGAGAGCAGGAAATGGCTTCTAATTAGTAGTGTCCTCACAGGATACAACTGCAAAAGACAATTTCCTGTCCCCTTATTTGATGGGAAGATTAATCTCTTACCGAATTCCAGATGAGGAAGATTTTCAAAAGTTTCAAATAGCAAGAGTGTAGCCATAGAGAAGGCAATTATGTGCAATTTGTACAGTGTTCGACAATCAAAATGTAAATCCGATGAGTTTATTGCAGTAAATGCATACGGCATGTTTACCTTAAAGAGCATCGGGCTGTAGAAATTCTAATGGATTCTGAGAGTTGGGAAGAACTATCTTTTCATATTGCAATTTTTATCTGTGAGATGAAAATAGAAAATAAGACAAGAAATTTACTCCTAGGGAACTATTATCTGTGAGGGTTTTTTTTTTTTTTTCCCCTGATAAGGAGCCATATAGGTATAGGGCTGTGAAGAGATGGTGATTTGATAACTTCAGTGTTCTAGGCAGACTTATCTGCACAGAGACAATTAATTTTGTTGCATCCACAGTGTTCTGTACAACATCTAAAATGCAATCAGCTCCTCAACAAACATTCTTTCCCTGTCATATAATAATGTATATACCTAATACACTGTTTGATTTTGGTCTTCATTTTCTGGGTCAGAAAAGCTACCCAGAACTTTAAGATCAAAAAGCCTTTGCTAAGTTTCATGGGAAAACAAAAACCTAGCTTTAGTCTCTCCTTACATGTACAACAGCTAGCTCGGTTTGGCAGGGTAGGCATTCAACAAACAGCATGTTCTTTTTATCCTTTCCCTTCTTTTCCCATGAGCTACAGAAAGCTTTTTTTCTCTCTTGTTGAAACTTCCAGATCCAAAATAAAAAGACTGGGATACTTATATAATGGGATAGCCTACAGTAAATATATTCTGATTCAAATACCAACTTCCTGGAAGCATATTAGATTATTGTGATTTTGCAATAAGATGGCAGAATAAGAATTCACAATACCAAGCAATACTGATTTTGTTGCCTCTTTCTCTCTGAAACCTTACAGCCTACTCACCCAGACTCAAGTAAGAACACACAGCAAGACTGAGCCTACTTCTAACTTGATCAACCCTTCACCTGAAATCATCAGCTAGATGCCTTTAGCATCCTTACTGGAGAGTCCATCCTAGTGCATGCATATGAGACAGAAGGACCCTTCATGGCTGGCTGGCAAAGCATGCCCCTTGAAACAGTACTGGCAGCACCTGACCAGATCACTTCACTGTCGCATGGCTACTCACCTGATGAAGCTTAGTCCAGCTGCTTTTCATGCCATAAACTTCCAGCTCACACCACAGCTGCAGTGAAATGTGATGCTGTGAGCTGGTCAAAGCACCTGGAAGCTGAATTCTACTCTAGGGAGCATCTAAATTTCACTTTATGTCATTTAAGTGACTAATAGTAGTTATTATTCTGAGGAAACTTGTTCCAGGTGAAATAGCTGTTGAGAGGTTTTGCGGTGGTCAGAAAAGATCACAGAATTAGGCTAGTGTTAAACATGAAGTGCATAGTGCTGCTAATGATGGGAAGTGTGAATTCGAATTCTCATCATTTTTAAAAGCCTTTGTAGGAGGGAAACTTGTGACTATTATAGCTCACTCTTTTTCATTATGGATTAAATATCTCCTATAATATGGCTAACACCTATACACAGAAAACCAGGATTTATCTGTGGAATTTATTGTATTAATATAGCTTTTGTGGAGAACAATTTGGCAATATCTATAAAAAAAACACACCATGGCAACCTAATTTTTAGTTGTGTATCCTATTAATACACTTGCTTACATACAAAACAACCAAAAAAAACCCCCTGAAAACAGGTTATTTGCAGAATAGGAAACAATCCAAGTGTTCACCAATAATGAATGATTAAATGAACTATAATACACCACACAACAGAACAGAATACTATGCAGCTGTATAAAAGACAAAGCTATATTAATATGGGAAGATATTCAGATCTCTATGATATATTGTTAGGAGGGGAAAAGTAAGATATAGACAAAATACGTACTGTATGTGCTCTTTGTGTAAAAAAGGAAATTCACAAGAATCTATATTTGTATTTTCTTTTATATACTAGAAGTATATATAAGAACCTAACATGTGTGGTCGTCTATAGAAAGCAGTGGGGACAAGAGCAGTTATGTGAACAACCTTTTTCATGGATATTTGATTATATTTTTTTCTTCTTAGACCACATGACTATACTACTGAGTTAAAAACAAATACAAACCTTTTGAAAAATAAAAAATATGAAAATAATTTCCATGAAGCAAAAGCAGATTTATCATTTGTTTTAGAAAGGTTGTTTGCTATATAAAAATCATTCATAGGAAATATAATCTGAGACTTCTGACTTCTGGTCCACCATGCAAGGAGCTTAGATGTTGCTATTTCATCATAACAACAAGAAAAAAGCTGAAAAAAAGAAACTGAACATATCAACAACTCTTCTTAGATCCACAAGAGAGAAAGGTGACAGAGAAAACAACTGTCCCCAGAACTGAAGAAACTGACAAGTGAATACAGAGAATTATAATCTACAAGAGCAGAAAGTTCTTCAGGAACCAGTACAGGTATAGGAAGATCTGAAGTGTAATTGACAAGTTGCTAGAGGTTCAGTGTAAACAACTCTGAGAGTTAAACACTCCTGGCACTAAGTTATTTGGGAGGGGCAGTGGCAGGCAGATTTTCATGAGTTTTACCTTTTAAAGCTCTACCAGCTTTTCACAGTGAATATCCAAGAAAAATCAACTTGTGTTTCTGGCAAGAAGAGGGGGAAAGGAGCCATTTTGCAATGCACTAGAACATTCTGTCCTTCTTAACAAGGTTTGTCCTCAAGAGAAGCTATTTAACCAGAGCCTAACCTGCTGGGGTTCTATCAGAGCCTAACTGACCCGGGGAAAGGAAATAGCCAGCTCCGGAGCATTGAGCCTTCCACATGGAAGTAAGGAAATACCAAATTTCAGCCTACTCTAGCCATCCTGTTCCACCCAAGGAAAGGAAAAAATCTGAAAAGTACATGTGAAGTTCATAGTCCAGAGGCAAAGGTTCACTTAAAGGTCAAGACCTAATCATAAATCTATAGAATATTTGCCTTCACCTCATATCTCATACCACAGTCCTAAAGGCCTATTTTCAGCATTTTTTTAAACTTAGTACCGTGTGTCCAGCAATGAAGAAAAAATTTACAAGACATACTAAAAGACAAAAAATGACATTTTGAAGAGGAAACATCAGATCCATATTTTAAAACAACTAGGAATAAGATAGTAAGGGCTCTAACGGATAAAGCATGTAACATGCAAGAACCGATGAGCAATGTAAGCAGAGGAATACACATGCCAAGAAAGAACCAAAAAGAAAGTCTCAAGATCAAAAGCATTGCAACAGAAATGAAGACTGTCTTTGATAGACTTATCAGTAAACTGAACATGGCTGAGGAAAGAATCTCTGAACTTGTAGATATTTCAAAAACTGAAAAGCAAAGGGAAAAGAGACTGAAAAAAAAAAACAGGATAAAATAATAATTGAGGAACAACTACAAAAGGTATAACATATGGGTAATGACTATATCTGAAGAAAAAAGAGAAGTAAGAGAGAAAGAAACAGAAGAAATAATGAAACAATGAAGTCTGAGATTTTCCCCCAAATCAATGTCAGAAAACAAGCCACAGATCTAGGAAGGTCAGAGAACAATAACCAGGATAAATGCAAAAAGAAAAAAAAGTTTTCAATAACAGACACTGTACTTAAGCATATCATTTCAAACCACAGAAAATTAAAAAATAAAGAAAAATTCCTGAAAGAAGCCAGAGGGAAAAAACACCTTACCTCTAGCAGAACAAAGATAAGAATCACTTCCAACTTCTCAGAAATCATGCAAGCAAAGAAAAAGTGAGTGAAATAATTAGTACTAAAAGAAAAAAAAATAACCCCAACCTAGAGTTCTGTACTCTGTAAGATTAACCTTTAAAAATGAAGGAAAAAACAAGACTTTCTCTGACAAAACTTGAGAGAATCAGTTGTCAGTATATCTGCCTTATAAGAAACTTTAAAGTCACAAATGGCAGAAAAAGAGTGAAAGACAAAAATAAGAACAAAAAACAAAGCGACAAATAAAAAATTGTAATAAATATGTTATTTTTGTTGTTCAGTTGCTAAGTCATGTTCAACTCTTTGCAACCCCATGGACTGCAGCATGCCAGGATTCCCTGTCCTTCACTGTGCCCTGCAGTTTGCTCAAACTCATGTCCATTGAGTCAGTGAGCCATCCAACCATCTCATCCTCTGTCGCCTTCTTCTCCTATCTTCAATCTTTCCCAGCATCAGAGTCTTTTCCAAGAGTCAGCTCTTTGCATCAGGTGGCCAAAGTAATGGAGCTTCAGCTTCAGCATCAGTCCTTCCCATGAGTATTTAAGGGTTGAGTTCCTTTAGGATTGACTAGTTTGATCTCTCTTGAGAGTACCTTGGACAAATGGTAGATATTAATCCAACTATATCAGTAATCACTTTGAATATCAATGATCTAAATGCACCCATAGAAAGTCAGAGATTGTCAAAGTGGATCAGAAACACTACCCAACTATATGCTACCTACATGAAGTCCACAGATTCATATAGATTAAAAATAAAGGGATAGAGAAAGATATTCCACGCCAATATTAATCAAAGGAAAGCAGGAGTAACTAATCCCAGACAGAGCACATGTTAGAGCCAGAAAGGTTATCATGGATAAAAAGGGGGCATTCTATAACAATAAAAGGGTCAATTCTCCAAGAAGATATAACAATCCTCAATATGTATGCTTTTAGCAATAGAGTGTCAGAATATGTGAGATAAAAATTGATAAAGCTGCAAGGAGAAATAGATAAATCCACTATTACAACTGGAGACTTCAAAACCCTCTATCAGAAATGGACAGATACAGCAGGTAAAAAATCAATAAGGACATAGTTCAGTTCAATAACACCATCAATCAGTTTAATACAATGGACATCTCTAGACTACTCTATCCAACAACAGAAGAAAAAAAGAGCAAACTGAGTCCAAAATAAGCAGAAATAAAAGAGTAATAAAAAGTTAAAGCAGAAATCAATGAAATTGAAAACAGGAAGTCAATAGAGAAAATCAGCAAAACTAAAAGTCAACTGTTAGAAAAGGTAAATAAAATCCATAAATCTCTAGCCAGGCTAACTAAGAAAATAAGAAAGAGGACACAGATGACTTAATATCAGAAATTAAAAAGAGGATATCATTATGAACCCCATGGACATTAAATGGAAAATCAAGGAATATTATGAACAACTCTATACCCACAAATTTGATAATGTAGATGAAATAGACCAGTTTCTTTACAGAGACAATTTGCTGAAACTCAGAGAAGAATTAGACAATTTGAATCTACTAAAGAAATTGAGTCAATAATTAATAACCTTCCAAAAACAGAAAGCGCTAGGTCTAGATGGGATTACTAGTGAGTTCTAACAAACATTTAACTTATTATACCAGTTATCCATAATCTTTTTCAAATTTAGAAGCAGAAGGAATACTTTCCAACTCATTTTATGAAACCAACATTATCCTCATAGCAAAACCAAACAAGGACGTTTCAAAAAAAGAAAACAGCAAAACAATGTCTCTTGTGAACATAGATGTAAAAGTTCTGAGCAAAACATTTAAAAATCATTTAATGTAATCCATCACATCAAGAGGCTAAAAAAGAACAAACACATAATTGTATCAATAGATGAAGAAAAGCATCTAACAAACTCCAATACCTGTTTATGATGAAAATGCTCATGAATTAGGGATGGAGAGCAACTTCTTCAACTTAATAGAGACTATCTACAAAAAGCATACAGTTAACATTATACTTAATGGTGAGAAACTCAGTTTTCCTGCTAAGATCAAGTACAAGGCAAAGATGTCCCATAGCAGCACTCCTTTACAACATCACAGTAAAAGTCCTAACTAATGCACTAAGACAGAGAAAGAAATAAAAGGTATACAGATTGTGATGGAAGAAACACAGTTCTCCTTGTTCACAGATGCCATGAATATCTATGATGAAAATCCAAAGAATGGACACAAAAACTCCTTGACCTAATGAGCAATTAGGTTAACATATGAAAGTCAAACACCGTCTCATACCCCAGCAATGAACAAGCAGAATTTGAAATTAAAACCCTAATGCCATTTATATTGGCACTTCCAAAATATGAAATACTTAGGTATACCACTAATGAACTATGTATAAGATCTTTATGAAGAAAACTATAAAACTCTGAGGAAATATCAAAGAACTAAGTAAGTGAAGAGAGAATGCATGTTCTTTGATAGTAGTCTTAATATTGTCAAGGTATCAGTTCTTCCCAACTTATAGATTCAATGAAATCCCAATAAAAATCTTTATAAGTTATTTTGAAGATATTGACAAACTGACTCTAAATTAACACTGAGAGACAAAAGACCCAAAATAACACAATAATGAAGAAGAATGAAGTTGGAGGACTGACACATACTCAATTGACTATGCAGTCACCCTAATCAAGACAGTGCCGTTTTGGTAAGAGAATAGAAATAGAACAATGGAATACATAGAGAGCCTAGGAACAGACCCACATAAATGTAGTCAACTGATCTTTTACAAAGGAGTAAAGCAAATACAGTGGAGCAAAGATAATTTTTTTTTTCAAAAAATGATGCTAAAACAACTGGGCAGTCACACGCAGAGAATAAATCTAGACACAGACCTTTTGCCCTTTTACAGAAATTAATGCAAAATAGATCACAGAGTAAATATAAAGTGTGAAACTAAAACTACCAGAGGATAACATAGGAAAAAATCCAGCAGACCATAGGTTTGGTGATGAACTTTTAGATACAACATAAAAATCATAATCCATCAAAGAAAGAATTGATAAATTGGACTTCATAAAACTAAAAATGTCTTCTCTGTGGAATACATGGTCAAGAGAATGAAAGGCTAGTAGAAAATATTTGCAAAAGGCACATCTGATAAACTAATGTCACCTAAAATATACAAATGTTAAAACCCAACAATAAGAAACAACCTGATTTTAAAATTAACCAAAGGTTTTAACAGTCACTTATCAAAGAAGACATAAAGATAGTAAATATGCATATGAATGCTCCATATCATACGTCATCAGGGAAATGCAAATTAAAACAGCAGTGAGATACCACTGGGCACCTATTAGAATGGCCAAAATCAGGAGCACTGACAACAGTAAACACTGACAAAGATGTGGAGCAACACAAACTACTCATTGCTGGCCGAAATGTAAAATGGTGTAGCCACTTTGGAAAACAGTATCACAAGTTTCTTAAAAAAGTTTCTCACAAGTGTCTTACAAAATCTAAACACACTCTTACTATACGATCCAACAATTGTACTCCTTGCTATTTTCCAAAAGGATATGAAAATTTCTGTCCACACCAAAACTTACACGCAGATATTTATTGCAGCTTTATTAATCATTGTCAAAACTTGGAAGTACCCAAGATGTCCTTCAATAGGTTAACAGATAAATAAACATCCAGGCTATAAAATGTTATTCAATACTAAAAAGAAATAAGCTACCAAGCCATGAGAAGACATGGAGGAAACTTAGATCCACATTGCTAAATGAAAAATGTCAGTCTGAAATCATACCTATTGTTTGATTTCAAATATATGACATTCTGGAAAGGGCAAAACTATGAAGACAGCAAAAAACATCTGTGGTTGCTAGGGGTTAATGGGGAGAAAGATAAGGATGAATGGGCAAACATAGAGGATTTTTAGGGCTGTGAAAATACTTTGTATGATACCGTAATGATGAATACATGTCATTATACATTTGTCCGAATCTAAAGAATGTACTAGACCAAGAGTGATCCCTAATGTAGATTATAGACTCTTAGTGATGATGATGTGTCAATGTAGATTCATCAGTTGTAACAAATATACTACTCTGGTGGGAGATGCTGATCATGGGGAAGGCTATTCATGTGTGGGTACCGGGAATAAGGGGAAATCAATATACCTTTCATGCAATTTTGCTGTGAACCTAAAAGTGCTCTAAAAAACTGTCTTTTTAAAAAAATTACTCACATTAAAGCTTAATGCTTAATTGCACTACTATTCTCAAATTGAACTTATAATTTAAGACAACTTATGCCTTACACTTGTCTGTTTCCCAGTTCCTCCAGCCCTACACACACACACACACACACACACACACACACACTATTATCCCTAATAATAGAATGTTAGCCACGTTGGTAAGGCATTTCTGGGCTTTTCAGATGGCTGGCCCACACCACTCCCCATGATCTCAGCTCTCATACCTCTAGAAAATAATGGGGAAACCACTTGAGAAATATTTAACTTCCAGAGAGTCAGGTTATCTACAAATCTTGATTTTGTGTCTATAATCATTTTCCTTCTCCTCTTGTATATTCTCTTTGCTTTACTCTGACATAAATGAAAGTTGTGAGGCTTAAGATATACCTAGGTTTGAAAACCAATGTGTGGCTCTGACCTTGGACATAAACCAGATTCTCCCTCTCCTTGGAGAACAATTTCTCCATCTATGAAGTGGGAATAAGGGGCACCAGAGGATGCTGAGAACAGTACAATGCCTGGCATATAATAAGCATAAGGTTGCTTGACCTGTTCTCTGCCTCTTCTCATCTCTTCTTCCATAAATACTGAATTGGTTATAAGATATCCAGAATTAGCACCCCTTAAAATACATTGCTGCTTTTGCATTTCTAAACAGTCAAGCAATCATTATATCAATATATGAGGTCCCGCGTAGCCAGTGCTCTAATTGGTACCCTTCAGATGAGATCAGTTTGTTTTAAATTCTTTCACTATCCATCACTACCTTGTGTATTTATGCATCTCACTTCCCTTGCAGCTCTGAAGTTCTAGGACATCCCCAGGAAATTCACCTGGGATCAAAATCAAAGGTCAGCTCCCAGAAGTCTGCCTTAGTTGAGAAAAGTCACAGAGAACTTCCCTGTAGCTCAGTTGGTGAAGAATCTACATACAATGCAGGAGACCTGGGTTCGATTCCTGGGTAGGGAAGATCCTCTGGAGAAGGAAATGGCAAACTACTCCAGTATTCTTGCCTAGAGAATCCCATGGACAGAGGAACCTGGCAGGCTACTGTCCATGGGTTTGCAAGAGTCGGACACGACTTAGCAACAAACAGAAAGCCAGATGAGCTAGGCATGGTGCTCGAGATGGTTTCAGTTCAAGCCACAGTCACTAAAACTCTACCACTGTAGTTCATGAACACCTACTGGACAGAAAGTGTACTGCACTGGCTACCTGGGGCGAGGCAGAATCAGGAAATCTTAAATTGTCTACATTGCCCCAAGCCAGTTTTGAATCTTCCAAGGAAAGTGAATGCCGGGACTGCCTCAGTCCTTTTCCGCCTACATTCCTACCATCTGTGCCACCTCTTCTGAAGGTCCTCTAATCTCTCAAAGTTGCTTTGACCCTCAAGAAGCAGATGAAGATATGGAATGACAAAACAGCCACTGAGCACTAATGAGGAATGATGTGAGGATATTTTCTGCTTTCAGACCAAGCTGTGTACTGGGCAATGGATACATTTCTTCTAAGCTAAAACAACTCAGTCAGAAACACAACCAAAGTAATCTCACCTACTATTTTAATCCAGTTACTTCAGTCATTCAAACAATAAAATTATCTCAGCTGCGGTGAAATCTAATTGATGTTATGGCAGTTAAGCCTTAAACACCCTTCTCTATCAGTCATAGAAACTGGGGCTCTGTATTACCCTCAGTAGTCAAACTTTTAAAGCCTAATTGTTGGCCTTAAACCATACTTAAAAAAGGGGCCGATAGTAAATATGTCTTATTTCTGGTTCAGTTCGTCTACATGCCTAACCAGGTAAACTGCTTGGCACCAGTCTTCCCAACTTTGAAAAAAAATAAAACATGTTGTTAAAACATTAAGGACAGAATAATTATGATAATTGAGATAATAACAATGAACTTGATTCTCCCTCTGCTTTGAGGACTAACTATACCTCAGCCCCTGTTTTCCTACCCAGTGGGCAATGGCTAACTTATAAACTTGGCCACACCAGCTTCAGTTATCAGACCTCAATTTCTGCTTTAAGAATAGACAAAAATCAGATCCAATAATAAGTACAAGTGTTATGGGAGAAATCAATGTTTGCTAATGCTTTCAGATCTTGATTGAAAACTGCCTAGGGGAGAACATTTTTTAATAATTATGTTTGCATTCTGTTCACATAAATTCACTCAATTTTCAATGTGGTTGAGGTTCGGCTTCCTCTGAAGTTTTTTCTATTACATTCTACCTTGAGAAAAATCTTGTGGGAGCATGTTTAGGGTGTCATGTTGTTATTATTAGTTTTTCTTTTTGCAAAGTAGGTTTTGAGAAATTCTTCTTTCCTAGAAGATAAAAATTTGTAACTGAACAGTAGTTGACAGCATTCTGTTAAAACTATATGCCCTGTCTCCAGATAACGTAGATTTAGGCAGCTGCAGTTGACATCCCTGGAAACGGGAACAGACAACAAAATGAAAGCACAGATAGCTGTGGGCAGGAACTGTTATAATGAACTCAGCCTACTGTCCAATTCATAATTTTAAGAACCAAATCTTACTAAATGCCTACAGAGCTTTCGTTTCAAATCTTTTGTTTAAATTTTGTATGCAAATTATGGAGATGCACTTGTTTCCAAACTATTGAAACAGATTTTGGAGCCATGTTGTTTCAAGTGACTGCAGTGCAGAAACATCTCTTTTCAATTAGCTCTGAAACCTCTTTCAACAGCCTTTCATAAATAGGCCAACATCAATGGCATGCTCGGATTCAGCGCAGATCTCTAATGGAAATGCACAATGGGCCTTGCGCCATGCCTGCAGGGGCAAACATCTTCCATTTCAGACAGATCCAATGAGAAGTTTTGCCAGCTATTCTGGGTCTCTCACTTTTTGGTCTTAGGTTTAGCTCATCGCTAATCAATGCCTGTGCTTTTTAATTACATTGTATAGTCAGTAATGATTTGTCACTCATTGAACCTGGGCAGTCTTCTGAGCTATCATGGATGTAAACAACTGCAAAGGCAAGGTAACCTTAACTGCCAGGACTCCACATGGGAAAAGAGAGACATTTCCCTGAGAAAAGGCAATGCTGAGTTTGGAAGAAAGAAAAGAAAGGTAATATCCTTATATTTAAGTTGCACTAAGTAATAGAGGCCTATCGTTTCACTGTCCAGAATCCTAGACTGGAAACACTTGCCAATTAAATGGTCTATATAACTCTTGTATCTTCTGTAGCACTTATCAATGACCTGAGTTATCCTGGACAGTCAGTAGATATTAATCGATTGATAAAGACAAGCCTTTCTTTTCTTCTTTTTTTAATATTGACATTTCCCTCTTGTAGTCAGAAGAGAAATTCTGAAAATGACTTTATGTTCCAATAACTAGGAATGCAGAGATGAATGGTACTTGAGATTAAAAATATTATTTTTCAGTGAATGACCAACTATCTCACAATCTGAGGTGATAGTCAATATATTTATTATCGGTTAAGAACAGACAGATAAGAATCAGTAAGAACAAATATTTAACCAGTCAGAATGAATGCTGTTCAAGCCCTGCCCAGAAAACAGATTGGTTATGCTAAGCAAAAAATAAAACCGAAAACAAAACAAAAATGTCTGTCAATAAGAAGAAAAAAAACCCTAAGTCCAAAAATATCTAACTACTATTTTCATTTTTCTTTGTATTTTAAAGTCTTTCTCTCTGTCAAAATATACTGTAACATAGATGCTAGACTACATCTGTAAGAGTAAGTTACTGGGAAATTAAACCTCTGTGTTCATTTGGATGCTGTACCTCAAATAGACTTAATCCCATTGCTCCTGATGCTAGCAATAAGACGATTCTCTAGTGATATGTTAATATAATGGGTAAGAGAAACCAGACACTGGTATGCTTCTCCTAACATAAAATTAATAAGTAAAGGTATGATTTATTTTACAGAAGATAAATTAATAGATAATTATTCCATTTGCAAAATATATATCAAGTATGCTCTTAGAATCCCTTTAAGTAGCAAGAATCACTAGTGCCTTTAAAATATGCTACTTTGGTAAAACACTACTGGCATTCTCATTAAAACTGGGAAGAAAGACAACAAAGCCTGTTAGCTCACCTCATCTGAAAGCTTTAGCCAATACAATAAAGTAGGAAAAAGATGTAATAAGTATAAGATTCAGAAAGGAGAAAACAACATTTCATTATTTGTCTATGATTGCTTATGAAAAATATGTATTAGTATTTATGAAGGACCAACTTAAAGATCTAATAAAAGGTCATAGTAAAGTATAAACAGAATACAAAGATTTTGCACTTAAAAGAAATTACACTTTAGAAAATGTAATTGGAAATTCACATTGAATATGAAAATTCACAATACTGAAAAATATGTATTAGAAGTAAGCAGTAATATATTTGTCAAAGCCCTAAATTAAGAAAACTGGAACATAAGAGAAGATCAGATTAATGAAAAAATGATTAATACTTCAATTTAAAAAAGATAATATTGGAAGATATCAATTCTTCATTAATGTAGACTACAAACTTAATTCTATTTGAAATTGCAATATGGTTTTTACAACAAAGAAAATAAATCTAAAGTTCATTAAAAAGAAATAGCTAGGGAAGATTTATTAAGAATTTTTCATCAGTCAAATAATTTTAAAAGACTTCAACCAAATATTAAATTAATTGACAAAAGTACGATACTTCTAATACTATGGTAGTGAAACAGAAATTAAATAACAGAAAAATTGAGCCTCATAGAATGTTAAGAAACAGTCTGTTATATATTCAGGTATTTAAAAGCATTTCAAATAAATAAAGGAAAAAAATTCTTCCAAAAATTATATTCACACAAGTTGTTTCCATATCTTGGCAATATAAATAATGGTGCCATGAACACTGAGGTACATATATCTTTTTGAATTAATGTTTTCATTTTCTTTGGATAAATACCCAGCATTGGTAGTTCTATTTTTAATTTTCTGAGGAATCTCCACACTGTTTTCCATTGAGGCTTCACCAGTTTACAAACCCACCAACAGTTCACAAGGATTTCCTTTTCTACACATCATCACCAACACTTGTTATTTGTTGTCTTTTTGACAATAGCCATCTAATGAGTGTAAGGTGATAGTTTGCTGCGGTTTTGATTTGCATTTCCCTGATGATGTTGAGCATTTTTTCATGTGCCTGTTGGCACATTTTTTCATCTATCTGTGTGTCTTCTTTGGAAAAGTGTTTATTCAGTTCCTCTGCCCAGTTTTTCATCGGATTTCTTTTATATTGAGCTGTATGAATTCTTTATATATTTTGGATGTTAATCATATATATAGTTTGCAAATATCTTCCCCCATTCAATAGGCAGCCTTTTCATTTTGTTGATAGTTTCCTTTTCTGTGCAAAAGCTTTTTAGTTTGATGGAGTCCCATTTTGTTTATTTTTGCTTTTGTTTCCCTTGCCTGAGGAGACAGAACCAAAACGATATTTCTAAGACTGATGTCAAAGACATTCTTCACTCTTTAAAAAAGAAATCAAATATATTTAATTATTGCAAAATGCGGCCAGCACACTAAGCGCAGGTGGTGGCGGCCGCGCAGAGCTACCACACGTCCGAGGTCAGGGGCAGTGGCCTAGAGTGCCAGGTTGCAATGGTGCAGGAACGGCCAAGAGGAGCTACCCATCCTCCGGGGCCAAGGACGGAGGCCGAGAGGAGCTACCTCGCATCCGAGGTCAGGGCGGCGGCTGGGAGGAGCCACCCCGCGTCTGAGGCCAGGGGCGGCGGCTGGGAGGAGCAACCCCAAGTCCAAGGAGCGGTGGCTGCATGGGCGCAGAAGGGCCTGGAGGAGCCATCCCACGTTGAAGGTCAGGAAGGGCGGCGGTGAGGAGATACCCCTCATCCAAGGTAAGGAGCAGTGGCTGCCCTTAGCTGGAGCAGCCATGAAGAGATACCCAACGCCCAAGGTAAGAGAAACCCAGTTAGATGGTAGGTGTTGCAAGAGGGCATCAGAGGGCAGACACACTGAAACCATACTCACAGAAAACTAGTCAATCTAATCACACTAGGACCACAGCCTTGTCTAACTCAATGAAACTAAGCCATGCTGGCGGGGCAATCCACGACGGGCAGGTCCTGGTGGAGAGGTCTGACAGAATGTGGTCCACTGGAGAAGGGAATGGCAAACCACTTCAATATTCTTACCTTGAGAACCCCATGAACAGTAGGAAAAGGCAAAATGATAGGATGCTGAAAGAGGGACTCCCCAGGTCAGTAGGTGCCCAATATGCTACTGGAGATCAGTGGAGAAATAACTCCAGAAAAAATGAAGGGATGGAGCCAAAGCAAAATCAATACCCAGCTGTGGATGTGACTAGTGATAGAAGCAAGGTCCGATGCTGTAAAGAGCAATATTGCATAGGAACCTGGAATGTCAGGTCCATGAATCAAGGCAAATTGGAAGTGGTCAAACAAGAGATGGCAAGGGTGAACGTCGACATTCTAGGAATCAGTGAACTAAAATGGACTGGAATGGGTGAATTTAACTCAGATGACCATCATATCTACTATTGCAGGCAGGAATCCCTCAGAAAAAATGGAGTAGCCATCATGGTCAACAAAAGAGTCCGAAATGCAGTACTTGGATGCAATCTCAAAAACCACAGAATGATCTCTGTTCATCTCCAAGACAAACCATTCAATATCACGGTAATCCAAGTCTATGCCCCAACCAGTAACACTGAAGAAGCTAAAGTTGAACGGTTCTATGAAGACCTACAAGACCTTTTAGAACTAACATACAAAAAAGATGTCCTTTTCATATAGGGGACTGGAATGCAAAAGTAGGAAGTCAAGAAACACCTGGAGTAACAGGCAAATTTGGCCTTGGAATGCAGAATGAAGCAGGGCAAAGACTAATAGAGTTTTGCCAAGAAAATGCACTGGTCATAGCAAATACTCTCTTCCAACAACATAAGAGAAGAATCTACACATGGACATCACCAGATGGTCAACACCAAAATCAGATTGATTATATTCTTTGCAGCCAAAGATGGAGAAGCTCTATACAGTCAACCAAAACAAGACCAGGAGCTGACTGTGGCACAGATCATGAACTCCTTATTACCAAATTCAGACTCAAATTGAAGAAAGTAGGGAAAACCGCTAGACCATTCAGGTATGACCTAAATCAAATCCCTTATGATTATACAGTGGAAGTGAGAAATAGATTTAAGGGATTAGATCTGATAGACAGTGCCTGATGAACTATGGAATGAGGTTTGTGACATTGTACAGGAGACAGGGATCAAGACCATCCCCATGGAAAAGAAATGCAAAAAAGCAAAATGGCTGTTTGAGGAGGCCTTACAAATAGTTGTGAAAAGAAGAGAAGCGAAAAGCAAAGGAGAAATGGAAAGATATAAGCATCTGAATACAGAATTCCAAAGAATAGCAAGAAGAGATAAGAAAGCCTTCTTCAGCAATCAATGCAAAGAAATAGAGGAAAACAACAGAATGGGAAAGACTAGAGATCTCTTCAAGAAAATTAGAGATACCAAGGGAACATTTCATGCAAAGATGGGCTCAATAAAGGACAGAAATGGTCTGGACCTAACAGAAGCAGAAGATATTGAGAAGAGGTGGCAAGAATACACAGAAGAACTGTACAAAAAAGATCTTCACGACCAAGATAATCATGATGGTGTGATCACTCATCTAGAGCCAGACATCCTGGAATGTGAAGTCAAGTGGGCCTTAGAAAGCATCACTACGAACAAAGCTAGTGGAGGTGATGGCATTCCAGTTGAGCTGTTTCAAATCCTGAAAGATGATGCTGTGAAAGTGCTGCACTCAATATGCCAGCACATTTGGAAAACTCAGCAGTGGCCACAGGACTGGAAAAGGTCAGTTTTCATTCCAATCCCAAAGAAAGGTAATGCCAAAGAATGTTCAATCTACCGCACAATTGCACTCATCTCACATGCTAGTTAAATAATGCTCAAAATTCTCCAAGCCAGGCTTCAGCAATACGTGAACTGTGAACATCCTGATGTTCAAGCTGGTTTTAGAAAAGGCAGAGGAACCAGAGATCAAATTGCCAATATCTGCTGGATCATGGAAAAAAAAAGAGAGTTCCAGAAAAACATCTATTTCTGCTTTCTTGACTATGCCAAAGCCTTTGACTGTGTGGATCACAACAAACTGTGGAAAACCTGACCTGCCTCTTGAGAAATCTGTATGCAGGTCAGGAAGCAGCAGTTAGAACTGGACATGGAACAACAGACTGGTTCCAAATAGGAAAAGAAGTACGTCAAGGCTGTATATTGTCACCCTGCTTATTTAACTTCTATGCAGAGCACATCATGAGAAATGCTGGACTGGAAGAAATACAAGCTGGAATCAAGATTGCCGGGAGAAATATCAATCACCTCAGATATGCAGATGACACCACCCTGATGGCAGAAAGTGAAGAGGAACTAAAAAGCCTCTTGATGAAAGTGAAAGAGGAGAGCAAAAAAGTTGGCTTAAAGCTCAACATTCAGAAAATGAAGATCATGGCATCCAGTCCCATCACTTCATGGGAAATAGATGGGGAAACAGTGGAAACAGTGTCAGACTTTATGTTTTTGGGCTCCAAAATCACTGCAGGTGGTGACTGCAGCCATGAAATTAAAAGACGCTTACTCCTTGGAAGAAAAGTTATGACCAACCTAAATAGCATATTCAACAGCAGAGACATTACTTTGCCGACTAAGGTCCATCTAGTCAAGGCTATGGTTTTTCCTGTGGTCATGTATGGATGTGAGAGTTGGACTGTGAAGAAGGCTGAATGCTAAAGAATTGATGCTTTTGCACTGTGGTGTTGGAGAAGACTCTTGATAGTCCCTTGGACTGCAAGGAGATCCAACCAGTCCATTCTGAAGGAGATCAGCCCTGGGATTTCTTTGGAAGGAATGATGCTAAAGCTGAAACTCCAGTACTTTGGCCACCTCATGTGAAGAGTTGACTTATTGGAAAAGGCTCTGATGCTGGGAGGGATTGGGGGCAGGAGGAGAAAGGGATGACAGAGGATGAGATGGCTGGATGGCATCACTGACTCGATGGACATGAATCTGAGTGAACTCTGGGAGTTGGTGATGGACAGGGAGGCCTGGCATGCTGCGATTCATGCGGTCGCAAAGAATCGGACACGACTGAGTGACCGAACTGAACTGAACTGAACACCTGGATTTGAATTTCTACAGTTATAAAACCTATAGAATTTCCAAGACAATTAATTGTGATAGTTGGCCAGGATGCCTACCAGGTAAAAACAGCAAGGAGTGAAGAGGTCCTGAACTAATGATACAGGAGCCTCTGGAAGTTACAACTCTATAACGTCTTGATATTATAGTATACAAATTATGAAGTACAATTTTTATAATCTAAAGGAAATTCTGAAGATTGTGGCCTCTCCCAAATTAAAAAATCCAGCAAATGCCACAATCCTTATTTAATCCCCTTAAAAATGCCACATGTCATTTTTTTTTTCCCCAAAGTTAAGTACAGTTGTATTTGTAAAACAGGCAGTAGTAGGTAGCTATTCTCTTCTCCAGAGGCTCTTCCTGACCCAGGGATCAAACCTGGGTCTCCTGCATTGCAGGCAGATTCTTTGTCATTTGAGCTACCAACAAAGGCCAATTCTATGTCACTTATTCTTTTAATCGAATCAAAATTTAGATCCAGTGGGTCAACTGAGATCAAAACATAAGGCTGTGTAGAATTAGCATATCAATTACCTAAAATTATGTCTCAGAATGACCACAGCTAGTAAGTATACACAGTAGTTTCCTCCCAAAGAATATTTAAAAATATGCCCTGCTTTTCCCATTGTTGCCTTTTATTGGGCTTCTTGCTCTGTGCATATTTCAAAGAAAGTTACAAAATGAGCTGATTTCCACATGCAATTTGGCCTCCTTATCATCAAATTCTCCCAGTAGGGCCTTCGAGGCACTGCTTCAGGAGCTCTGGATGTCAATCCTCTCTAGAACAAATTAATGATACTGGCTGGGGCATGCCTGGGCATCAGTTTCCTTATCTGAAAAATGACAGTTGCAAACTGAATGATTTCTAATATTCCTTCTGGTTTTATGTCTCTTCAGCCTCAAAATGAGTGAGTGTTCAGTATAATTAACTGACAGAAATCAGTTTTTAAATAACCTCATTAAATCGCTGAACTGGGGCACCTTATTTCTTAGATTGGAGAAGCATTACAGCCTTGGGAAAATGTAATAGTCAACTACTGCTCTTCTAATACTGCATAACAAACAAATCCCAAACTCAGTGGCTTAAACAATTATTTGCACAGGTCTGCAGGTGGCTGGGACAGCTCTGCCTCAGCCTGTGAAAGGTGCAGACGTTGGCCTGTACTTGGGCTCCTGACCCAAGGCAACTGGGGAGGCTGGTCTGTGTGTCTCATCCTGGGGTTCAAGTTGAAGGGGAGCAAACACCCAGCATGTATTCTATTAATATGAAGCTCAGAAACTCCCAAAGTGGGCAGGTGGAAAGACTGATCCCTCCTAAGACCCTAGTTCAAAACTGTTGATTGCCACTTCCATCTTCTCCATGGGTCAGAGCTGATCCATGGCTAAGCTTAACATGATTAAGGCAGAAAAGAGACTTCTTCCACTGAAGTGGGGAGTGGGGAAGGGAGTAAGTACTTATGAAAAAAAAAATTCTAATCTTCCACCATGCACAATGACAGACAGCCCAAAGAGGAAGTAACTCATGGATGCAATGTTCTAGGTGACTTAATTAAAGGCATAATTATCATTCACTTACTCAGCAAACATTTTAGAGGACTTTCTATGTGCCAGGCACTATGCTAGAAACACCAACACTTGGTGGTAGATTAGATGATGAGGATACAGAAAAACAAAGAAAGAAGGAAAGAAGGTAACTCCTAGATTTTAAGCTTGTGTTAGCTGAATGATGGTAGCAATTGCTGAAATAGGGAAGGCTTGGGGAGAAGCAGGTTTGGGGGTAGGGATTCATAGGGTCCATTTTGAACTTTGACACGTGCACTGGTCTTTGCTCTTTACAATGCGCTTTCACATATGTCATGTCCTGTCAATTTTCATCTTGACAAGACAGAATGGGTAATAGGCCATTTTAGTTTTTTAGTGCTGCCTAAACAAATTAGCACAAATTCAGCAACTTGAAACTACACAAATTGATTATCTCCCAATTGCCTTGGGTCAGGAGCCCAAGTACAAGTTAGCTGGGTCCTCTGCTCAGGTCAAATAGGCTGAAATCAGGCTGCACATCCTCATCTGAGGTTTGAGGTTCTCTTCTAAATATTCATTTCCTTGCAAGTGAAGGACAGAGGTCTTTGTTGTCTTGCTGCCCATTAGTCAGGCTCATTTTAAGCTTTTAGAAGCTACTTGCCCCCTCACAACACAGGTTACATGTTTGCTTTCTTTCTTCAAGCTGGCAGAAACCTGTCTCTTTGACTTATTCTCACACCAGCCAAGAAAACTCTCTGCTTTTAAAGAATGTGTGATTAGATTAGGTCCACACAGTCATCTCCATATTACAAGCTCTACTGACTTGGGACTTTCATTCCATCTGCAAAATCCTTTCACAGCAGTACCTAAATTTGTGTTTGGCTAAATGAGAAGAGGACAGGAATCTTGAGAGGACCATCTTAGAATTCTGTCTACTCCATAAACACACTTTGCAGAAGACACAACTGAACCTTGGTTGAATCAACCACCAGCAGAAAACCTGTCCTGGGGTGAGGCATCTATCTGACCTTAATCTTGCAATTCAGTCCAAGATGCCTTTTCCCATGGCCGGCATCCTCCCTCTCTCCAGGAACATTTCCTGCAACACAGTGACTACTTCCTCCCCTTGAAGCCCTGAACTATAAATAAGACAGCACCCTACAAAATTATAATTCCATTATTATTTACATCTTCATGTGTCATATCTCACACAACACTTAAGCACCTGCTGTAGGAAGTAACCAGCGCAGGGAGTTTTGTTCTGTATATTTAGAGAATCATGGTTGTGTGTACATCTGATGTTAGCAATTACTATAGAAAGTTTTCACGACCATAAAAAAGACCAGCATGCTGTAAAACCAGCATATTAATGTGGTGCTAATGTTAATAACATTACCTTAGGAAAAGGAGTCCCATTATCAATAGCGCCTGAAAAACACTGAATTAAACAAAATGAATACAGTAATGCAGGAGCTTTTAAGACATTTAATATGTTAATATGTGTTATGGAGCAACAAAGGGAGATATAATATGCTAACTTGATACTGAGCACTTTTCTATTAAGCATCTCTATGTGCCAGCATTCTGCAAAACACACTGAATTAGGTGAGACCCTGCCACTTCCCTTCCACTCATCACAGTCAAGAAGTGCCCCTGACATCCCTGACTTTTGTGGTCATGTTAAGGGTAGGATAGGTAAGCCCATTCTACCCTAAGAAGTTCTCTGTTCTCAAAATAACCGGTAATAAGGCACTGTAGCCTGTCTGATGGTGTCCAGTAATAGGTGTGCCTGGAAGAACCAAAGAGAAAATGTATCAAAACTGAAACTCTTTTTTTAAGGTCTTACAGAATACATTTCGGACTGAATCTGGACAGAACGTAAGGTCTAAAATGTGTCCTTTACATGAATGAGGAAAAAAAATATATTGGAAGGGGCAGAAAAAGGCCTCCAGCTCAGACATAAATTTTCACGTCAGGGGACCTGAGAGGGATATCAAAGTGAATATTAAATTCATCCAAGATAACTAACCTAAAAGACTGAGACATCAAATCTGACATCAGTTCCCCAAAACTTGGTGATAAATCTATGGCTAGACATAAGAAAGATGACATGCCTCACTCAGCATGCCTGACGGTTTCCAAAGTGCTTAGAGGATACCTGGGAATATATCGCAGGTGACCCCAGATGTACACTAAATGGTGGGCAACTCTCTTCATTTGGATTTTCAAATTAACAGACAGAGACATAACATTATTTTCCTGATCCAAACAGAGGAACTGAGAAAAAACAACAAAAAAGACAACTTAGTCCTTCAATGATTAATATTTCTCCAAGCATCTGCATCTTTCTCCAGTGCTCTTTCAACCTCTCTTGTTTGTCATCAAGAAACAATGCTGATGGCCTGGTGTGGGTTCTGCAGAGAAGAAACCCCACAGATTCACATAATGTTTCCTGGAGCTCATGGCAAGGACTCAACTAAGACATTACTGGAAAATGATCACCAAATGGCCAATTCACTGCCGTTGTCAATGGACAGAGCAGCATGTCCCACTGCTTACACACCAGTCCTAGAGCTTCGCTAAGATCAACACAGAGATTGTAAGTCTCTTAATTACTAATCCTTACCAAATAGGAACTCTGTAGTAGGAACTCTGTAGTGGAGAAAGTAGGGAGATGCTGAGCTGAGTTTTCTTTAGGTGAGAACACATGCTTTTGCTGGTCCATTTCCTTTTTCACATTCTCTCCCATTCTTCAGCTCCTGTCCAAAGGGGCCATCATCTTCCTCCTCAGAGCTCAGTTATTTCACTGCTCAGGGGAGACACTAAACACCAACAGTTCAAACAAACATCTCTTGTGTTCTGCACACTCTTTTCACCAAACACACTGTGATCAATCTGGAGATAGTTCCCTTGAATATCAGCTCTAGAAATGGGCACAGGAAACGTGGGCCCTCATATTTTCAAGGAGAGAGATCAGAAAATAGTATATTAGTGTTCAGGAAGGTAACCAAATTCTCTGATATACTCCTAGTAGGAAGTTGTCCTGATCAGAAGCTCTATATTCTTTGGTTTTATAATCATTTATCATGTATTCAGTGAGCATTTTATCAAGTGCATGATACATACAAGAGCTTCCCAGGTGACTCAGTGGTAAAAAACCTGCCTGCAGTGCAGGAGCTGCAGGAGACGTGGGTTCGATCCCTGGGTCAGGAAGATCCCCTGGAGGAGGGCATGGCAACCTACTTCAGTATTCTTGCCTGGAGAGTCCCAAAGACAGAGGAGCCTGATGGACTACAGTCCATAGGGTTGCAAAGAGTCAGACACAATTGTAGCAACTTAGCATTCATGCATGACACATACAAATACTGCCCTAGAAGCTGAAAATGCAATGGTAAAGGCCAAGAGGAACACATGAAGTTCAGTTTCATGGAGAAACAGAGAAGCACTTGCAATATAGATTTATTACAGTTACAATAGTAACTCAAAGCGCTGTGGGTTCACAGAGGCCAGACAGCTAGACCAGAAGGAAGGCATGGTCCAAGAAGACAAAGGAGGGGATGTCTGAACTGGGTTTGGAAGGCTCAGTAGGAGCACAAACTCTCATTTATTTTTAGGTAGTTGGTTACTACCCACCTTGCTCCAGAAAAAAACTTTAAAGGAAATTTCAAAGACATATACAATACCAAAAGATTACAAATGCAAAATAAGTTGTACTTTTTTTTAAAGTTGGGTGGGAGAGAGTAAACAGAAAAGAGTGGGGGAACCAGTGGGCCTAGAGATGGAAGTTGTTGCTGTTTAGTCACTAAGTCATATCAGACTTTTTTGTGATCCCATGGACTGTAGCCAACCAGGTTCCTCTGTCCATGGGGTTTTCCAGGCAAGAATACTGGAGTGGGTTGCCATTTCTTCTCCAGGGGATTTTCCCAAACTAGGAATCAAACTCGCATCTCTTGCATTGCAGGAAGACTCTTTACTGCTGAGCCACCTGGGAAGCCCTGGGATGAAGTTGAATGCATGCTATTAGATGTCTTTGTGAGTCACCTCATCTTTGTGAGATGAGGTGCAAGGCAAAGAGTCAGACGCGACTGAGTGACTGAGCTTGAGCTTGAAAGCAATGTGGTTTGTGGAAGGGTTCACAACTTTGAACAGCTGGGAAAGCAAGATGAGCAGCCCAATAATAGAAGAGATGGGGGAGGTGATGCAAAGAGAGAGGGCAGGATGAATTCCAAGTGTATTTTAAATGGTTTAAACATTTGCCTAAGATTCACCCAATGGAGATGACAGTCACATGTAGCCCATTCTACAATTCAGTAGTAGGGCATTTCAAACACCCAGTGCTTTGAAAATGATATCTCTGGTTACTGTTTTTTTTAATTCTTAATAATTTTGGTACATTGTGCAGCTGTTTCTTTTAACTACTTTTTATGTTTAAAATATTTTAGATTTTATTTTTTCTAGGGCTATTTCTCAGTTCTTAAATTTTGAATTAGATTTTAATAGATGACTTCTTTTGTCATCTTTTTTATTTTCCTTTATAACCTTAAACTAAAAGAATAGAGAAGTTAAGTTAGAAGCAACTGTGGTATAATAGACATGACTGAGCAACTTCATTTTCACTTTTCAGTTTCATGCATTGGAGAAGGAAATGGCAACCCACTCCAGTGTTCTTGCCTGGAGAATCCCCGGGACGGGGGAGCCTGCTGGGCTGCCATCTATGGGGTCGCACAGAGTCGGACACGACTGAAGCGACTTAGCAGCAGCAGCAGCAACAGTGGTACAATAATAAATATGATAATTGCTAACATTTACTGAGCACCTATTAGATGGCAGACATTTCCTAAGAGTTTCACATTAATAATTAATCTTCACAACAACTCTGTCAGGCGATGACTTTAATAGCACCATTTTATAGACAAGAAAACTAAAGCACAGAAAGGCCAACCCTCTTCATTTTTCACCAAAATCATATCTGTACTGGAGGAATTTCACCACAAAAAATTAGCATCCCGGTTCTCAATAAATACATGTTGAATGAATGAATGTCACTGATATCTGACATCTTATTCTTAATAATAAATGATTATATTAATATTGTATTCCATTTGATTTCATAGAAAGAAAGAAAGACTGCACTAAGTCATGTCCAACTCTTGCGATCCCACAAACTGTAGCCCGCCAGGCTCCTCTGTCCATGGGATTCTCCAGGCAAGAATACTGGAGTGAGTTGCCATTTCCTTCTCCAGGGAATCTTCCCGACTCACGGACTGAACCCAGGTCTCCCGCATTGCAGGCAGATGCTTTACCGACTGAGCTATATCCTGTCCTCAAAAGGACCCTGTGAGGTAAATGGGCAGAGGAAACTGAGGGAACATAAAGGAGACAAAATAAACAAACAGGACAGATCGTCTGATGCCACTCTGTGCTCGTCCTAAGACCTAAATCATTTTTCCTAAAGGTATTAACTCCTACTTCTGGTGTCTTTCTACATTATCCTAATACCGTAATGGCTATTAAGTGGCCCCAGCTAACATAAATGGTTTTCATTCCCTTTTAACCAATACAGAGTGTTCAACCCGGTATTCTAACTTACAAAAATAATAAAACTAACTTCCCTGACTACACAAACCCCCACCAAAAACATTTCCAGAAAAGGAATTATGAAAGTACGCAAAGTTCGAAACTTAAAGACAAACCACTAGAGAAGTGTTTGATGATACTACCTCAATTCTCAATTGTATTGCCATTATGATTAGCATTATGCCTACTGCTGCCAAGAATATCTGGGAGTAGAAGTCGGAGCATCTACTCTGGAGAGAAAGTGGACAATATCTATCAAAATCACAACACGCATACCCACTGACCCAGCAATTCCTAAAGATGTTCGTTCTCTCACATGAGAGTAAAAATAGACGCAGATATCACTGCAGCACTGTTTTGAAGAGAAAGTGTTAGCAATAAACAAATAATAGAGGGTGACTTAAATTAACTATTATACATCCAAAACTTGGGTGGAAGGGTGGGGAAGGAAAAGAAAAAGGAATGGATCTAGATAGCAGAGTAAGAGGACATGGAGCTCACCTCTGCCCATGAACACATCTAGCTGTGGAATAATTCTCACTGCAAACTAACTTGAAACTGTCATAAACACGCCTATACAACCAAGGTGATAAGAAAGATCCCCATGGAACCTGGCAGGAAAGGAAGAGAAGAAATCAGGCTGGGACCTTTTCCCCAGGGAGGGGACTCAGAGGAAAAAAGGAGAATACAGGGCCACAGTTCAGCCCTGGGAAGTGAACAGTTTGAGCCATATATCGAGTGCCCCAGTCCTGCGGCTTGACACAAGGAAGACGAGCCCCTGTGGCTGGCTGGATGGCTGCTAAGACTAACAGGAGGGCTGTGAGGAGCTTGGAATCCACTGGGCAGACATGCGTGCACATGGCTTGCTCCCAAGACAGGGCGTAGAGAGTAGAGTGAGGACGGCTCCAGCGGCCGCCCGACTTCCCATGACTGCTCTGTGCACACCGCAGCCTGAGTTGAGAGAACATGCTGGCCCCACTTACTTCACATCACAGCTCCGCACTGGACTGAGGGCTGTGACATCTGGGGAGACCACTCATCCATGAGACACAGAGGTGATTCAAACCTGGGGCCGCATCTGAGGGAGCAGAGGCACCCATGGCTGGTGCTTATTCAGGCAGCACATCAGAAGCAGCCCCGATGCCTGACAGCATCCAGACTGCCACAGCCCCGGCCCTAATACATGCGGAGAGCACACACCGGCCCTGCCTGCCCTGTGGCACGGCTCCGTAGCAGGGCAGTGGCAGTGAGGGTAGGGGCTGTGGTCGGCTGTGAAACATGGAGGAGTCTCGGACCCGAGGCTGCTTCTGAGCAGGACAGGCAGGGCCATTGCTGGTGCTCACACAGCAGCACATCAGAGGTAGCACAAGTCTCTACCATGAGCTGGGAGTTCCCACGGGCTCCTCTTCCTCCAGCCCTTCTCCCCTCTGGGGCAAAGGGCCCAGTGCTTGCAGAAGGGAGAACACACATTTAAAAGGAACAGAGCCAGTTTGCATTCAAACTTAGGACTTCCACTCCAGCATGTGCCATCCAAGCTCACCCCTGATAAGACAGAAGCTTTCCAAGAAGACATACAGATGGCTAACAGGTACATGGAGAGATGTCACTATTACTAATTATTCAGTTCAGTTCAGTTGCTCAGTCGTGTCCGACTCTTTGCGACCCCATGAATCGCAGCACGCCAGGCCTCTCTGTCCATCACCAACTCCCGGGGTTCACTCAGACTCACGTCCATCGAGTCAGTGATGCCATCCAACCATCTCATCCTCTGTCGTCCCGTTCTCCTCCTGGCCCCAATCCCTCCCAGCATCAGAGCCTTTTCCAATGAGTCAACTCTTCGCATGAGGTGGCCAAAGTACTGGAGTTTCAGCTTTAGCATCATTCCTTCCAAAGAAATCCCAGGGCTGATCTCCTTCAGAATGGACTGGTTGGATCTCCTAGCAGTCCAAGGGACTCTCAAGAGTCTTCTCCAACACCACAGTTCAAAAGCATCAATTCGTCAGCACTCAGCCTTCTTCACAGTCCAACTCTCACATCCATACATGACCACAGGAAAAACCATAGCCTTGACTAGATGGACCTTAGTCGGCAAAGTAATGTCTCTGCTTTTGAATATACTATCTAGGTTGGTCATAACTTTTCTTCCAAGGAGTAAGCATCTTTTAATTTTATGGTTGCAGTCACCATCTGCAGTGATTTGGAGCACCAAAAAATAAAGTCTGACACTGTTTCCACTGTTTCCCAATCTATTTTCCATGAAGTGATGGGACCGGATGCCGTGATCTTCGTTTTCTGAATGTTGAGCTTTAGGCCAACTTTTTCACTCTCCATTTTCACTTTCATCAAGAGGCTTTTTAGTTCCTCTTCACTTTCTGCCATAAGGGTGGTGTCATCTGCATATCTGAGGTTATTGATATTTCTCCCGGCAATCTTGATTCCAGCTTGTGTTTCTTCCAGTCCGGCATTTCTCGTGATGTACTCTGCATAGAAGTTAAATAAGCAAGGTGACAATATACAGCCTTGATGTACTCCTTTTCCTATTTGGAACCAGTCTGTTGTTCTATGTACAGTTCTAACTGCTGCTTCCTGACCTGCATACAGATTTCTCAAGAGGCAGGTCAGGTGGTCTGGTATTCCCATCTCTTACAGAATTTTCCACAGTTTGTTGTGATCCACACAGTCAAAGGCTTTGGCATAGTCAAGAAAGCAGAAATAGATGTTTTTCTGGAACTCTTTTGCTTTTTCCATGATCCAGTGGATGTTGGCAATTTGATCTCTGGTTCCTCTGCCTTTTCTAAAACCAGCTTGAACATCTGGAAGTTCACAGTTCATGTATTGCTGAAGCCTGGCTTGGAGAATTTTGAGCATTACTTTACTAGCGTGTGAGATGAGTGCAATTGTGCGGTAGATTGAACATTCTTTGGCATTATCTTTCTTTGGGATTGGAATGAAAACTGACCTTTTCCAGTCCTGTGGCCACTGCTGAGTTTTCCAAATGTGCTGGCATATTGAGTGCAGCACTTTCACAGCATCATCTTTCAGGATTTGAAATAGCTCAACTGGAATGCCATCACCTCCACTAGCTTTGTTTGTAGTGATGCTTTCTAAGGCCCACTTGACTTCACATTCCAGGATGTCTGGCTCTAGATGAGTGATCACACCATCATGATTATCTTGGTCGTGAAGATCTTTTTTGTACAGTTCTTCTGTGTATTCTTGCCACCTCTTCTCAATATCTTCTGCTTCTGTTAGGTCCAGACCATTTCTGTCCTTTATTGAGCCCATCTTTGCATGAAATGTTCCCTTGGTATCTCTAATTTTCTTGAAGAGATCTCTAGTCTTTCCCATTCTGTTGTTTTCCTCTATTTCTTTGCATTGATTGCTGAAGAAGGCTTTCTTATCTCTTCTTGCTATTCTCTGGAACTCTGCATTCAGATGCTTATATCTTTCCTTTTCTCCTTTGCTTTTTGCCTCTCTTCTTTTCACAGCTATTTGTAAGGCCTCCCCAGACAGCCATTTTGCTTTTTGCATTTATTTTCCATGGGGATGGTCTTGATCGCTGTCTCCTGTACAATGTCATGAACCTCATTCCATAGTTCATCAGGCACTCTATCTATCAGATCTAGGCCCTTAAATCTATTTCTCACTTCCACTGTATAATCATAAGGGATTTGATTTAGATCATACCTAAATGGTCTAGCGGTTTTCCCTACTTTCTTCAACTTAAGTCTGAATTTGGTAATAAGGAGTTCATGATCTGTGCCACAGTCAGCTCCTGGTCTTGTTTTTGTTGACTGTATAGAGCTTCTCCATCTTTGGCTGCAGAGAATATAATCAATCTGATTTCGGTGTTGACCATCTGGTGATGTCCATGTGTAGAGTCTTCTCTTGTGTTGTTGGAAGAGGGTGTTTGCTATGACCAGTGAATTTTCTTGGCAAAACTCTATTAGTCTTTGCCCTGCTTCATTCCGCATTCCAAGGCCAAATTTGCCTGTTACTCCAGGTGTTTCTTGACTTCCTACTTTTGCATTCCAGTCCCCTATAATGAAAAGGACATCCTTTTTAGGTGTTAGTTCTAAAACGTCTTATAGGTCTTCATAAAACCGTTCAACTTCAGCTTGATAGGGCAAATGTTATGAGCATGTGGAGAAAAGGAACCCTCATACAATGTTGCTGGGAATGTAAATTGGTGTTATCACTACAGAGAACAGTATGGAGTTTCTTCAGAAACTTAAAAATGACACTACCATATGATACAATAATTCCACTCTTAGATATATATCTTTTGAAAAAAGATATTAAATATAAAGTGCTATATGCAGCTCAATATTTGTGGCAGCATTATTTACAACAGTCAAGATATGGAAGCAACCTTAGTTTCTAGCAACAGATGAATGGATAAAAAAGATGTGGTATATATACACAGGGCTTCCCTGATAGCTCAGCTGGGAAAGAATTGGCCTGCAATGCAGGAAACCCCAGTTCGATTCCTGGGTTGGGAAGAGCTGCTAGAGAAGGGATAGGATACCCACTCCAGTGTTCTTGGGCTTCCCTTGTGGTGCAGCTAGTAAAGAATCCACATGCAATGCAAGAAACCTGGGTTCAATCCATGGGTTGGGAAGATCCCCTGGAGAAGGGAAAGGCTACCAACTCCAGTATTCTGGCCTGGAGAATTAAATGGACTGTATAGTCCGTGAGGTCACAAAGAGTCAGTCACGACTAAGTGACTTTCACTTTCACTATATATACATATACCACTGTATACATGGAATGGAATATACTCAGCCACAAAAAAAAGAATGAAAAGAATGAAAAGAATGAAATTCTGCTATTTGCAACCATGTAGATGGACACAGTTTGAGAAGGAAATGGCAACCCACTCCAGTACTCTTGCCTAGAGAATCCTGTGGACAGAGGAGCCTGGTGGGCTGCTGTCCATGGGGTCACACAGTCAGACACAACTGAAGTGACTTAGCATGCATGCATGCATTGGAGAAGGAAATGGCAACCCACCCTAGTATTCTTGCCTGGAGAATCCCAGGGACAGAGGAGCCTAGTTGGCTGCCGTCTATGGGGTTGCACAGAGTTGGACACGACTGAAGTGACTTAGCAGCAGCAGCAGCAGCAGCAGATGGACATAGAGAGTATTATGTTTAGTGAAATAAGTCAGACAGATAAAGACGAATACTGTATGTTTTCACTTATATGTAGAATCTAAAAGTAAAACAGAGAAATACATATAACAAAATAGAAACAGACTCACAGATATAGAAAACAAACTAGTGGATACCAATGAGGAGAGAGGAGTGGGGAGGGTCAAGATGGAGTATGGGATTGAGATATAAACTATTATGCAGAAAATAGATAAGCAACAAGGACATATTGTACAGCACAGAGAAGTATAGCCATTACTTTGCAATAACTTTAGAGTATAATCTATAAAAATACTGAATTACTATGCCGTATACCTGAAATCAATATTATAGTGTAAATCAACTATATTTCTATTTTTTTTTAATAATCTAACAAAATCAAAAGAAAAGGTTAAGGCAATTCTACATGTACTAAGTTAAAACCTGCTTCCAAGACTAAAAATAAATCAACATGCAGAACCATAAGCACTGTATGTGACCAGTCTTTTGTTAAGTAAAAGAAGGAAGATGGGAGGATGAAGAAAAATGTAGACGAGGAAGAGGAAAGAAAAGAGGAGAGATATATAAATGATTGTATATGAATAAAGAACTCTCGGAGGATACATAAGAAATTAACAGCAGGGGCTGCCTTTGGGAAAGGGTTTTGAGTGGTTAGACTCAGACTTATTTGTTATCCATTTGGGTTGTCCAGGAAGAAGTTGCCAAAATGAAATCAGAAGTATAAGAGATTTATTAGGGGAAAACATTTGTGAATTATGAAAGAATAAGAAGTTAGGAGTGGGCAGGGAGAGTCTCTAGACTCCATGCGATGTGGGTTTGATACCTGTGAAACAAGGGAAGAAAACCGGAAGGACAGGGCAGGGGGAGCCCTGAATGCAGCTCTGAGAAAGTGGAGCCAGGCCAGTGGGGCCCTGCAGGGCAGCCAGCGTCTGCTGGAGGACTGAGTACATCAGGCACAAACAGCCTGGCTCCAAACCCCTCTTCATGTGTAGTGCAGTCACACTGAGGCTTTGCCTGAACACAGGGACAGATTCCGAAACTGTGGCAGCTGCAGGCTGTGAGCTAACTGCACTCCTCGCAGCAGCTCTGAGAGGGAGCTCTGAGTGCCATGCTGCCATGGCTGCCAAAATACCCTCTTATAAACTCTTCTTTTCATCTTCCAGGCATATGATAATAATTGTATGTGGAATAATTTTGTGAGGCTGCTATTGAATAATGCTTAATGATGTGAAAAATTGTACATGTAATATTATCAAGCTGCAGACAGAATTTAAAATAATGTATATAGTGTAAGCTCAGTCTTTTCAAAAAACACATGCTATATATAAATGTACATATGACAATACATATCAATGCATAATCCCCAAAAGATTGAGTACATGCATATTAAAAATGATTATAGCTAAATATTGAAAACGAGTTATTTTTTTCTTTTTCTTTGTGCTCTCATACACACAGACACACATATCTATATGCATATATATCTTAATTTTATAGTAAAGATGTGCATTTGGGGAATTTGATTTGGTTTTAGTGAAACACCACCAAACAGGGCAAAAATCATCTGGCTATTCCAAATGTGTTTCTTCCTCATTTTTTGATGACTCAGGAACTCCAGAAGTAGGAACCAATTATGTCCTAAGGACAAGCTCTGTGTTCACTCCCTTTCTAGTTCACAGTGAATTAGACAGGCAAATCAATTAAGCAAAGACTGTGGTGCCCAGAGCTACAGACCCTACTCAAGTTGTTCTGTGTCTACACAAGGCTCACTTAATAACTGATGAACTTCACAGTACAAGATGGACGTGCACTTGTTTCTAAAGGTGGGGCAGAGAAGCACTGGAATGTAGAAAGAGGTTATGGAGATGGGCCTCCCCAGTACCGCACCCAAAACACTCCCCCCAGTGTCTGCAGACATAGTTTATGTGTAACGTCAGCTCCAGTGGAACTTAAAGTCTATCACAGAAGAACTGTGGGTATGCACATCTTTTGCCATTGGTTCATGTATAAGTTCAAGACCAAGGAACTGGCTTTATCTATTGGTTTGATTTCTGCATTGTCAAGCACAGTACCTTGTGATGATGTTAATACAAATGTTGATACTTACTCAGCGCTTTCATTCACCAAGCACCAGACTGTGCTAGGAATCAATATATACCATCTCATTTAATCTTTACAACGACCCAGGAAATATGAAGACTAACCCTCTCATTTACAGATAAGGCACCAGAGGCCAAGGAAGTTTAATTAAAACTTGCCTAAAACCACACAGCAAGGAAATGGTAAAGCTAGCATTACACCCATATTCTAAACTATGTTAGTACTTAATCAATATTTGCAATTAAATACCCAAGTAATACAGCTCATTGAAAGGACTGATGCTGAAGATGAGGCTCCAATACTTTGGCCAACTGATGTGAAGAACTGACTCATTGGAAAAGACCCTGATGCTGGGAAAGATTGAAGGCAAAAGGAGAAGGGAATGACAGAGGATGAGATGCTTGGATGGCATCACCAACTCAAAGGACATGAGTCTAATTAAACTCCGGGAGTTGATGACGGACAGGGAGGCCTGGTGTGCTGCAGTCCATGGGGTCGCAAAGAGTCAGACACGACTGAGCGACTGAGCTGAACTGAACTGAATATAGCTCATGAGTCAGCAGATGATTGCTGGTAAGCCAAACATGGCCTACTGCTATTTTTTATGACCCACAAGCTAAGAATGGCTTCTATATTTTCAAATGACTGAGAAGAAAGATTTTTTAAAGAAAATTAATATTTTGGGACACATGAGAATTATATGAAATTCAAATTTCAGTGCATTTTATTGTAACACAGCCTTACTCACCATTTACTTAGTGTCTATGATGGTAGGATGATGGTTTCACATGCTAACAGCAGAGCAGCTGTACAGCCTACAAAGCCGAAAATACTTACTATACAGCCTTTTACAGAAAACCTTGCAGACTGCACTGATGGAGAAAAGCTTGATGCCAGTGTTTTCCTCGGAATCACCCAGACAGCTTTCTTATAAGCTGGACTCAGAGGGCTCAGACCTGCAAAGTCAGACTCCCTAAGGGTGCTGCTGCTAAGTCGCTTCAGTCGTGTCCGACTCTGTGCTACCCCATAGATGGCAGCCCACCAGGCTCCGCCGTCCCTGGAATTCTCCAGGCAAGAATACTGGAGTGGGTTGCCATTTCTTTCTCCAATGCATGAAAGTAAAAAGTGAAAGTGAAGTCTCTCAGTCGTGTCCGACTCTTAGCGACCCCATGGACTGTAGCCTACCAGGCTCCTCCATCCATGGGATTCTCCAGGCAAGAGTACTGGAGTGGGTTGCCATTTCCTTCTCCTCCCTAAGGGTGAGGGTTATGAATTTATGTTTTTAAAATGGCTCCCAGGTGATCCAAATGGACAACCAAGTTTGGGAACCACTGCTGGGAAGTACTTCGGCTGTGGGCAGTTACTCCTCAGGACCTTTCTACTCCCACTTACTAAAAAACAGTGAGTGGAGCAAAGACTGCCTCTTAGGGCTCCAGAACAAAGCACCCTCCTCCCCTGATTCCACAGAAGCTGGGCAAGGTGAAAGCCCTCTGAAATCAACAGGATTAAGGCAAGCACCTTTTCTCTGCTTGCAAATAGTTCATTAGTATCAACATTTCCAAAAGGGACAGAAATGGCTCTACTGAAGGACCTACTTATCAAGTTCAAGAGTAATGTTTGCAACTTGCTTGTTGCAATCTGCTTGCAATGCAGGAGACTTGGGTTCGATCCCTGGGTCAGGAAGATCCCCTGGAGAAGGGAATGGCAACCCGCTCCAGTATTCTTGGCTGGAGAATTCCATGGACAGAGAAGCCTGGCAGGCTATACAGTCCATGGGATCGCACAGAGCTGGACACGACTGTTAGACAAACTTTCACCCGCTTGTCGCTTTCTGCAGATGAGCTGCTTCCGTCTAGAACAGCGCAGCTGACAGACTGAAACAGCACTCAGTCCTCTCCCACCATTAGAGGAAGCACAACACTTCTTCTGCTTCACGCCCATGACCTGAGTCATGCCCAGCGTCTTTGAATGAAGATTCCAGGGCCTGCTCCTCGCATGACTAGGAGCTTCCACATCTAACCCCACAATGAAAGTAAGCCCTTGTTACTAAATCCAAGAGCTGCTTTCTAGCCTTCACCATCCTCTGGAATTCCTTGCATCCAGCCTCCTTCCTAATTCTGAACACCCTCTCTCTCCCAGCGTTTCTGCCCACATAGCTCCGGGTTTCTCTCTCCTCTCTTCCTACCCCTCATGTCTGCTCAGCCTCCTCTGAAGGTCCTCATCCTCTGTTTAAATAATGTCCCCCAGGTCCCACAATGGAAACTTTTCCAGTAGACTTGCTGGATGATCTCTGACTTCGACTCTCACCTGAAGTTAAAATCTTTTTCTCTAGCCCCCGTTTTACTCCTGAGTGGCAGCAGCTGCGGGGCAGGGGTGGGGAGTAGGGGCTTGGGGTTCAAAAGCCAGGACAGTCCTGTTCTGCTGCTTACTCACTGCAAACCTTAAGCAAGTCACTTAACCTGTGTCTCTGTTTCCTCCTCTGTCAGATTAGAATAAGCAATAGTTTGCACATCGTACAATTGCTGCGGGAACCATGTGAGTTTTGCAATGGCTCTCAATGAAGGGTGATTTTACAGCCACCTCTCATGGGACATCTGGCAACGTCTGGAGACATTTCTGGTTTTAACAAGCAGGTGGGTGCTACCAACATTCAGTAGGTAGAGCCCAGGGAGGCCACCAAACACCCTACAGGACACAAGATAGTCCTCATGATGATGAGTTTGGCTCAAAATGTCAACTGTGCTGGGAATGAGAAAGCCCAGTTTACAGATAGAGATTTCCTTAGGAAATGACCTGGAACCATGGACACATTAGTCATCACTGTTGTTATATCAGGCTGTAGCAGCCAACTCAAGTTGAATGTTCAAGGGCAACTCAAACTCAGCATGGACAAAACTGAACTCGCTGTTCTCCCCACTGGGGGCACCTCTTGCTGGGCCTCCTTCTCTGCACCTGACACAACCCACCCACCCAGGTGGGAATCATTCTTAATTCTTTCTTCTCTCTTGCCTGATCTTAACTGGCCGCAAGGTTCTATAGACCTTGCCAGTGCATGTGGCTGTGGACCTGTACATGGCACAAAGGCAGGGGTGAGACCCAGACCACTTTCTACTAACCAAGCCATAACTGCTGGTTCAGCTATGCCCCTGGAGGCAAGGGACCCATTTTATAAAGCCATATAGGTGTGCCTTGAAGTCTGGTATCTTCAGCACCTCATACAGGCCTTTGACAGTGTGGCCTCGGGACCTCTGCAAGCTCATTCGTAGCCACCCATGCACCCTATATGCTGAGCTCCAGTCAAACTGGCCCCTGATTCTTTCACATGTACCACACTTCCCCTGTGTCCAGGCCTCTGTGCACAGTGTAGCTCAGTCATTTCAAGTGTCTAGGTGGGTGTCCTGCCTCTAGGAGTTGCTCAATAAATAGTTTGGAGATGAATAAATGTACATACCTGAATGTATTCCTCTTATGATCTTGACAATAGTAGTAAAATAAAATGCCAGCAACATATATTGGATTCTTACTTTTCCAGATACTGTGTTAAGTGTTTTTCATCTGTTTACTCATTTAGTCATCCTCACATTACATGCACTGTTTTTTTACAAATTGCGGCATAGACATATTAGTTACTTGCCTGCATTAAAACAGCTACTGAAACCATATAAAAGCCTCTGTGCCCTTGTCCTTTGAAGTAAAAACTTTCTGCTTGAGACTCCCAGGCACCCCTTGAGTCTCAAAAGGCTGGCTGAGGAATTATTGATTAGGAAATGGGATGATGTAAAAACAAAGTGTAACTGTTGGACTGGGAAACTGATAACAATTTAGACTATAAATCTGACACCTAGCAGAGTCACCAAACTCACAGATTTAGATAAAGGCCTGACACACATTCCTAAGTTGTTTTATAGGAAGCAAACCCCTCCAGGTAAAAACTGCTGACCTTAGAGACTGGTTGAAACCAGAAGGTTGATGATACTTAAAACTTTACCTTGATTTCAACCAATCTGAGAAATGTCCATGAGCTGATAGTGTACCCGGCAGCCCCCTCCCTCACAGTATCTTTAAAACCCCTTCCCTGAAAGCTGGGAATTTGGGTCCTTTGAGCATGAGCTGCCTGTTCTCCTTGCTTGGTGCTCTGCAGTAAATGCTGTGCTTGTCTTCACCACAACCTGGTGTCAGGAGATTGGCTTTACTGCATGCAGACAAGCAGACCCAAGTTAGGTTCAGTAACACTAGTAAGCAGAGAAGCAGAATATAAACCCTCGAGGTTCATCCCTCTCAGAGCCACTCTTTTAATCAATGTACTGATGTATGATATTGCCTCTCATGAATGGCAGAAATTCTGGAAAATTAGAAATCTGTGGATTTGAGAGTAATAAGAGACCAGTATTCCAGTCCAAGTGTAGGCCCAGGTTCCTGGGTGTTTGGGGCAAATCATTTTAAATCAGTGCACTTTGTAAAAGTAAAGAAGAAAATAAGAAGGCTCCTTATCTCCTGTCAGAAAGAATTCAAGCTTTCCTTCGCATGGTCAGTCATCCTGGCCATGCACAACTGATGTGGACAGCTGTGGAGCTACGGTTGGCAGATGAGAGGGCTGAAAAATGTAGCAAGACATCAAGAGAGTAGTCTTCTCCCAAAAAAGGGACAGCATCATCACTGTAAGTATAAGCAACCTTCAGACTGGACAGAGGCCAACTAAACACCATGTATCTAAAGGAAATGTCATCTAAAACCTGGGGGACTGGAATCCAATGCCACCGTCTTACTTCAAAAGAAGAGGATGTTTAAATACAAAACTCCAAGGGTGGAATGAATAACTCAAGTTAAACCTTCCCACATGGGAGTTGGGAGAAAGCCAGAAAGGAAAAGAAACAGCCGAAAATGATAAACTGTGCTCACTTTGCAGTTTTGCTTAGGGCCTTTAAGGCAGAAACCATCTGTATGCCTCTGAGAAAGGGGCTGGGACAGGGAGCAGAGGGTAAGGAGTGAAACCCAGTCTCATAGATAACCTGGTGGGGCTCCAGCCCTGTGTCTGGGAAGCGAGCTAACAGTATACATCTATTTATTTCCTTCCTAAATCCAGCAGCAGTACAAGATCCACTCTGACTTGTGCTTTTTAACTGGGATGATGATTAATTTCTGCTGATTGGTTACCCACCTTCTCTTGCCCTTGTCTCAACAGCCAAGGGAAATAAGGGACAGCACTGTGCCAGGCCCTGTGCCCTTGTGTATACTGGTCCATTGGCCCTGCAAACTCCATCTGTGGCTTCCTGGTGAAACAGATATGAAACCTACATGCAACTTCAAGACCAGGGATGGAACAGAAACTAATCAAACTCATCCATCTTGGAAAATTGCCCCCAAGTTATCACTCCTAACTATCTTCCTCCACCCCAAAGTTCTTTCCTTCTTCTGCAGTGGCCCCACAAATAAATGACATGAGACTTATACTTAAGCACCTGTGGTGACTGGGTGAACTGTTAATTATGAAATTTGGATATACCATCTGGGTTAACATTTGGCTGAGGACAGCTGAAGCTCTCAGTGCTTCTGAGAAAATCTATGAATATTTTTTCTATTAATTATCATACTATTTTCCCCAGCTGGTATTGCCTTGTCTCTCCTCTCTGCCTTTCAAATCCTATCATTCTTCCAAGGTTCTGCCAAGTTCCTCCTTCTCCAGTATGTTTGCTCTGACTTTCCAGCCCACATTATGAATCCCAGTCGCATTTACAGTTAGTTTCTAAGAGTTTACCTCTTAATTGTCTTTTAATTGTTTGACGTGTATTAGTTCAGGCTCCTGAATGAGGGGCCATGTAGTACCTTATATTCCTTTTCTTTGCTCACTAGGTAGAGCACATGGAATAAACACTCCTCTCGCATGAATTTCACATATATTTCAGGACATTAACACCACTGCATGATTGATCTGTTGAAGGCAAAACTAGAACCTTTTACTCTTTGCAAGTGTCCCTGTACTAATCACCTTGTCTGACCCTCTCTAGCAGGCATTCAACCATTTGAAAAATAATAAATAAATAAATGCTCTAAAGACCTAGGTTGTGTTTTTTAGCTGGATTATGCAGTGCTACATCTAAAAGGACCTTTAAAATCATCTAATAAAAAAATTTTTTTTAATTATTTTTACAGGAAGAGAGACTGGGGATCAAGGGGGCCAAGTGGTTTTCCAGGAGCAAGCAGCCAGTGAGTAGTAGTACAAAGACCAGGAGTTGCTATGTGGGGCCAAGAAATAAGGCCTTCCTTTTCTCTGTTCTGTGCTCCATCTGAGGATGCACCCATACCTCTGTTCTACTGCGACACTTGGGCATGTCATTCTGGGCTTCCTGATCCCCCAGGGACCTGTCCCTTGACCAGCTAATCACAATTACACACACAGACTTAACCACAGGTTATTGGATCTTTGAATTATGATTACGATTTTCCTCCAGAATCTAGAGGCAGAATGTCTACCTAAGACCCAAGGGCATCCTTTCAGAAATTACCCAAAAGTTGGGCTTGGTTGTATATTTGTTTCTACCAAACTGTAATTGTTCCTTTGGTCTTTGATTTTTCTCAGACATCATTATGCAGTCACCATTACACTTTTAGCCTGAAGAGCTGGCCACACAACTCTCCTCAGAACAGCTGCCAAGTTTGCCAGTGGTGCTATTTCCTCGGCTGAGGCGAGCAGGGTAACATTTCCCTCTTTCAGGAACTAGAATTGTTCTTTTTATATATATATATATATATAAGCTTGAGGTAAAACACTTTCCTCACATTTAAATGAACGCTGAAACCTTCCCCCTTCAGCCAGAATGCTGTCACATTCACAGGACCGGCCATTTTCATCAGAGTTCCAGTTACCAGAATCAGGGAGGTTAACTGAGTGCTGCCTTGCGTGGATGCCCAGTGAGGTCATTCAGACATGACAAATATCTGATGGGGCCGTAACTTAACCCCTTGCTTTCTGATTCTCTGCTTCCAGGTGCTTTGGAGCTTTAACCTACAGTGGTGCTTTAACTGCAAAAACTGGTCTCAAAGGATATTGCTTGACTTTGAGTCTTTCATCAGCTCTAAGTCAAACAGGAGTGACTGGAGGTGTTCTCAAGAAAGAGGCAACAACCCTAAGTACCTCCACAAACCTCTCTAATGATCTAAGCCTTCCGAAAGGACTGGTTCTTGGCAAAGTTGCATTGTTCACCTCTCCATGATAGGCATCCCCCTACTTTGGGGGCTCCCTCCACCTGGAGCACCCAGAGCAGTGGCCTCAAGAATGTCCGTGGTTCCTCAGTGTACTGTTTCCCATAGTGCTCTCCACTGAGCAGCACCAGAACGCTGAACTTGGCTGCCCCTTCCTCACGCCCTAAACCCAATGTTGTCTGTCATCCCCCAAGGGCTCTAATTTCTGATAAAACTAACCACACACATTATGTAATTTACTTAGCCTCTCTGGACCTCACATTCATCATTCATAAAAAGAAGAAAGTGAGTTGAATTCTCCCAAAGACCCTGTCTGCTCTAATATTGAGTCTCCCATTGAACTGTGGTAAGAGTTGGGCTGGGAGTTGGGGGCTGGTTAATATAACCCCCAAGCTGTACTTGCTCTAGGTACACAATTGAATTTTAAGAGCCTTCTTAGGAATGATGTCTTTCTGTGACTTTGATGAGGGCAGTTTCAGGCTCTGCGGCAGATTAATGACAGAGATATTTCTGACCAAATATACGTTTAAGCACCATTTTCAGTGACACCATGAAGAGACAGATAGCACCCAGATCCGATGTCTCAAAAACCTGAATTTGAATGCAACCCAACCACATGTAAGTAGAGTAACCTTGAGCAATTTGCTTCAGCTCATTGAAAGTCAATTTGCTTAACTGTAAAATATCTTAATACTTTTCTTAGAGAAGTGTTATTGTTTCTGCTGTTGTAATGAAAAATAAAATAAGAAAACATATGAAGTACCTAAACAGTATCTGGTATATAAAACATGTTCAGCAAATGTTAATCCCTTTTTTCCTTCTTGCTCTACCCAAATTTACCCTTCACGTGTAAAAATTCCAAGTTAATCCAAATCCAAAATGTGAACCTCTTCATTTTCTAGGGTGAGACATAAATTATGAATGTAGCACAAATAATGCCACCACTGCTGAAAGAAAGCTAACTGAAACTGACTTGGCAGGGAAATATAAGTCAATCCTTCTACACCTACTTGTCTTTCATTATTTCAAGGGTCTGGTTCCACGTATCCATCTCTTTGGGAGGTCAAATTAGCTAGCCGGACCCACAAACGTGCTCAATCTGCAACTATCTAAACATGAAACTAAAAAATGTCCTCTTCCTTAATTCTAATAGGAGAAAAAAACAAAGCAAGGTTTCTTAAACAAGGATAGAGTCTGCCTCCCCCAGCTAGCATCCAACCAAGGCCTAGAAGATAAATATTGCCTCATATTTTCAGGAAAAAGTCCAAAGCCACCTCTCTCCTCCTTCCCCTGTAGGCATTTCCTTTTCTCATTATCTTTCTTACAGGGAAATTGGAGTGCACAGCCCCGTGAGTCATTGCTTGATCAAACATGGCTCCAGCTGCGAGAAGATACTTAGCAAGGACATGGTTGAACTGCACTAGCCTCAGAGGCCAAGACACCTTTGGAACTAGGGTTACAGGCCTTCAAGCCCGGAGCGGTAAACTGGGAGAAATAAACACTAGGGCACCCTGTCATCACAACAGAGGAGAGAGCTGCCAGAAACCAGTGATAGGGACAGTGCCATTCTGATGTGTGCAGGGGCCAAGGTGCCTGTACACCAGAACTGGCCGTGGAAGCAGGTCATGCTCTCTTATACACCCTGCCCTAGCCACCCCAGAGCCTCCTTTTCCACTGATATCTCCATCCGTCTCTAAACTTTAATTCCTTAACACTCCCCAAGGTAGATGGGAGGGGAAAAAAAATACTTGAACATTTCAACCAATTTATCATCCATTCTCAACCAAATATGAATGAATAATCTTTATTAACCCAACTAGTGGAATTTAAGACAGTGGGACAAAATGAAAATTTAGTGAGGAATAATATATTCTGAGAAAATGGTCTCTTAATGACCTTTGTCCCCATGTGTCAACAGCCAGATTCACCTATGTAGTCTCAGAGCCAGAACTGCCTGAAATGCTCTGGGGGCAAAAGATGAAGAGTAGGTGGGTTGCAGTTAGAGGAACTCTGGTCTCAAGTGGCAATAGGGTCATTCTGAAGATCTACATGATACAATCAACTTTAGAAGATACTATTTTGTTAGGACAGCATGAAGTATGGGCCACAAGTTTGTCAGAAAAGAAGTTTGAACATTTCTAAGAGTTAAATAATCTAGGAAGACTGGCCGCATCAAACTTCATGTGGGCACATGCCCTAAGTTTTTCCATGAGTGGTGACCTCTAAACCTTATATTAACCAAATACTCAACCTTCTAGTAGATTTAGAAAATAAGGAATATATCAGAAATAAAACCAGTATAGGCTCAAACTTGTGTCTGTGTGTATATGTCTGTGTACTTATATATATTTATATATGTGTGCATATATATACATGTTTATGTGTGCATATGTGGCATATATAGAGAGAGGTAAACAGATCTAGATATAGATAGATATGTGACACTACTAACAAAAAAAAAAATCAATAACAACTTGTAAACAGAATTTCTGACACTGAAGTAATTCTCCCTGAGCTAGGATTAAACCCTACTTACCACCACCGTCAGCCTTGCAGTTCCAAAGCACCTTTATCCATTTCTTATTTCTTATAAAGAGATAATCTGAAGCCTTGCTTTTACATTCCCATACAGCTCTGATTCACTGTTCTCTCAAGCTGTTCAGAATAATTTGATAATTAGAATGCACGTGATAAAGTTAGTTGCCTTTTCACCATTTCCCCAAAGGTATTCACACTTTGGCAGGTGACAGCCAAGGTTTTGTTTGTTTCGTTTTGTTTTTTCAAGTTGGTGGACTGAGTGCAAGTAAAATAGAGATAATTGTCTCCTCTCCTTCAGGGTTGCAGTTAAATAGTTAAATTGATGATAAAAGATAAAAGTTTCCTTTAAAAGAGAATTATCCCTAACAGTGGAGTGGGGAGAAAAGTGAGATGGGGGCAGAGAGAGAAACTCCACAAATTCCTTGAAGATGAATAGAATATGGAAGCATGTTTGTACAAAAATAGGTGAAAGCCATGGCCTAGAAAACCTGCAAAAAGAGGCTATAGAGAAGTGACCCCTTCAGAGTTTTAGGAAAAGTTATTTAATATTTTGAATGTATTATTCTCTATTTCTTCAAACTATCAATCAAATGTAATATTAAAATAAAGACTTTTCAATAACAAAAAAAAAAAAACTTTACCTCCTGCATATCCTTTTTGAGGAAGTAATTTGAAGACCCATCACAACAATGTGTGAAACCCAAGAAAGAAAATGCCTTGAGCTACAGCAATCTCTGGGAATGACTTAAAAGTCCAATAAAAATGAACCAGAGGTTGACAGCAGTGTAGCCAACCCATAAAGCAATTGCTCCAAATTAGAACAGATATTTTGTGGGCTCCACAGCTAACTTTTCAAACAAGAGAAAGGAATGGACTCCATTCGATAGATGGAATGAGCAAGACATTGCAAGGTCATAACAAGATGGCGCAGGAAGCTCCATTTTTTCTTCTAGTAATCAGAAATCCCAGGAAAAGAAAACTACTCAAAAAGCTATAGTCTAAATAGGAAACAAACTAAAATGTGACATGATCGGAGCAGTTAAAAGGATACAAGTAAAAGAGATTCATTTGACCTAACACTAGAACCCTGATCAGTCCAGGAGCATAAAGGGGGAAGGGAGCCATGGCATTTCCTTAATGTACAGTGAACAGTGTTTATACAAGCACCATGATGTAAATGCTTTCTTCATGGACTTCAGCTTTGAGGCCGTGTGTTAGTTGCTCAGTTGTGTCTGACCGTTTGCGACCCCATGGGCTGTATCCTACTCCTCTGTCCATAGAATTATCCAGGCAAGAATATTACAGTGGGTAGCCATTCCCTTCTCCAGGGGATCTTCCAGACCCAGGGGTCTAACTCGGGTCTCCTGCATTGCAGGCAGATTCTTTACCATCTGAGCCACCAGGGAATCCCACTCCTGTGAGAATTGTACAGATTGATAAAGTAGAAGTCTCTGGGGAAAAAAAAAATCTTTTTATGTAGAATGGGCCTTCTGAGCAACTGTCTCTCAGTAAAGGGATATTTCCCCCTGGATCACCAGACTTTTTCCTAAATTAGTTGCCATCTTTGGATTTTAAGTGAAAAACAAAAAGAAGCAACTTTTTTTATTTTTAATGCAGTAGTTTGAATTTAGGTATAAAATGCAACTTAGTGTTACTATTTGAAAGAATGGCTAAGTTACTTGTGAGTGGATACCTTAGCCAGTGAGTGTCACCTCCATGAGACTGCCAAATGGTCCCAAAAAGCAGAGAGCCTTTGTCCTCTCTTTTGGGTGGCATGATGTTACAGCCCAAGCCCTCCATGCCAGTGTAGATATACCTCTTGGATTTGGCTGGAAGAACTGCAGTAATCACATTCTCTGTGGTTCCAACAGCTCAAGGAACAATCCTCAGCCAACCCTTCTCCAGAATGTGCCAGGCTCTTGCTGCTGCTGCTGCTGCTGCTGCTAAGTCACTTCAGTCGTGTCCGACTCTGTGTGACCCCAGAGACGGCAGCCCACCAGGCTACCCATCCCTGGGATTCCCCAGGCAAGAACACTGGAGTGGGTTGCCATTTCCTTCTCCAATGCATGAAAGTAAAAAGTGAAAGTGAAGTCACTTAGTCATGTCCGACTCTTTGCAACCCCATGAACTGCAGCCTACCAGGTTCCTCTGTCCATGGGATTTTCCAGGCAAGAGTACTGGAGTGGGGTGCCATTGCCTTCTCCGGCCAGGCTCTTACTGGACTAATAATAAGAGAAAGCTCTTCTTCCTTCTCCCTGGCTCCAAGGGCAACATGAGTGGCACACTGGGTGAGTCAAGGTGGCGCTAGGGGTAAAGAATCCTGCTGCCAATGCAAGTTAGACCTAAGAGACATGGGTTCAATCGCTGAGTTGGGAAGATCCGCTGGAGGAGGGCGTGACAACCCACTCCAGTCCCTATGATACATTTCTGCTGTAACAGTTTATTATTTTATAAAGATGAATCTAAATTCCACTCCTGGAATTTGAAAATTAGTTTTTAACTTGACTAACAGAGCTTGGAAGAATTAATTATAATAACTCAATAGAAGGTAAATGCTATCACCCTAACCCACGGATATTTAAACAATTGTTGACCGAGTTTTGTCAGGGCGGGGGATACATGATAGGTCAGGTGGATGGCAAAGCCACTGATACCCTCCTGTGACCAGTGGAGGGTCAAGACCCTCTCTGATCTACACATGACAGGCTGTTTGCCAACACACACTTGAAAGAGAGCACCTACCCCAGTGAACACAATGGCATGCCAGGGACAGAGGGAGGTCAGGGGGACGAGAAGTCTTTTGTGGCCGAAACAGCAAATGCCTTACTCCTGGAGATGACTCAGTTCAGTCCTAACTCTATGATTTACTGGACGTGTGACTTGCATAGTGGCTTTAGCTTTCTGAGCCTCCTTTTCCTCTTCTATGAAATGGGAATAATTGTATCCATACCTCCTGAGATAATACCAAGTTCCTGGCATTTCTTTAGAAGACTCTCATACACGTTGGGCTTCCCAGGTGGCTCAGTGGTAAAGAATCCACCTGCCAGTGCAGAAGCCATAGGAAATTCGATCCCTGGGTTGAGAAGATCCCCTGGAGTAGGAAATGGCTACCAACTCCACGATTCTTGCCAGATAATCCCATGGGCAGAGGAGCCTGGCGGGCTACAGTCCATAGGGTCGCAAAGAGTCAGACATGACTTAGTACCTGAACACAAGCACAAGCATACGTGTTAGCTGCTTTTCTTCACTGCAGATATTTCATACATCACACCTTTGCCTCAAAACCCATGTTGAAGAACAGAAGAAATACTTTATAAACCCTCTTACTAGTTCTACCCGAGAGTCACCTCACATTTCCCTCCTAACAAGGCCTTCTGAGGGCCTTCTGGACATGCACAGGATAAAGTGAGCCCATCACATTGGAAACTGTGCAGTCCAGTAAGATATCAGGTGACCCTGTCAAAAGAGTAAAAGTCCAGTCAGGTCCCCTGGCCTGAGTCAACCCTGCCTCTCCACCACTGTGCTCACAGCCCTCCTGCCCTGCTTGAGCTCTGGAGTTGGCTGTGGCAGGAGCAGCATTTTGTCAGTTTCTATAAAGCACTGGAGCCCAGGGCCTTTCAGAGACTCCCTCCTCTTCGGACTTAGAAGCCCCACCTTCAAACATGTTTCCCATCGTGTCTACCTTGTTACAATTAGGTTGAAAGAATTTTCCACTGGTCAGTCTCCTCCTCTGCCAGTGCAGTTTTTCGTAAAAATTCGGAATTTTTTTTCCTTTGCTGAAGGTCTCTTAAATTCATCCTTTTATTTTTGTTTCTTTTTCTTTGAATATCACAGCCAAGAAGCACTTCCTGGTAGTTTATCATGGATAACTCTGATCATCGGTCCATTTAACGTCATTTCACTTTACTATCTGTACCAGTTAACAAGGTTCAGTGAGAACACACCTCAGCAGTGACTACCAGGCCAGCTGGCTGCATGCTCCTGCCAGCCAGATAGCACATGGGGGGTGCAATGAGGAACAATGCTCTTCCCTATGAGCAAGTCTAACCTCCCAGAAACAGCAAACAGGTTTCAACCATAAAGCTGAGATCTGAAAATAAATTAACCATGTTTGTTTATGTAAACAATCCAAAGATTCAGGGTCTCACCATGTGGGGTACAAAATCAAGTCACATGAACATATCTAGTTTGTCTTAATTAAACCTGCACAACAGCAGATGATAACCCTGGTGCTTAACCAGAACCTCAATGCTCACCTGTTACTACTTGAAAGAGAAACAGCTTTCCATTCACCAGTATCCACTTCACAACTATTTTCCTCATGGATAATTGGTAGAATTCAGGGTGATAATTACTTTACTTGTTATATGTGTATCATCTAAATAAAGGGGGTAAAGGAGGCAGTCATGCTACCTGAGGGGCAAGGGAGGCACATTCGGGTCACAGTCATTCCCTGCACTGAGACTGGCTTCTCTCATCTCACTCTGCTCTGCGTCCTATTGCTGAGTCTAGCTCGGTATACTGTGTTTTGCATCCCTTCTGGGATGTCTGTATGTCTTTGGACTGCATCACTGATCCCAATGATCTTAACAGGACACTTCTCAGCACCACGGGTCTGATAGAACACATGAAACCTAGGTAAGGGTAAGGTCACTCACATCCGAGTCTGTCGTCCCTTTTGACTCGGGAGGGACACCCTGCTAGATGAATAGAGATGCACCAGAGTTATGTAAGTCATCTTTCATGTCAAGGGCTGGACACATGATCAAAGCCAAGCCAATTACACACCTCACTCTCAAAACAGGACTTTGATCTTAAGCAGCATGAAGCAAGAACATAAGAAAATGGTCAGTGTTCATCTCTTTCGCTTCAGTTCCCAGAAAAGACTGCCTAGTGCTTCTTGCCATGGCTGCCCTGATTATTGACTTTTATTCAAGCTTGCTTCTCCAACCTTCTAGCAATTTTCTGAGTTACCGATGTTCTTTGAATAAGTTCCTTTTTCTGCTTAAATTAGCTAAACTAATTTTCTCTTGCTAACCAATGACAAATCCTAACTGATACAATATGTATGAATTAAAGTCTTTCTGAAAAGCACTAAAAAAAACCCCAAAACTTGAAATACTAGAAAGCCATATTTTGTTTCTTGGATCAGTAGACTCAGTAATATAAAAATATAATTTCTCCTTAAATTAATTATTACATCAAATGTAATTTATGTTAAAAATCCAAAGGGGAATTAATCTTGATCCTTGATAAAATAGTTAAATTTTTCATCTGGAAAGATAAACATGTTATTACAGCAAAGAAAATTCTCAGATACAAAATTAATAGAAAACTACTTCTATCAGATGTTAAACTGTATAGAAGTTAAGTTGTTAACTTCTATAGGATGTTAAATTGTAAGAAACTAAGCATTGCTAAAACAGCATGCTGGTGGTACAGAAAAGATAACAGAATAAACAGAAATTTAGAGATAAATCCAAGCGTATATAGGGATGTAGTATATTATAAAATGGGCATTTCAAATTCAGGAGTGAGAGAGACCTACAGGTTCTAAGTAGTATTTAGAAATTGATCAGCATTTATATTTAGTAAAAGTTATATCCCTACTTCACTCCTTATTCTAAAATAAACTCCAAATGGTTCACATAGAGTATGAATTAATATTTTATAATAAGCCAGAAAATTATTGGATATGATTTAAATACCTAAAGGTTAACACTCAAAGTTTAACAAATAAACCATGAAAGTACTAGAGTAAAACATACGGGGATAAAAATGTAAAAGAAAGAAACGTTAACGTAGTATTGGAATAAAACAACTATTTTTATAACAGAGTACATAAGGTCTATCTAGAAAATACATCCCTATAAGAGATAGGGGAAAAAAACAATTTGAAACAAACTCAGTCCCTTCTACTAAGTATTTAGTAACTATATTATGGTATCTCTGTTCATTGAAATACCCTGTGCTCCTTTAAATGAATGCCACACACCTATATGACAGTGCTCATCTCAAGCTCTACTTCGAGCTTGGGGCTTCTCCCAGTCATTCACTGCCAGGCTGGAAGAGCTCTTAAAAATCAAGGACTAAATAGAAGCCTCAGAAATACTCTACATGGAGATAAGGAGGTATAATAAATAGATCTGGATCAGGACAAGTCATCACTCCCACCCTCTTCCATGACTCCACAACATGAATGTAAGAAACAGCTGAGGTCAGGTGTGGGCAGAGGTCAAGGAGTCAACGAGCAGAGACTTGTGATGAACAGGAACGCAGAGGAAGGCAATTCATTTTCAAGGTCAACCCTCCCTGCCAGGTTAAGAGAACAGGCAGGGAATAGCCCAGAGTCCTCAGGTTTCCTTTCCCAGAGGCAAGACAAGATCGGCAGCAGGATCCTTGGCCCACTTCACTTCAAGTGAAATGAAGTGAAAGTCACTCAGTTGTGTCCGACTCTTTGTGACCCCATTGACTATGCAGTCCATGGAATTCTCCAGGCCAGAATACTGGAGTGGGTAGCCTTTCCCTTCTCTAGGGGATCTTCCAAACCCAGGGATCAAAGTCAAGTCTTCCGCATTGCAGGCTGATTCTTTACCAGCTGAGCCATAAGGGAAACCCATTTTCCTATGAGCCCTGCTTAATTGTAGCCAAGCCAGCAAAGGCACAATCACCAGCCATAATATCTTTTAAGTTCTACCAGATTATCAGCAGTCTTGAGACAAACTTCTTCATAGATCTATCAAGGAAATGGATATCTACTGGGAAACTCAAACAACTAAAGTGACCTTCAAGTTTACTGAAACCAAATTCTGATCATTCCAATGAGAGGTGACCTCTCTCCTCTCACCAACTTTCCCTTCCCTTCCTATCCCACTGCTTTGATAACAAATTTCTTAAGACAATTTATATTTTTCATAAGCTATGAGTGAAATATTCAGTCTTCCTAGTGTAAATTCTTTATAGAAATGATCATTTTTACCCACCAATTACCAACTTAGTAGAAAAAGCACTTCCATCAAGTCTTTGCTCAACTGCCAATTTCTCAATGAAGTCTGTTTGCTGCTTTACTGTTTCCATAACACTTATAACCTTAAATAATATAGTGATTATTTATGTACCTTTTTCTGGGCTTCTCGGGTGGTGCTAGTGGTAAATTCCCCACCTGCCAAAGGAGGAGACACAGGAGACTCGAGTTCAATCCCTGGGTTGGGAAAATCCCCTGGAGGAGGGCATGACAACCCACTCCAGTACTCCTGCCTGGAGAATCCCATGGACAGAGGAGCCTGGAGGCCTACACCCCATAGGGTCACAAAGAGTCAGATACGACTGAAGCTACTTAGCACACAGGCACATATACCTTATTCATCATTTCTGTGTCTCTCCCTCACACACATACACACACAAGCATGATGAGAACAGGGAGATTTGCTTGCTTTGTTCACTCTTGTTTCCCTAGAATCCAAAATAGTATCTGCCCAATAGTGAGTGCTCAATGTGTTAGTTGGAATACACGCTATCACCTTGAAAATGGAATTCAAGATACGATGAAAAATCCATGACCCTTACTCGTCAGCCTATTTATCTGAAAAAATACTGTCTGGCAGCTATTACAGGATCCTTCCTTCATTCACAATTTATGTTGCTTCTAGCTTACCGTCTGATTCTGTAGGAGGATCAGAAAAATTACAGAAGACAGACCATGAACATCCCTATTATTGTCAGACGGCATGAACAGTTAAGAGAATACTTCTCAGTAGAACCTTCACGATCAAATGATGGTGAATGTGAAAGTATTAGTCACTCAGTTGTGTCTGACTCTTTGTAATCCTGTGGAATGTAGCCTACCAGGCTCCTCCATCCATGGGATTTTCCAGGCAAGAATACCGGAGTGGGTTGCTGTTCCCTTCTCCAGGAGATCTTCCCAACCCAGGGATTCAACCCAGGTCTCCCACATAGCAGTCATATTCTTTACTATCTGAGCTGCCAAGTGTCCCCTCAAATGATGGGGTGGTGCACAAAAATAAGTCGAAGAAACAGAAACACCTCACCAGGGATAACAGCTGGTGGTGATGATCCTTCTATGCTTTGGGGAAACCATGGTGTAAACAAGAAGGGTTTTCTGTGTACTGATTGGTATGGTGACGTGGTATCTTATCTTTAAACACACAGGAAGATCACTAGTGTGTCAGCTCTGTTGACTTATATACATTGCATTTGTGATAACACTTTAAAGTTTATTAAGTTTTCCCAATCTCAGGCCTTATATACAATTTAAGGAAATAAACCCCATCAATCTGGTGTCCAATGCAAGTTTTAGTAACGTGTTAAAAATGCAAGTAGCTCCCTTGGAAAATATAGGATGCATTTACTAAAAAACGAAAATCCCTGAAATTTGCCCATCCATTTCCAGTTTCAGTGTAGTATGTTATTAAGAATCACAACAGAGCTTCAGAAATAATCAAACGGCAAATAAGGCCAAACCATGTAGAAAATTCATTCTGATGAGTGAGGACAAGGGCAGAGAAAGGAATCCGAACCACGATGATGCTGCTTTTCTACAGCACACATATTTGACCAAGATTGTTTCATAAAAGCTCACTAGTCTAGATTTTACCTGGAAATTTGACCCCGCAAATCCCTGCAAATTCCCTGGGGTTTGGAGAGAGAGGTGTCCTAATTCTCTCTATTATTCTATTATGCCACCTCAGTGACACTGAGGCTCCCATAAATTACTCACTGTTTCTATTTTACCCCTGCTGGGCTCCTTGTGAGCTTTCTTGGATTGGTTATACTCTGAAATATGGAGCATTAACGACCTTTTAGAAAGTGCCAACACATGTCAGAAGGTAGCTACTTGTTTGGCTTGCCATAAAAAAAAAAGGGTGTTAATAGGCTCCAGAGGGGGCTTCAGGCCTTTATTAAGTGACTGCTATCTTGTAGGGGGATTCAAAGTGGTCAGCCCTTAATCTGGAGAAAGGCAACATTGGAGAACAAGGGAAAGAAGGCACTAATACGGTCCTTTTAGAATTCGAATTAGATGTGTGACCTTGTAAAGCCTGATTAACTATTGTGTTTTTGTCTCCCTATGTTGACAATTGGTTTGTTAAGTGGCTTCTCTTAATAGCGACATGAGTGTCACTGAGAGGGTGCTGTGGGAAGCCAGGCTTTGTAGTTGCCAGTATGTGACAGATCCTTCCCAGCCAATTTCAGCTCATACATGAAATTATTTGAAAATAGAAACCAAAACCAGGAGGCATTTTTGGTTCTTTTAATAGTCCCATCTCTGCCATTTCTATGGTTATTATACAAAAAAATTTTAGAGCATTTTGATGACAAAGATAATAAGATACTGGCTTCTTCTTTTTTTTTTTTTTCTTTCTACCTCTCAGAATAGTATTGCAGATAATGTCTGGCCTGATTAACAATTAACTCCAAATGGCTAAGCTACCACACAGTAGCAATACAGGTAAGCTGGCCCTACCTCCACACATAACTGGAAGATGGCGTATCAGACATTCAATAGGCCTTGCGAGCATATGCCTTCACTCAGGGATAATTCGTGGAAAAAACATGCCCTTCCTCCTTCCACTCATTGTCATCACCCAATCCTCTCAACTTCACCTATTGATGTAATTAATACTGAACAAGGCTTTCCCACTAACATTCTGAAAGTTTACTTGGAAGTTGTTTTACCACTTTGATTCCAGTCGGAACCGGAACCTGAAGCATTAAAATACCCTGGGAAAAGCTAGTCTCCTGCTGTGTCTGGTTGAGACTGGAAGCAGTAACTTTAGACATCTTGCCAGAGAGCCTTTTCTCATGACATTTGTAACCCAACTTTGTGATGCCTAAGTACAAAAGAGGGGGACCTGGCTGTAGGAAAGAAATGTGGTACTCCCCCCACAGTCCCAGGGTGAACCGTGACGAGCTGGACCGGCATTTGGTCCCTCCCCTAGAGGCACAACTTCACGCACGGGTGAAGTGAGGATAAAATGGACATTAAGGCGGCCTTGCAGAGGGAAAGGAGTTATAAAGGGCCTCAGGGAGGTGAGAAGGGAGGTAGGCGGAGGCGCTAAGCCAACTAGGCAATGGCAATAGGGAAGGGGGCATTCTGTCTTGTTATTCTAGGTTGGTTGAGCATTTAATTGCTTCACTTCAGAACCAGCTTAAGGGGAAGAAGGAAGTGAGGCCTGCTGAGGGACCTAGAGCAGGTTACTTGGCCTCTCTGAACTTTACTTTCCTGAAAAGTCAAATAAAATGTATGTCAATCTAAAAGTAAGTAAACTACATGAAATATTTAGCACAAAGTCTGGCACATGGTATAGCTTCAGTAAATAGCGATTGCTTTTAATAACAATAATACTGCTGAATAGGCAGAGTAATGGCTCTCCAGGTCCTAATACATGAATTGTGTGAATGCCACCTAATAAAGACTTTGCAGATATGATTAAAGATCTTAAAATGGGAAGTTCATCCTGGATTATTCAGGTGAACCTTAACTGCAAAAACAAGTGTCTTCCTAAGAAAACAGGGAGGGACATTTGGCACAGGAGAGAAGGCCATGAGATGACAGAAGCTGCCTGGAGCTTTATGACCATAAGTTGGGGAGTGCTGGCAGACCCTGGAAGCTGGAAGAGGCAAGGAGCAAATATTTCCCTACAATCTTCAAAGGGAGTACAACCCTGCTGAGTACTTGACTTTGGCCCAATAATACTGATTTCAGATTTCTAAGCCTTCCAAAACTGTGAGAGAACAAACTTCTGATGCTATAAGCCACCAAGTTTCTGGTAATTTGTTATAGCAGCCATAGGAATCTAAGACAGTTGCACTGGAATACTTGCAGTGTTCTCACCAATGAGACCACCCAAGTATCAGAAGGGGAGCAGATATGGGAAATGATTGGCTGGGTGAGATAATTAATGCTTGGAGGAAAGGTGATTATCTCCACAGAGTAATTTGACGAATTCCTAGTTCAAGGACCCCAGCCAACAGTTATCAACTATAAGGCCTGATATATTCAACTATTTTAATTGCCTGCTAATTTCAAGTTTCAAAAGTCATCTGAAAACCTACAAATAATTCAGAGAAGAATCTTAACACCTTAGTTTTATGTTTTAAAATATTCATTCCACCAAATATCTATTACTCATACTAAAGACTGAAGATAAAAGGCAAAATAGGACGACATTTGTAAATAAAAGAACAACTAATTAGTTAGAAAATGCCACTTAAAGACTAACACACTAATGCTTAGCTATTATGGCAAAGATGACATGTTGTTCCTCAATAGTTGTTATCTCCTCATATGGTAATTGAATATTCAGCTAGACCCATGGACCTCCAGCTAAAAACTGTATCTCACACCCTTACAGCAAGATGCCCATGATATTCAATTACGAGTAGAAGAAAGTATGCTGTGAGCAGGAACAATGTGTACAACCTCCACTTCCTGCCATTAGAGGGAGAGGGCATTTCCCTGGTGCTCCAGCAGTTAAGACTCTGAGCTTCCAATGCAGGGGGTCTGGGTTTGATCCCTGTTCAGGGTACTAAATGCCAAAGGATTCCTGTTCAGATCCCATGTGGCAAAATTAAGAGTGCACAATGCCGCCATTAAGATTGAAGACCCTACCTGCTCTGACTATGACTTGGTACAGCCAAAGAAATGAATTTTTTTTTAATTTATAAAAGAAAAAGTGGGGGGATGTTCTGTTGTCCATTTTCTTTCCTCTGAACGTCTGACTTTAATATAAACATACTGATGAGAGACCTTAGCGAAGCTGGCTAGGGTAAAATCCACATAATAAATAGATGGAAGAGGTCTAGCTCAGGGACCCTTTGGAGCCACCATAACATCCCTGAATTATTTATGTTCAGGTTTACATGAAATAGAGGAAAGAAAAGCAACTTTTATCTTGTTTAAAATATTATTATTCTGGTCTTTTTTTACAGTGACCAAATATAGATCCAAACAAATAAAGCTATAAATTATCAATGATTCAAATTATGACCCCCAGCAATCCCACTGCTGGCCATACACATGGAGGAAACCAGAATTGAAAGAGACACATGTACCCCAATGTTCATCACAGCACTGTTTATAATAGCCAGGACATGGAAGCAACCTAGATGTCCATCAGCAGATGAATGGATACAAAAGCTGTGGTACATATACACAATGGAGTATTACTCAGCCATTAAAAAGAATACATTTGAATCAGTTCTAATGAGGTGGATGAAACTGGAGCCAATTATACAGAGTGAAGTAAACCAGAAAGAAAAACACCAATACAGTATACTAACACATATATATGGAATTTAGAAAGATGGTAATGATAATCCTGTAGGCGAGACAGCAAAAGAGACACAGATGTATAGAACAGATATTTGGACTCTGTGGGAGAGGAAGAGGGTGGGATGATTTGGGAGAATGGCATTGAAACATGTATAATATCATGTAAGAAACGATTTGCCAGTCTAGGTTCGATGCAGGATACAGGATGCTTGGGGCTGGTACACTGGGATGACCCAGAGAGATGGTATGGGGAGGGAGGTGGGAGGGAAGTTCAGGACTGGGAACTCATGTACACCCGTGGCGGACTCATGTTGATGTATGGCAAAACCAATACAGTATTGTAAAGTAAAATAAAGTAAAAAAAAAAAAAAAAGCAAATTGATATCTGTGCAAACAGGTGTTTAACAAAATAAAAACTAGGCCTACCTGTGAATTAATAACACCAAGTTCAGTTCAGTTGAGTTCAGTCGCTCAGTTGTGTCTAACTCTTTGTGACCCCATGAATTGCAACTCGCCAGGCCTCCCTATCCACCACCAACTTCCGGAGTTCACATAGACTCACGTCCATCGAGTCAGTGATGCTATCCAGCGATCTCATCCTCTGTCGTTCCGTTCTTCTCCTGCCCTCAACCCTTCCCAGCATCAGAGACTTTTCCAATGAGTCAGCTCTTTGCAGGTGGCCAAAGTATTGGAGTTTCAGCTTTAGCATTATTCCCTCCAAAGAAATCCCAGGGTTGATTTCCTTCAGAATGGACTGGTTGGATCTCCTTGCAGTCCAAGGGACTCTCAAGAGTCTTCTCCAACACCACAGTGCAAAAGCATCAATTCTTCAGCGCTCAGCCTTCTTCACAGTCCAACTCTCACATCCATACATGACTACTGGAAAAACCATAGCCTTGACTAGATGGACCTTAGTCGGCAAAGTAATGTCTCTGCTTTTGAATATACTATCTAGGTTGGTCATAACTTTTCTTCCAAGAAGTAAGCGTCTTTTAATTTCATGGCTGCAGTCACCATCTGCAGTGATTTTGGAATCCAAGAAAATAAAGTCTGACACTGTTTCCACTGTTTCCCCATCTATTTCCCATGAAGTGATGGGACCGGATGCCATGATCTTTGTTTTCTGAATGTTAAGCTTTAGGCCAACTTTTTCACTCTCCTCTTTCACTTTCATCAAGAGGCTTTTTAGTTCCTCTTCACTTTCTGCCATAAGGGTGGTGTCGTCTGCATATCTGAGGTTATTGATATTTCTCCCAGCAATCTTGATTCCAGCTTGTATTTCTTCCAGTCCAACGTTTCTCATGATGTACTCTGCATAGAAGTTAAACAAGCAGGGTGACAATATACAGCCTTGATGTACTCCTTTTCCTATTTGGAACCAGTCTGTTGTTCCATGTCCAGTTCTAACTGTTACTTCCTGGCCTGCATACAGATTTCTCAAGAGGCAGGTCAAGTGGTCTGGTATTCCCATCTCTTTCAGAATTTTCCACAGTTTATTGTGATCCACACAGTCAAAGGCTTTGCCATAGTCAATAAAGCAGAAGTAGATGTTTTTCTGGAACTCTCTTGCTTTTTCCATGATCCAGTGGATGTTGGCAATTTGATCTCTGGTTCCTCTGCCTTTTCTAAAACCAACTTGAACATCAGGAAGTTCACGGTTCACGTATTGCTGAAGCCTGGCTTGGAGAATTTTGAGCATTACTTTGCAAGCGTGTGAGATGAGTGCAATTGTGCGGTAGTTTGAGCATTCTTTGGCATTACCTTTCTTTGGACTTTGAATGAAAATTGACCTTTTCCAGTCCTGTGGCCACTGCTGAGTTTTCCAAATGTGCTGGCATATTGAGTGCAGTACTTTCACAGCATCGTCTTTCAGGATTTGAAATAGCTCAACTGGAATGCCATCACCTCCACTAGCTTTGTTCGTAGTGATGCTTTCTAAGGCCCACTTGACTTCACATTCCAGGATGTCTGGCTCTAGATTAGTGATCACACCATCATGATTATCCAGGTCGTGAAGATCTTTTTTGTACAGTTCTTCTGTGTATTCTTGCCACCTCTTCTTAATATCTTCTGCTTCTGTTAGGTCCAGACCATTTCTGTCCTTTATCGAGCCCATCTTTGCATGAAATGTTCCCTTGGTATCTCTAATTTTCTTGAAGAGATCTCTAGTCTTTCCCATTCTGTTGTTTTCCTCTATTTCTTTGCATTGATCGCTGAGGAAGGCTTTCTTGTCTCTTCTTGCTATTCTTTGGAACTCTGCATTCAGATGCTTATATCTTTCCTTTTCTCCTTGTCTTTTTGCTTCTCTTCTTTTCACAGCTATTTGTAAGGCTTCCGCAGACAGCCATTTTGCTTTTTTGCATTCCTTTTCCATGGGGATGGTCTTGATCCCTGTCTCCTGTACAATGTCATGAACCTCATTCCATAGTTCATCAGGCACTCTATCTATCAGATCTAGGCCCTTAAATCCATTTCTCACTTCCACTGTATAATCATAAGGGATTTGATTTAGGTCATACCTGAATGGTCTAACTGTTTTCCCTGTTTTCTTCAATTTAAGTCTGAATTTGGTAATAAGGAGTTCATGATCTAGGCCACAGTCTGCTCCTGGTCTTGTTTTTGTTGACTGTATAGAGCTTCTCCATCTTTGGCTGCAGAGAATATAATCAATCTGATTTCGATGTTGACCATCTGGTGATGTCCATGTGTAGAGTCTTCTCTTGTGTTGTTGGAAGAGGGTGTTTGCTATGACCAGTGCATTTTTTTGGCAAAACTCTATTAGTCTTTGCCCTGCTTCATTCCACTTTCCAAGGCCAAATTTGCCTGTTACTCCAGGTGTTTCTTGACTTCCTACTTTTGCATTCCAGTCCCCTATAATGAAAAGGACATCTTTTTTAGGTGTCAGTTCTAAAAGGTCTTGTAGGTCTTCAAAGAACCGTTCAACTTCAGCTTCTTCAGCGTTACTGGTTGGGGCATAGACTTGGATTACTGTGATACTGAATGGTTTGCTTTGGAAACGAACAGAGATCATTCTGTCGTTTTTGAGATTGCATCCAAGTACTGCATTTCGGACTCTTGTTGACCATGATGGCTACTCCATTTCTTCTGAGGGATTCCTGCCTGCAGTAGTAGATGTAATGGTCATCTGAGTTAAATTCACCCACTCCAGTCCATTTTAATTCACTGATTCCTAGAATGTCAATGTTCACTCTTGTCATCTCCTGTTTGACCACTTCCAATTTGCTTGATTCATGGACCTGACATTCCAGGTTCCTATGCAATATTGCTCTTTACAGCATCGGACCTTGCTTCTATCACCAGTCACATCCACAGCTGGGTATTGTTTTTGCTTTGGCTCCATCCATTCATTTTTTCTGGAGTTATTTCTCCACTGATCTCCAGTAGCATATTGGGCACCTACTGACCTGGGGAGTCCTTCTTTCAGTGTCCTATCATTTTGCCTTTTCATACTGCTCATGGGGTTCTCAAGGTAAGAATACTGAGGTGGTTTGCCATTCCCTTCTCCAGTGGACCACATTTTGTCAGATCTCTCCACCATGACCCGCCCATCTTGGGTTGCCCCGCCAGCATGGCTTAGTTTCATTGAGTTAGACAAGGCTGTGGTCCTAGTGTGATTAGATTGACTAGTTTTCTGTGAGTATGGTTTCAGTGTGTCTGCCCTCTGATGCCCTCTTGCAACACCTACCATCTTACTTGGGTTTCTCTTACCTTGCACGTGGGGTATAACACCAAACTAGAAGCTATTTACTTGCAATTATAATGTTGCATCATAGCAGCGTGGACTGAATTGCTTGGAAGATGGAGAGAAGCATCAGGAAGGAAGTGCCAGGCAGCCTAAGGAAGAACAGAAACCAAAATCTGTGAGGTCTCAAAAACTTTATGGCCTGTAATGTTAAAGGATATCAGAAGAATCAGAAGAGTGTCCTGGAATGTGCACAAGACTTGAAACCAGGCCTGTAACCTTGAACAAGTCAGTCAGTTTCTCTGAGCCTCGGTGACCTAATCTATAAAATGGAGAAAATACAATCTGCACTGCCCAGCACACAGGAAGAAGGGGAAATGGTAAAGGCTTGCATAAGCTGTTACTGATGGCAGGGCTCTATAGCTGGGAGCCTAGGAGCTCGATTTTCCCCCCAAGTTATGTTTTTTGTTTGACCGCCATATTGTTTCAACATTTTTAATTTGTTGCAAACATTTGAAATCAAGGGATTTCATATACAAGTAGATTCTCTCTCTTTCTGGAGAAATCTAAGTGTTGGACAACACTGGGTCTTCACTGCTGCCTTGCAAAAGTCAGCCTATACTGAGCGTTTATTTACTCATTCCTTCAACTAATATTTATCCATGAAGGACCATGAGGCAGGCACTGTTCTAGGCACTAAATGGACAGGAGTAAAAAAGTACTAGAGGCTACTTCCCTCACAGAGCCTGCTTTCACTGGAGGGCTCAGCTACTGTCACCCAGCCGGTTACACTCACTCATGCTCCCTGTCTGGGCCCTGTTGACTTGGGAGTGGGTGACACCAGATTACTTCCAGGCAGATGCTTCCTGGAGTGAGAACAGGTAGAGAGGTTGCAGAATTTTGTGCCTGGTTTAGAATTTCAAAATCTGATGCAATGGGGTGGGTAGACAAAGTGAAGAAAATTAAGAAATTTGCACCCAAATGATATGATCTCAACCAAATAACCCTCAGAATTAGACATGACAGGTCACTCTTCTACTCTTTCATCCACTCATTTGAGAGCAAACATTCACTAAATGCTAGGCCTGTGCCAGACTCTGTACCAAGAGATAAGATATAAAGATATAGAAATAAAAAAACTTCTCAGGGTACTGACAATTCAGTCACCCTCCAAAGCCTGAGAAATGCCACAATCAGCCTTAAAGTATTCCAACCCAAGGAGACTCTCCGCCATAATCATAGGCATGCCATCAGTTTTAAAAAATATAAATTTTTTTATCCACTAATGACAATATCTGATTTTTTCTCTGTGTATCTTAAGTGCTGTATATTAAATCATTCTATTTGAATAACAATGCAATGCAGTAAGCACTATTTTATTCCCATTTTACAGATGTCACCTAAACATATACTGTTCAATCCCGGGGCCGCTTTTTACCTTTATAAGATCTGGAGTCTGTTCTCCATGGTCTAATTACTTGGTCTGACTAAGAGAGTTTGTTGTGTTTAAATGTCATATCTCACAAAAAAAGTACTGGTAAAAAGTCGCTTTAGTTTCTTCTCTACTTAACCATTCTCTGCCTTGAGTGGTTTTATTACCAGAACCACTAAAATTAGTTCAGTGAAACAATAATGATATTATAAAAATAGCTCTTGTTCATGGCAAGTGTATAACGCTAGGTACTTCTTAGATTTTATCTCACTGCTGCCTCCCTTCTCAGACAAAGGAGGAAACTGATGTTTGGAGAGATGAGCAATTTTCCCAGTTCACATGGCTGATGAGAGCCAGGGCTCAAATATAAACCAAGACTTCAAGCCCAGAGCTCTTTATGTTTATTTCCACATGACATATCCTGAAGGGACTGTAAAGGCAAAATGGTTTTTAAAAATTGAGGCAGAGATCTCCAAACTTTTCGTGAGCCTGAAGATTTTCAGGCATAGGACAGGGCTTGATTAGGAGGAGGGTGAGGGTGGGAGAGGGGGATACTGGAGGAGAAGTGGGTTTTCCAAGAAGTGCCACACTACAGGTAACAGAGTAATCTAAACAGGGGCATGGCGTCATCTACCAGTCAGTGATCTGCCTGCTATAACTTCAGGATCTACCGGTAGAAACTGATGTACCCTTGATCTGAAAAGGATAATTTTTAAACGGCTTTGGTTTTAAGGTCGGTTTATCTCATGTGGTCATTTTCACCTAATTAAATCATATGCTGTTCAAAATAACATAGAAATAGCTAAAAAGACCTTAGGGGAAACAGGTTCTTCTGGTTGAAAAATCAGATTTAGTCACCAATACACTCAATTCAATGAAAAATAGAAATGAGAGACCAGCCTCCCTGGTTATGCTGCATATATTCTAATGTGCCAGGAGTATCGGATGCATTAGCACAAGATATCTGGTATGTTTCAGATCTAAGCCCATGTCTTAAAAATAAAGAGAATCAAGTAATAAGTGGCAAATGGTCACTGCTAATCTCTGAATCGGATTTTTAAAGCCTGGCACTACTTGGAAGATCAATAATGCATATAATGTTAGAAAAACAGAGTGGTTGATTCATAGACACCCTTCCTTTAGAGAGGTCCAGTGCTTTCAATATGTGTCTCTTTTGCCACAACCTTCTAAGAGAGAGAAAAGAGAAAAAAAGAACAAGAAGGAATGCAAAGACAGAGGCTGGGAAAGGAAAGAGTACATGGGGATATTTCCGCTCCCAGCTATGGGCAAGTGCCACACTTTCTCCTGATAACCTTGACCTGCTTTTCCTGGCTCTGCAGCAGCAGCTGTGTCACATTGGCTCAGCATCCACTTATCAATCTCACTGTGCAGACCTGACTCCTGCGTCCAGTGTCCTTAGCACGAAGGATATCACAGCGACCGGGTTGACTGAGCAGCTGCAGTGCATAGGAAACAATCAGTTCTTAGGGGGAGGAGGGCAGGGCAAGGGTCGGAGAGATGACCAGAACATGATTTCTTTATTGTCCAGCGATCACAAGTGGAAAGAATATTGTTGGGCAGTGCATGGAGCAGGCTGTTCTAAAGTTGCACAATTAATGGCTTGTTGAATCTTAAAAAGAAAAATGTCATGCCACCATCCTTCAGAAAACGTGGAAGAGCCTGTCAGTCCTCTGAGGGCACTGCTAACTTGATGCTATGCAGAACAGTCATATCTCTAAACCAAAAATAGGCGGGGGTGGGGACATAAGAAATAGGAAGAGACTATGAAGCGAAGCTATTGAGAGTACGGTTCTCTCATCAGGCTCCTGGGGTTCAAATGCTGGTTCCACCACTGACCCAGTCAGTCAGGTAGCCTTTAGCAGCCCTGGACAAGCTACTGAAGTTCAACTGTACCTTTTGCTTCTGGACAGGATTAGATGAGATAATGAATAGAAAGCTACAGAGCCTTGCCTCTAGTGCATACCAGTAAACATGTTGTCGGAGAAATGACTGTGTACTTATGGAAACAAAATAACATTAGCAGCTAAGACAAACTGTTTGAAACTGGACCTGTTCTCCAAAGAAGTTTAGATTGTATGGTTTATCTAGTATAAACTCAACCACAATGAGGTTTGGTAAGTGACTGCACCCGGTCAAAGCATTTCTTCTGGGCCTTTCAAAATGGCCTAGCCTGAAGCATCCTCCCTAGTCACTGAGTTCACGAATATTTATTGAGTCTGACTTAATGTGACCCCAGGGTTTAGATACTGTTCTAGGTGCTGGAACTCAACAGTAAACAAAAATCATAATGTCCCTCTCTCACAGAGCTTACATGCTAGTCACAGAAACAGAAATAAAAGCAAATGCACAAATTCAAAAATACAAAGAGTCAGGGAGTGATAATTACTATAAAGAGGAAGCATGATAGAGGAGACTGAGGGACAAAGCTGCAGTTACCAGTTCATATACTCATATATCTCTGAAGAGGGAACACTTGGGTAGAGACTAGAAGGAAGTGAAAGAGGGTGAGATGAAAATATCCTGGGATAATTCTAAGCAAAGGGATGAGCAATATCAAAGGCTAAAGTAAAATGGTAAAGAATCTGCCTGCAATGCCGGAGACTTGGGTTCGATTCCTGGATCAGGAAGATCCCCTGGAGAAGGCATGGCAACTCATTCCAGTATTCTTGCCTGGAGAATTCCTTGGATAGGGGAGCCTGGTGGGCTACATCCATGAGATTGCAAAGAATTGGACACAACTGAGCGACTAACACACACACAAAGTCCCATGTGCTTGGTGACTTTAGGAAGAGCAGTCAGTGTAGCCAGAAGGAGAGAGGGAGAGAAGGGGGAAAATGCAATCAGAACTGACCAGTGGCCTAATGTGTAGATGACCAGATTCACCATGGGGAATCTAAAATACCTAAAAACATGCTGAGAAGTTATTAGGAAACTTTGAGCAGAGAAGTGGCACAATCTGACTTACCTTTAATTTTCTTTAATTTTTTATTAAGGTATAGTTGATTTACAGTATTATATATGTTTTGTATCTACAGTGTTGTTGTTCAGCTGCTAAGTCGTGTCTGACTCTCTGCTACTCCGTGGACTGCAGCATGCCAGGACTTCCTGTCCTTCACTGTCTCCCAGAGTTTGCTCAGATTCATATCCACTGAGTCGGTGATGCCATCCAATCATCTCATCCTCTGTCATCCCCTTCTCCTCCTGCCTTCAATCTTTCCCAGGATCAGGGTCTTTTCCAATAAGTTGGCTCTTCACATCAGATGGCCAAAGCACTGCAGCTTCAGCATCAGTCCTTCCAAAGAATATTCAAGGCTGATTTCTTATAGGATTGACTGATTTGATCTCCTTGCTGTCCAAGGGACTCTCAAGAGTGTTCTTCAACACCACACTTCGAAAGCATCAATTCTTAGGCACTCAGCTTTCTTTATGGTCCAGCTCTCACATCTGTACATGGCTACTGGAAAAACCATAGTTTTGACTAGACAGACCTTTGTCAGTAAAGTGATGTCTCTTCTTTTTAATATGCTGTCTAGGTTTGTCCTAGCTTTTCTTCCAAGGAGCAATCCTCTTTTAATTTCATGGCTGCAGTCAGTGTTTGCAGTGATTTGGGAGCCAAGAAAAAAAAATCTGTCACTGTTTCCACTTTTTCCCCATCTATTTCCCATGAAGTGATGGGACCAGATGCCATGATCTTCGTTTAGTTGACTTGAGTATTATATGTTTCAGATGTACAATGTAGTGATTCACAATTTTTCAAGGTTATACTCCATTTACAGTTATTATAAAATATTGGCTATATTCCACTGCTATACAATAATATATCCTTGTAGCTTATTTATTTTATACATAGCAGTTTGTACATCTTAATTCCTTATCCCTCTTTTACCCCTTGTCCTTCCCTCTTTCCACTGGTAACCACTGGTTTGTTCTCTGTATCTGTAAGTCTGTTTCTTTTTTGTTATATTAAAAGGACCTCTCTGGTAGCTGTGGAAAAATAGATTATAGAAAGTAAAATGGGGTCAAGCAAACCAGTAGGAGTCTTCTGTAAGAAACCAGATGAAAGAAGAGTGGTCTATAATAGAATGAATGGTGAGAAGGGGTCAAATTGGGGATATATTTTGAAAGTAGGGCAAACACAACCAACTGATAGTAATAGTTAAGATAAAAGAGTAATATTGACTCTAAGGTTTTTAGCTAAAGCTAGCTGGGTGGGTGACTGATATTGTCACACTGAGAAAACTTGGAAAGAGTTTGGTTTTGAGATGGAGGGGAATTGAAACCTTGGACTAAGCTAAATTTGAAATGCCTGTTAAATATTCTGATGTATGTCTAGTAAATAGATAAATGAGTTCAGGAGAGAGATCAGGTCCAAAGACATCTATTGAGGATTCATTAGCATATAGATGGTATTTAAAGTGGAACAGAATGTGATCACCAAGGAAGTGAGTCCAGCTGCAGAAAACGTTGTCACGTTTCGGGCTGAGTGGAGCAGGAGCCAACAAAGATGGGGAAGACTGCTTAGTTAGGACAAAAAGGGCAGTAGAGAGAGGCTGAAGTTAGGCACCCAGGGACCCAAACCTTAATCACAGCTGTATGAAAGGTGGAGATGAAGGTCTCTTCACATCCACTTCAGAACCTATGACATGGGAGGGCCATCCGTGCCTGCCCTACCCTTGCCACTAATGGGAAGCACACAACATCTCTTCTGTGAGAAGTCACCAAGAAAATGCCATGGTGCTGCCAGCAGGCAAAGAGACAAAAGGTGTGAGCCTAAGACATATCACATCCTTATAGGGGGAGGAAGGGCCTGTGCTAATTCCAAACTGCGTTGCAGTCCGTATCTCCAGCCTCCAGCCCCAAATTCCTCTTTCTCATCTCCTAAGTAATGTCAACTCTATGCTGCAAAGGATTACACTCAAGAGGAGCAATTAATTACGAGTCAAAACAGAGTCAAAGAAGAGAGCAAAGAGAAAAAAATACTGGGGAGATTTAGAGAACAAAGGAAATGGGAAATATTCTTAACTTGTCTTTCTTACTGGTTAGGAACAGAAGAAGGAAAGAAAAGAGAGTACAGTCTTGGCTGTATGCCATTTCCATGAAGGGAGGCAGCATGCAGAACCCTTTGAGGAAGATCAATGCTCAGGATCCTGGTGAGTAGGAAGCTATGCAGTGGAGTCCCTGATTAGTTAATTCAAAGGGCTGATATGCAGGCATTCAATCCTGGCAAGAAAGAAGTTTGATCTGTGTTCCAAACTGGCAGTGAAAAATTAATTCATTTTAGAGATTGTTTCTGAGTAGAGAAAAGGGATGAGGCGGTTGAAAAAAAGTAAATGGTAAAACTCCCCAGAATTCTAGCTTCCCTTCATGTTGTCAGTAACGAAACAATGAGCAGAACAGAGGGTATGAACTGGTTTAAATATGTTCCAATATATGAGCATACCATTAAAAAGCAAACATCAATTAGTTATCTTCTCTTCTACTTGAACGTTTATTTAGAACAGACAGTTTTAGGGACTAGACAAAGACAGGAGATACATATGTATATATAGAGAGATCAAACACATGATAACTATTTTCAATATTTGATTTTACTGCTTCATTTTAAAAATAAGCATTTAATATCAGTCTCAAGTCCATTTTGTCCTCATGTCCATCCCTAAACCTCTAGCCATAATCACTGTTGTTCTGTCTTCAAATTAATATAAATGTTATTGCATTGTGTCTACCATTCTGCTACTCACTTTTTTTCATTAAACATTGTTTTTTGAGGTATATGCACATTGACATAAGGGGTTTATTTCATACCTTAAGTTATTTTTCAGTTATTCATGCATTCTCACCCTGTCTCATATAATTCTCCCAAGTGTGTTGGATAAAATACAGCAATATTCACTTCACAGATGACAGGATTTAAGATTGCCCAGCTGGTAGGCACAGAACCTTCTGTGTCCATGGTCAATGCTCCTTCGCTCTACCAACAATTTCCAAATTTTATTATTAACAGCAAACCCATTTCTTTCCAAAGCAAGCCTTACACAGAATCCCGGTTATGTAAGAAGTGTTCACATTGGTGCTGTGAGCAGAGATCCTGCACTGTGCCCCTCGGCCTCCTCTGTGTCCTGAAGTGGCTCTCCGGGCAGCCCAGTGGACCTGTAGGCCTCTGCTGCACCTGGTCTGGGAGCCTATGTACTAGGGCAGCTGTCTTCCTGCAAGCAGTGTGCAGTCTGGACAAAGGTTATAAACAGACCAACAAGCCCACAGCGATTTGGTCCATGAGAACACACTAACTGGGATGCCACCTGTGCAAGAAGGAGTCACAGGCAAAAGAAAGTTGGCAAAGCTCATCCTGTATCGTAAGACCCAGAGTGAAAGCTGTTTGTCTCCTGGAATTACAGCTCAGCAAAAGAAGATTTCACGAAGACAGGAATCCCCTATTGTAGTGAGAAATCAGAAACACCAGAGGTGGGTGAGAGGATCAGTGAGCAAACATCAAGGAAAAGGTGGCTCTCGAAGAGGAAAGAAGAGAGTATACACTCTTCAAAAGAGTTCAGTTCCTAGGAGGAAAAAGAAGTGGGAGACCCAGAGAAATTAATGGAGAAAATGAAAATAAAAGCAGAGAAAAGCATATCCATGAAACATGGAGCCAATGTCTTAGAAGGGAAAATCAATGAGAAGGAGGTTTCCTTTGGTTTGTTTTTTAAATAGAATGAGTCTGTGGAAAAGGAAGACTAAGTAAATTCTCAAAAATACAAGCATAACACAATATAAAGTTGGACATGTAATAAAAATAACTTAAAGCTCAAGATGGCACTTTGGACGAAACAATGATTTCATTTGAGATCAAGAAACAAGATTAAGGATCAAAAGTGACACATGGCATACAAATAGATGAGGCATAAATCCTACAGACAAGAAGGATGGTGTGGAAAATTGGTGTCAACAGCCTCTCACAGTTGGACAGCTCAGGAAAAGAAGAATAAGAAAGCAGTAAGAGACACAATTTTAAGAATATATATCAAAAATATCAATCGAATATGTTTTTTAGACATAAGGTAATCCCTGGTCTATTTAATTTTAATAGGGTCTATTAATCCCTGGTCAGGAAAATGATAAGTAAATATTCATCCAGTTCACATTCTGCTGCTAATCTTAAAGCACTTATTTAAAGCAAGACCACTTTTAATGAAAAGACCATTTATTAAGAACTGAGCACACACTAGGAAAAGAATTACATAGAGTTTACTCTAGTAAAACAAGACTGTACTCAACATAATGGTACTCGACAATATTTGTGAATAATGCAGAACTGTAAATACAAATCCATCCTCAAGAAATTATTCCCGAGAAGTTGTTTGTTAGGAGAATTGTCAGGTATTAAGGTATGACTTTCAGGCTTGTTCCTTCCTGTTCCATGCACGTCTCATTCATTCCAGATATCAATGGTGATAGACGGACAGCAATGAGCTCTGTAACTGCTCAATGATTCAGGTGTCCTCCTTTAGCTACAGAAGTTTATCAACTGTGTTTCTACTGCTCTTTCCATTTCTGTTTCTATTGTTATTGTGAAAGTTGATGCTATATATAAAGTACAGAAGACATGCCATCCATTCCAATTTCCTTTGTTAATTCCTTCTGTACTAGAGCACCATAGTTAGAAGAACATTACTGACTTCATGACTTAGGGTAGGAAAAATCATATCTCCAAGATGGAACGCAGGAGGCGCAAATGCCTTTCCTCCATGGTTATTTCCTATTTCTTACTCTAAATGCCAGTATTACAAAAACTTTATTACCCTGGATATGAGCTCAGCCTAGCAAAGTAAACCGAGATACCAAGGAACTGTTTTATGACTGTTTGTTGTGAATTATACCAACAGTCTGAAAAAATAATGACTTGGAAAAAATGGATCAGTTACAATGAATAAGATTTATTTATAATAAAATTTGGGGGCTCGTATAATATAAAATGAAAGATAGCCTCTCTGTTAATCATACTATGGTAATAACTATTACTTTCTCAAAATCCCTGAATTACTGAATAAATAAAAAAAGGATAAACCCAGTCCTGTTTAGACTAAGAAAAAATTCCAGATATGATAAGAAGAATGATAGTAGAATAAGAAGCCTTCCTCTCAAGATGTCAGGGAAGTGATAATATGCTAAAATATGATATAAACAAAATATCCATTGGAAGGACATGAGGTGAAGGTTCAGTTCAGTCCAGTCGCTCAGTTGTGTCCGACTCTTTGCAACCCCATGAATCGCAGCACGCCAGGCCTCCCGGTACATCACCAACTCCCGGAGTTCACTCAGATTCACGTCCATCGAGTCAGTGATGTCATCCAACCATCTTATCCTCTGTCGTCCCCTTCTCCTCCTGCCCCCAATCCCTCCCAGCATCAGAGCCTTTTCCAATGAGTCAAGTCTTCGCATGAGGTGGCCAAAGTACTGGAGTTTCAGCTTTAGCATCATTCCTTCCAAAGAAATCCCAGGGCTGATCTCCTTCAGAATGGACTGGTTGGATCTCCTTGCAGTCCAAGGGACTCTCAAGAGTCTTCTCCAACATCACAGTTCAAAAGCATCAATTCTTCGGCCCTCAGCTTTCTTCACAGTCCAACTCTCACAGCCATACATGACCACTGGAAAAACCATAGCCTTCAATATCAGGTGAAGGTTATACCAAACAAAAGAGACTTTCCCAGTTACAGAAGTGTTTGATGAACCAGAGCAAATAGAAATGTCATAAGCAAATGAAAGAAAACATAAATATAAAAGAGGGATTGAGAAAATCATATACGGACAAAGTGAGGTAGATAAGATAGTGCAGAGAACCTAAACACAGGACTCTCTATATTAAAAAAAAGAAATAAGAGATGGTAATAATACAAAAAAGACTATTAAGGGTCGGACAAAAAGAAAAACTATTGAGATGATGGTATTCATTATGAAACTACCCAAAGAGCAAGGAAAAATAGTGTAGATCAAAGAACATATGTTGACTAATACTGAGAAAATTGTCAAACAGTGAAGAACAAACATGCTAAATAGAGCTTTTCACTCAGAAAGAAATAATAAAGTTACATATACTTGAGTCAACTGACCTCACTGTCCAGGAATTGTAGCACCACAGCTAGTAAAAAGGGGCCAGAAATGAGAAATAATGAGGTGACAAAATAAAGATAAAATAAGAAACGGAACTAAAAATTTACTGATTCAGAGATCAGCAAAACAATAGTGTTTTAACAAAAAATCTCATCAGTCAGTATGGGATCAGATGATGAGTTGCACTCATCATCTTATGCATCAGATGTCTTTGGAAGATTAGGGTGGCAACACCCCTTTTCATATATTCTCAACATGAAATCTCTGCACTTAGCTGTACCTGCACCCATTTGCTCTGCCTTCCCTCCTGTTAGGATGGATTATAATCATTACATTTATTCTGCGGTTTTCTCTGAAACTACCCTTTTTATAAGACAGACCTAGATCTGACCCCAACCTACCTGTACCCTGCTCTGGCATCATCAGATCATCCCTCACAAGACACTAACATGTTCTACTATCTTTTGTCTTAAAAAAAAACTCCCTGAACTTCACAACCATCCTATAAATCTCCTCTTTACAGAAAAAAGGCCTTTACCATTGCTCTATACATCTTCTCCTCCCAATCTCTCCTGACCAATTCTAAGGTCTCTTTCCCCCGTGCTCTATTGGAACATCTCTGTCAGTGACACTAACAGCTTCCATGTGGTCCAGTTCAATAGTTATTTCTTAGCACTCATCTTATTTATCATTTCATTTGATATCCTTGATTACACCCTGAATATTGAAAGACTTTCTTCTCTTGGCTTTTGGAACATTTTCTTTCAAATCTATCTCTACTTACCATTCTTTCTCACTCTCCTTTTCTAGTTTTCCCTATCTTCCTAACCTCTAGACTAAATGTTTGAGGGCCCAGGTACTTATTCCTCTGACCTCTTCTTTCTCTGCACCTAGATGATCAATTCATTTTCATGTCTAAAAAGATCAAATATCTCCAAATTTATACTTCCATGCTTGAGCTAAACACTCACACAACTAACTTGCTACTCATTACTGCTACCTGGATATGAGTATCTCAAATTTAACTTATGAAAACCTGAGCTTCTCCATGCACCCAGTGTCATCAACCTCCTTCTCCTTGTTCTTAAATATTTGTATCATCTATTGACATTGGTCCTTGAGCAAGTCCTGTTGGATTTACCTTCAAAGTACACCTGGAATCAGACACTTCTCCCTGCCTTTGTAGCTACTACCTCACACAAGACACTATCACCTCTCACCTGTGTCAATAAGATAATCTCCTAACAGTTCTCCCTACTTCTCCCTTAATCTCAGTCATCTATTATCCATACAACATTGATGATACTTTTTAAACAAGTCAGGTTATGTCACTAATTTCCTCAAAATGCTCCAATCTCATTCACTATAAAATCCATAGTTCTACTCATTGCTCAAAATTGTCCCCTGCTTACTGTCTGGCCTCTCCTCCTGCCTTCCTTTCCCTTACTCAATACTGTCCTGCCATACCAGCCTCTTGGTTCTTCCTAGGACCCCTCCAGTCCACTCCCACCTTAGGGTCTTTGCACCTGCTGTTCATTCTGCCTGGCCCACCATCCCCCCACAGCCACATGATCAGTGAAAAGTGAAAGTGAAGTTGCTCAGTCGTGTCCGACTGTTTGCAATGCCATTGACTGTAGCCCACCAGGCTCCTCCATCCATAGGATTTTCCAGGCAAGAATACTGGAGTAGGTTGCCATTTCCTCTTCCAGGGGATCTTCCTGACCCAGGGATCAAACCTGGGTCTCTTGCATTGCAGGCAGGCTCTTTACTGTCTGAGCCACAAGGGAAGCTACATTATCAGTACCCCGTCATTTTCTTCAGCTCTCTGCTCCAGTGTCATCAGAGAGACTTTCCTTCACCACCTTAAAAATACAGCATTTCTTTCAATTCCTACTGTCCCTACTCTACTTTACAGTCTCCATAGCACTCATCACTTCACACTTTTCTGTTTATTGTCTCTCCTGTCTAAAAGTGCAGGCTCTATGAGAGCTGGAATTCTATCTGTTCTATTCATTGCTACCATTCATTGTACCATTATCAGAGTCTAACCCAGAGTCAGTAAGCATTTGTTGAATCAACCTCATGAAAAGAGAGAAGGCCTGGAGATATTGATTTTAGCGTTAAATATATGAGTGCAACAAGGGAGAAGAAGTTTGCAGAGAAGAAGGCTGAGGATAAAAACATTAAAACCTTTGAGAGGGTGCAAAAAATAGAGTTACTAAAATACTGCAAAGCTATGTTACACTTACGTTCCATGTCATGCTTCTATGCCAAACTACATACCAAAACCAACATTCTCCTAGGAGAGGAGGTGGCACCTATTAAAATAATTGTGTCGGGAGAAAAAGTCATGGGAATATCCAGTCCTTCTGTATATACCATATGGCATACGCTACAGTGGGAGGCAGCTCACCAAAACTAGAAGAGAGAAGGCAGGGAGTGGAGAAAGACTAGTTTCAAAGAAAGCACTTGTGTGCTTTGTTAAAAAGAAAGATCTAAGCAGAGAAACCATTTAACTGTAAGGGGGTAAAGACTCTCTACAAAAACTTAAGTCTGTTGTCAGAGTCTGAAGAAGAGATGCTCAGAAGATAAAGTGTATTTATAGAGATTTTTTAAAGGGAGGAAACAAATGCAGAAAGAAATCATGAAAAGTTGAGAAGTCTGAGTTTATGAGACATTTTGTTGGCTCTGATGGTCGAAGAGGAACACCAAATGTATATTTACATTATGTAAATAAATTTTACTTTTACAAATCCCCACAGATCTAATGAGAAGTACTTCAAATCAATGTCTCCACAAACGTTTGGATTGAAGCCTTCTGATGACCATTTTATACCTCCAATCCTATTATTATGATGCATTTTCAAATTCTTTATGCTATTAAATCCAACACTGTATTACTATTAAACAAAATTTAGTTCCAACTCAAATTTCCTTCAGATGTATTTACTGACTGTTTAAATTCCCCATCCAGAATCTGCTGATAGTAAAAAGTTAAGAAAGAAGGCATCACTCATTCAAAGCAACAGTTTCCAGGGATTTAGAATAAGAGGAATTTGGGGATAGGGGCTCACGTGATTTAGAAGCTAAAATGTTAACCAAACTTCTGCCATCCAATGAGGGTTAGTCATGAAATGAATTAGGAAAGTCTTCCTGTATAGTGAAAACCATGAAACTGGCAAAAAATCATTTTTAAAGAACTGGGAGGCAAGCTGGGAGGAAAATCATTTGAACTCTGGCCTCAGGAGGGAAGCAAAAAAAAATTACAGTCAGAGCTGAATTCACTTCAGTAATACTCTGTATATTCTTCCTAATTCATGTGGTGAAACAGGGCAAAGGCTGACCCGGTTCATTGTCACAGCACCTAAGTGTGGAGACAGCCATTGAAGATGAGGGTCCAGCGCTGGGATCCCTTCCTGAGTGCTGACTGCAAAGAGTATGCAAATCATATACACACAGGGCTTTCTGTAACACACCTAGGCAAAGAACGCCTACTCTCTCCCTGAAATATTTATTTGTAAACATTTTGCAAAATCTTAGACATGTCTGTGTATATACACGGCAGAGCTGAATTAACAGAGGACTGGGATCTTTCCTCCAGAGAAGGCGATGGCAGCCCACTCCAATACTCTTGCCTGGAAAGTCCCAGGGACCGGGGAGCCTGGTGGGCTGCCGTCTGTGGGGTCACACAGAGTCAGACATGACTGAAACGACTTAGCAACAGCAGCAACAGGGATCTTTCTTCACTTAAACATATTGTAGTTTTACTTGCACCTGAAAATTCTGGTTCTGCAGGCTGCTCCTGGGATGATCAAATATGTCAGCATGTCCATCTGCATCTTGGAATCATCCACAGAGACTACTATATAACTGAATTTTTATGTACTTCCAAGTGGATGATATAATTCCACCTTTCCTTCCTCCCTTCTCTTTCAAAGAAATACATTTTTAAAAGGAGTGTCTCCTCAGGAAGGTGGAAAGGGAAAGAAGTTAAACTAGTTTATCTGATTTTCTACTAAACAAAGCTGGGCTCTTGTGAGCTTAAGGGGAAAATGAAGAGTAGTCATTATCTGTGTGTTTTAGTTATCCACACTATTCCTATTCCTTGTTATGGATAAGGCTTAGTTGGTGATTTGCTGAACAAAATGGGAGATATAAGAAAAGGAGTTTAGTCCAATTAATTTCTGTGAATTCTCATCCTTTGATCTAATGGCTTGCCTACCTACTGAAGCAAAATCTAGCAAATCTCTCCCCCAAATGATCCAACATCAGAATGAGGGTAAGGCTTCATGCCAAGCCTGATATATATGTGCCATTTCCACACAGTTCCCTGAAAACAAACTGAATTCTCATGAGACCAAGACATTCCATAGCTAAAGAATACTCCCTCATGTGATGAATTTGACATCCCTCTCACACTGAAGTACCCCCAGAGACTTCAAGATCTCGTGGAACACAGACTAGAGAGCTGTGAGAAGCAAAGTCGTGTGCAGTATCTATGACCAAAATGAACGTTTGGTGGGTAAAGGCTTCACGTTTCATTCCTCGGATTACACCTTGGCGGGCCCCATGTCAGCTACTTAGGACAGGCTGGACACTTCGTCTCAAAAGCTATTTATCCAAAAGTTGTCTTCTGCTTAAGACTCAACTGCACTGCATGCAACAGGGTAATACCTGTCTGACTGTGGTTTTGATCAACTTGTTGAAAGGGGACATTTCTTTCCCGTCTCATAATGATTATGAAGAGAGCAGGGGAGTAGTTTAATATAGAGTTACTCTAGAATCATCCCGGAGGCTGGTCAAAACTACCATTCCTAGTATTAGACTTACTTCATCAGAGCCTCTGAGCAAAAGGGGAGCCTTGGAATTTGGGTATTTAACCCTCACCTGAGGAGATACTGATGACCAGCCAAGTCTGGGGAAGCCCAGGCAAACGGAAAGCCTGTGGAACATCAGCGGGGAGAGGCTGCCCTTCATCTCTCCCTCTGCAGGTGTGGCCTCCTCCGCGCCTACTCACTGGCCTCTGAAACGGTGACAAAGCCAACTGCCTCCTCTCTTGCCATCTCACTGGGATGCTGCATAGGCCACAGAAAGTGAAAGTGTGAGTCACTCAGTAGTGTTCGACTCTTTGCCAGAGGGGGCGGAGGGCGAGCGAGGATGAGTGGATCCAGCAAATCCATGGACAAGCTGATGATGCAGACTTGCTTGGCCTGAACACTCTTGACCCCCCTCCTTCCTCTCAAGTTACCCCTGCCCAGAAAATACTAATTCTTAAGAAGTCGAGAGTATGGTGTCATCAGCCATCCAGAGTGATTTCAGGGATAAGCTCTACCTTTTCAAAAAACATGGTTAAAAAAAAGAGAGAACAAGACAGTCAAGATAGTTTTTCTCTTCTTTTCTTTTTTTCTGGTCTGCATTTTGGAGATGTGGTTTGTTATTTTAGAAAGCAAAAGTTGGTCAAATGAAAATAAATAATGAATGTTTTCTCTCATGCATCTTCATGGCTGATAGAAAAGCTATCTCAGGAAGAGTGAGGCCCTTCACTTCATTCAAGTCCAGTTTATAGTTTAGACAGCTCATGTGTGAGTATCCGAATATTCACGACATGGGAGTGTGGTATTTTAACTTTTTACCTGTTTCTACCATAGTATCTGCCCCAGGTCTGGGCACACAGTAAGAGCTCTACAATACATAGTAAGAATCTCAACAATAATAATCCTTGAGATTTCTTCTAAGGAAGAAATGAGTCAAATGGACCTTGTTAATCATGCCACTGTCCGCTGGAAACTGGAGAAGGCTGTTTAAATACCGAGAAACCAGGTGCCACCTGACCCTTGCATTTTCTTGGGCTCTTGGACAAGACCCAGAGGGCCATGCTGCTGCCATGGATATATTCTCTAATGGAGTATTTATACCTCACGGACTCCAGCCAGCTAGGAGAATATTTATGCGGCCGTAAAAAACTTTAACAGAAAGCTGTTTGGCTCTAATAGTTTCAGGTATTTCTACACATCTCTGCTCACCATGTGTCATGTTGAATTATACTGTGTCCCGAGTGCGACAGCAGCAGCCCGTAATGGGACTTACAGAACGGAATGGCCTGACAGAAGAACTGGAGGAGACGGAGAGAACGGCGGGGTGAGGGGGGTGGGAAAAGAAGGGCCTTTAAAAAGAAATACTTCCTTTGCATCTGGTTGTCTGATCTCTAGATTCAGAGGAAAATGAAGGATGTAAAGAGAAATTTATGTGGCCTCACCTGTGACTCTGAGTCAGGACTGCCATACTTACAGGTAGCACAATGCAGTGGGTCGGAGCACAAATTCCTGAGTCCCTTAGACCCCTGGGTGCAAATCCCAGCTTCTCTGCCTAGTAGCTCTGAGATCCTGAAAAGTTACTTGACCTCTCTCTGCCTCAGGTTTCTATCTGTAAAATGGCGATGATAATAATAGTACTACATCATAGAAGTTAATATAAAAATTTAATGAATTAATATTTTAAGCACTTAGAACTATATCTGACACAGAGTAGGTGCTATGTAAGTGAGGCATATGTGTGTTATACAATCATATATTTGTGTGCACACACACACATACATATATATATTTATTTTATGTATACATACCTTTTTAAAGTCAAGCCCCTACTGTATGCCCAGAATTGAATATTGCAGCAGGGGGTACCAGTTTGGAATCTGATTTTGGTAGGTGTCATTCAAACTATAAATGAATGTTCTTCAGAGAAAAAGTTCTTTCTGAGCTTAGCTATCTAATTTTTCTTGAGGAAAAAAAAATGACATAGATGTGCAACCTTTACTAATAGACACTTGAGAATATGTTATGTGCAGGTCACTATAAATCTGTACTTTATCATGTACACCCGTGACTGATTCATGTCAATATATGGCAAAACCAATACAGTATTGTAAAGCAAAATAAAGTAAAAATAAACATTAAAAAAAAAAAAAAACATGTACTTTACCAGGATTCTCTGATTTCTGATTCTTAACAACTCTGTGAGGTTGGAAGAAATGTATTCAGTGCACAAATAAGACGTCCGAAGATAGAGATGTTAAGTAACTTGTCCAAGGTCACACAGCTGGTGAATGATAAAGCTGAAATCTAGACCAAGTCTATCTGACTCTAAACTCAGGGCCCTTCATCTCTTCTTATAAGCCTTGAAATATATGTGTTAAAATTAATAAAATTACAGTTCTGCTCTAGTTCAAAGACTAGTCTTTTCTACTGTGTTGTTTAGATCTTAGCTGCTGGAGTGCATGCATCATGCCAGGCACAAGCTGCAGGCAGCATTCTAAAGGAAAAAATCCCCTCCCCTTTGACAGGCAAACATTTCTCCAGGAAAACCAAGCCTACCACGGGTGAAACGTCCCGTGTGCATTGGACATTTTTAAGCACTTTGTGCCAAGATGCTTTAGAATGTTTACTACGGGCTTCCCTGGTGGCTTAATGGTAAAGAATCCTCCTGCCAATACAAGAGATACGTGTTCGATCCCTGATCTGGAAAGATCCCACATGCTGTGGAGTCACAAGCATTGAGCCTGTGCTCTAGAGCTCAGGAGTCGCTGCAGCTACTGAAGCCTGCAAGCCCTGGGGCCCGTGCTCTGCAACAAGAGAGGGCCCCCACAACGAGAAGCCCACACGCGGCAACTAGAGTAGCCCCCACTCACCACAACTAGAGAAAGCCCAAGCACAGCAACAAAGACCCAGCACAGCCACAAGTAAATAAGTAAATTAAATGATTAGAAAAAGGAAAAGCAAAATGGCCCAACACAGCCAAATGAATAAACAAATATATATTTTTTTAAGATAAAGAATGTTTACTGCATTGGTCACTGTGATAAGCATTTTACAAGGATGGACTAATTTCAGCTTCACAACTTTATGAGGTTGGAACACCTATCTCTAGTTCATGACAGACACTAATAACAGGTAATAGTATTATTGCTATTTCCAGGCTACATTAAGGGAAACTGAGACACACAGCTGCTTAGAAATGTATATAAGTAACAGTGGAGCCAGTATTTGAACACAGCAGTATAACTCCAGAATCCATGTTCTGAATGACCACGTTTTTCCACAAGATATTACCAAACAGCAAAGCCAGACTCCAGACTGAAAATACCGCTGAAGCTGCAAGTTTAAATTAAGCAGGGACTTGGTCAGAAAGAGGGCAGAAAATTCAAGAAGGAAGAATCCTTTGGTAATTCATAAGCGGGGTCATCAGTTCTTTGCACATTTATTTGTGCTTCTGGCTTAGGTGGCAAGGAGGACAATAAAAAGCTTTCACAGAATACAAGGGAAAAAGTCTAAGTGTCGTTCAGTGTGAGTTGGAGAAGCAGCCAGGAAAGAATAAAAGCACTATTGCTTGCTGTTATTATGATAGTGCTTTCAGATTGATTAAGCACTTAATGTTGCACATGCTTTCAACACTGCACATGACCTAAAGTAAAAACAGAGCTACATTTAGGGAGCTTCTGTTGCACAAGCTTTCTGGGTGAATCTCCCATTTATACTTTGACCTCTGCAGCCTCTCTCCTCCACTTCCTCCTTTCCCCTTCCTGCAAAAAGTCATCTATATTCCTTAAAATGACTTGCATGTCATCAGATAGCAAAAACTTAAATTCCAGGTTTCCAAGTTCATTGTACAAAGGACCTTTTCCCTTCTACTCAGCTCCCAGAACATGCCCGTCTTGACCCTCAAGAGAATGTTCTTTCCCTTTCAAAGCCCTGAACAAAGGCAGGGGTTGCTTAAGCAGTAACATAAGAGCATTTAGGAAAACAACTCTACTAACTAGAGAACATCTTGTTTAGTACTTAACACTACACGATGAAGACTTCATCCTAGAGTTTGCTGGGTCTACTTTCTGCCCCATTTCCATCTGTTATTTGCCAGTGATACTGACAGCAACTCAGATGTCTAAGTGCTCATCCAGGGCTTCTAGATTACAGTCCGTCTGTTAGCCCATGAGTTTTGATCAGTCACTCACAGACACCATTTCTTTGATGCCTACAAAAGAGTTTCATCAGTTGATCATATGCGACATGCAAAACAAGCTCCATTTAAAAAAAAAAAAAAGAAAAGGAAGTAAATTGCCCTCTCTCTCCCTTCCAGTGGCATCTGGGGATTCATGTTCCCCAGTACTGTGTCACTACGACCCCTCCCGAAAATACTGTATCTAAATTATATTTCCTTTATGCAATGTTTACTTGTATATAGATTTATAGATCTATACATTTATCTATAGATCATTATGTAAGATACACACACAGAGAACTGGAAGAATAGTCATGAAAATGTTTACCATGTGTTCAATGTGGTTATTTTTAGATGGTGGGATTATGAATGATTTTTAAAGTTCATTTTGTATAACAGCATTTTCTAAATTTTCTACTTACTCTTATACAACAAACTACAAATCCTTCTAAAGTATAAATTAAATACCGAGTCTCTCATATGTTTCAAAGATATAAAAATGAACAGAGAAATTAAGACAATTCCCCAGGTCAATTCACAACCTTGATATATTAGAAAGCCAAGTCAAAAGTAGTCTAGTCTTGGTTGAATCCAACCACTTCCTGCTCTTTTCCTATCAGTGTATGTATCTCTGAGAAGTTCATCTAACTGTGCACTTCCATAGGTAACCACTAGACACATGTGGCATTTAACTTTAAATTTTATTTAGAAAGTGAAAGTCACTCAGTCGTGTCTGACTCTGTGACCCCCATGGACTATACAGTCCATGTAATTTTCCAGGCCAGAATACTGGAGTGGGTAGCCATTCCCTTCTTCCCAACCTAGGGATTGAACCCAGGTCTCCCGCATTGCAGGCAGATTCTTTACCAGCTAAGCCACCAGGGAAGCCCTAAATTTTATTTAAACATAATTCAAACTAAATTCCTCAGTCACACAAGCTACATTTCAAGTTTTCAAGAGCCCCATGTGACTAATGGCTAACAATTAGATGACAGAGAAATAGAAAATTCCATCACTGCAGAAAGATTTATTTGCACTGCCCTAGTAGCTCAGCTGAGAAGTGAACACAGTGTCCCCGTCAGCCATGAGCGAACCTGAAGAGGGAAGGCCTTCACACGTTCATGGCAAATAGGACAACAGGACTCTACTTATTCCTATTTCTGCCTCACACTGCGTCTGGTTCAGAGAGAATGACTAGGAGTGTCCTTAAGGGACTACATGACTAGTACAGGGTTGGGTCAAAGACCCCAGTCGGAAGAGTCTCTGGGAGTCATATAACCTGAGTAAACGATGGGAGTTATGGATGGGAGCAGAGGGCAACAACCAGTGCCGGAGGGCAAATGGTCTTCTGAGCAGTTTAGACACTTGTCAGAGGTGCACAACAGTGGATGCCTATCTCTACCCACATCTCCACATGCAAACATTATTTTGCAAGCATCAGGAACAGCACACGGCACTGGCGATGCACTTAAGTACCAGACACATAAACATCTTCAGTGGTTGCTACACCACACATTTAAGAAAAGCATAGCTCTCTGAGTTTAGAGGAGGCCACACTTTGAATTTAGTAACTGCAACTCTGCTTACTTTATATATCTTTAACTTGTCACTTAGATTCTTGCTTCACAAAATGTCATTGTGGGACCAGCAACATCAGCATCAACTGGAAACTTCTCAGAAATGCAGAATATCACGCCCAACTCCAGACCTCCTGAGCCAGAAACTTACTTTAATAAGCTCCCTCAGGTGATCTGTGTGCACACTGAAGACTGAAGGTCACTGATTTCTCTCCTCACTCTACTTTCAATTTCTAGAATGTAACCGGGACAGATACTTCAACCAAACTTTGTGCACTATCCAGACTTGGAAAATACCATGGAGTTTAAGAAGCACTTATTGATAATTGAAAACCTGAGAACTGGCTTTCAAAATAGAGAATCCAGTGCACTTTAAATGTGTTGTCAAAAATACACTTAAGGAATCACATGAGCATTTTACTGTTTCCCTTTGATTTAAAATACAAAAAGTAGAGATTATCTCATAGTAATACTAATAGACAAATAATAAGCCATGCAAGATTCCTTTGTTCCTTACATTGCTTTCTATGAGGGCAATCATTTTTAAAAGCTTTTATTGGATAGCTTGAACAGAATCATGCCCTAATTATAGTCTTCCTTTTATTTGCCACTGAGAGGAAATGCACCAGATGAAGCTGTTTGAGACTCTATGGTTTGTTCGGCTGTATTAAATGCTTCTAACTGCTGACTTTTATCGTTCTTAACAAGTCAAGACCAGACTGAATGTCTTTGAGGATAATTGTTTTTATTCATTTCCCTTCTGTATTGCTAAAATGGAGGCGGTATGCAAATTAGGGAAAGAGATTCGGATTCAGAACTGCCCCAGACCGTTGCTGGTTCTCAGAAGGAGGCAAAGCCAAATCTCCAGTTAGGTCACTGCATGGTTCTGTGATCAGGGGGTCCTCCTGCAAAATGGACAAAATGTCTTCATTCTTTAAGGTGGCCTCCATGCCATTATTAACCTGACTCGTGCACAGAATCCATTTTTTAAAAAATCTGGGCTGATTATATCAATGCTCCTAACATGATGTTCTTACCCATGTCCTTGACAATGCAATGAGTAGGCTTGAAGTGATGAAGTGAAGTCGCTCAGTCGTGTCCAACTCTTTGTGACCTGCATGGACTGTAGCCTACCAGGCTCCTCCCATGGAATTTTCCAGGCAAGAGTACTGGAGTGGGTTGCCATTTCCTTCTTCAGAGGATCTTCCCCACCTGGGGATCAAACCCAGGCCTCTCGCATTGTAGGCAGACGCTTTACCTTCTGAGCAACCAGGGAAGTCAATGAGTAGGCTTATGTCATGGAAATTACTGAAGGCTGGAGCTCAGACTTTCTGGACCCTGGTCTCAGTTCTACCATGTATTTGCCATGTGACTGTGGGATAAAGGAATAAAGCCATGGTTCTCAAATCAAAGTGATTCCTTCCGCCCTGAATATGTGGCAATGTCTGGAGACATATTTGATTGTCACAACTTGGTGGTGCTACTGGTATTCTAGTGCATAATGGTGCTAAAATCTATAATGCACAAGGTTGTCCCCACAACAAAGAACTATCTGGCTTAAAATACCAATAGTGCAAGGTAGAGAAACCCCAGACATAAAGAATCTATAACTGTGGCCACCATTCAGCACTGATGCAGTCAAACAAAAACCACAGCTCACAAAAATGCCATAAACTTTGAACTGCAGAATCCTCAAGTGAATAAACATGGATCCCCTGGTTCTTACTTCATGCTCAGGACTGTTTCAGGTTCTGCAGAAAAACACAAAAGTATAAGGCATGGCCTTTTGCTTATTCCTTCAGAAACCGGAAATTAGAATAAAGCATCAAGGTCTAATAGGATAATTCCTCATTGATCCATTCCAGTAATTTTTTGCTGCCTCTCGACATGGTGCCCAGTCTAATTACAGGATGACTCCCCATCCCCCTGGGATGCCACTTTTCATTCTCATTCACTTCCTTGTTCTGAAGGAACAGCAATTTCCCACTGAATGGTTATTAGCCTTTTTCCCTTTAAGAGACTAAGAAGGAAGAAAAGCCCACAGGATAATTTTAAAAGTTGTTGCTCCAGTTTTTCTCCAACTTTAGAAATCTCTGTTGGCTTTTAATTAAGAACTTGCATTTAGACTGTGAGATGAACCAGATTTGAAGGACTGTTTTTTTCTCTCCTATAATGAAATGGCACTCGTTTCCCTAGGAGGGGTTTTCCCCAGATTCTCATTGTTCTACTAAAGATGATTTACATGGGCATCTGTGGAGATAGCTGACTCTCTGATTGGAGAGAGGGGCCAGGGTAGACACACGATGGCTTCCCTCTGAGAAACTAGGAAATAAACACCCTGGGGATGCTGAGCTGAAATCCTCACAAACTCCAGTGTGGAATGGCTTGGAGGCGGGGTCAGTCAGAGTCCCAAAGAGCGGCAGCAGGGGCTCTATGATATAAGTTCCAGAAATCTGCCGTGAATGTGACTGAATCTGGCAGCTGTCTTAGACACCTACAATGCACATGTCAGCCTACTTCCTCTCCTCATTCAGCCTTGAGGATCAGGCATATTTAGAAGGACTCAACTGCTATGATTAGCCACACACCCAATTCTTGGGCACCCATGTGTCCAGGCTTTTAGATCCAAATTCTTTTCTCTGAGCCTTTTGGCTAAGTATCAAGGTAAAATGATGATATCCTATATAGAATTTAATAGAAGGAAGTACTGTATTATGAGGACAAGATATCTGAATATCCCTAAAATATCTCTCTCAAAGCTATTTATTAATTACAAAAGGAAAAGAGTGGATAAACCTGACAGACATTACTTTAACAAAGTGCTCAAAGTCAGCATCACCAATAATAAGACACATCAATATCTTGTGCCCTTCCTATGATGAACAGGGAAGGGCACTGCTTCCTTCCAGTGGTATTCCTGACCACAAGTATTTAACCTCAGTCTACGCAAGAGTAAATCATCAGACAAACTCAAACTCAGGGAGCTTCTATGAAATAATCAATACTCTTCAAAAGTGTCAATTTCGTGGAAGACAAAGGAAGACTGAGGAACTCTCATAGATCAGAGGAGACAAAGAAACTATGACTACTTCTAAACACAACGTGGAATCCAGGACAGGATCCCAGACCAGAGAAAAAGGACATTGTGGGAAGGTAGTGAAATATAAACAAGGTCTGTAGATAAGCTAAGAGCTTTGTATCGTACCACTGTTACTCTCCTAGTTTTCTTAACTGTCCTATGGTTATAGGATTATAATGTTAATACTAAGAGAGGCAGCATGAGGGTATACAAGAACTCTGTACTATTTTTGCAGCTTTCTCTAAGTATAAAATTATTTCAAAACAAAAATTTTAAAGTAATAGAAAGCTGCCTACAAATAATCTTGGATCAATATATGCAAAGGAGAGGCATAAGTTGATGGCCTGCTTTGTTAACCAACTCAATGGACATGAATTTGAGCACAGTCCTGGAGATGGCAGAGGAAAGGCGCCTAGCATGCTGCAGTCCATGCAGTCACAAAAAGTTGCATACAACTTAGCAACTGACCAACAACAACAAACAAATCAGACTTTCTAGAAAGACAGGAAATAACAATAATGTAAAGATATATATATATATAAAGTGTAGAATGAGACTTATCCATGCTGGAGTAACCAAAACTGATGCAGAAATTAACTTCTAAGTCAGAACACTGAGATTTTAAAATTTTATCTCAGAATGAAACAACCCGCTGAGAAACTCTCTTTCTAAACCCAAGTTTGTTTTTTTTTTCTCAAACAAGCCCTTTGCCTATATGATCACAAGCTAATGCAGAAAAATCTTAGATAAGGCAAAGCACAGAGAAGGGTCCCGTGCCCTGAAGGCTTCAGGAAGGCTCCCACATTCTGACTACCCAATATCTCACAACTGCCAAGATACATACCCACCCTGTCTAGAAGATCAGTGTTTAGATACGATTACAAATAAACTGTGTTCTTGTTGGCAGTTCAGTTCAGTTCAGTCGCTCAGTTGTGTCCAACTCTTTGCAACCCCATGAAACACAGCACACCAGGCTTCCCTGTCCATCACCAACTCCCGGAGTCCACCCAAACCCATTTCCATCAAGTTGTTGATTCCATCCAACCATCTCATCCTCTGTCATCCCCTTCTCCTCCTGCTCTCAATCTTTCCCAGCATCAGGGTCTTTTCAAATGAGTCAGCTCTTTGCATCAAAATATTGGGAGTTTCAGCTTCAACATCAGTCCTTCCAATGAACACTCAGGACTGATCTCCATTAGGATGGACTGATTGGATCTCCTTGCAGTCCAAGGGACTCTCAAGAGTCTTCTCCAATACCACAGTTAACAATATAAACTATAAACTATAAACTGCCTGGAGGCAGTCCCACAACATGGGTGTTTTCTCCTGGACAGCTCACAGATCCTAGCATCTATGGCAGCCTCTTTGCCCTGAGTCTGCAGGGGTCCCTTTTGTGTTTCTTCCCCTCAGGTACCCTCTCTCTAACTGGGTCACTCCTGGGGGTGAGGGAGTTACCCCTTCTCAGTGATTTTTATCCTTGTGGGGCTCACCCCAAAGTATTAAAAGTAGCTTTGTAACTTAAAAAGAAACTGACACATTATTTTCCAAAATGGCCATACTTTTTCACATTCAGCAACATATGAGATTTCCAGTTGTTCTACATCCTTGTCAGCACTTGGGACTCAGTCTGCCTAATCTTAGCTATATGGGTATGAGATACCATTAAAGTATCTCAACTATAATGGGTTTTAATTTGTGTCTCCTGATTAACCATGATATTAGGCATATTTTTGTGTGTATATTCACCATTCATATATTTTCTCTGGTGAATCATCTGTCAATTTTTTATCAACTAGTTTATCATCTTATTATTGAGTTGTAAGAGTTCTTTATATATTCTGGATACAGATATGTTTTGGAAATATTTTCTTCCACTTTATGACTATTCTCTTCACTGAAAGAGAATAGAATATCTTTCAAAGAGAATATCTTTCAAAGAATAGAATTTTAAAATTTAAACAAAGTCTGCTTATCAATGTTCTTTTGTTTCATGTTTTTTTGTGTTCTACCTAAGAAATATTTATTTAACCCAAGGTTGCCAAAATCTTCCCTTAAATTTTCTTCTAAGTATTTTAAAGCTTTAATTCTGGTTTTTAACTCTATGTCTCAGTTAATTTTTATGTCTGGTGTAAGATCTTCATGACCCAGATAATCACGATGGTGTGCTCACTCACCTAGAGCCAGACATCCTGGAATGTGAAGTCAAGTGGGCCTTAGAAAGCACCACTATGAACAAAGCTAGTGGAGGTGATGGAATTCCAGTTGAGCTATTTCAAATCCTAAAAGGTGATGCAGTGAAAGTGCTGCACTCAATATGCCAGCAGATTTGGAAAACTCAGCAGTGGCCACAGGACTGGAAAAGGTCAGTTTTCATTCCAATCCCAAAGAAAGGTAATGTCAAAGAATGCTCAAACTACTCCACAATTGCACTCATCTCAATGGCACCCCAATCCAGTACTCTTGCCTGGAAAATCCCATGGGAGGAGCCTGGTAGGCTGCAGTCCATGGGGTTGCTAAGAGTCGGACATGACTGAGCGACTTATCTTTCACTTTTCACTTTCATGCATTGGAGAAGAAAATGGCAACCCACTCCAGTATTCTTGCCTAAAGAATCCCAGGGATGGGGGAGCCTGGTGGGCTGCTGTCTATGGGGTAGCACAGAGTAGGACACAACTGAAGCGACTTAGCAGCCGCAGCAGCAGCACATGCTAGTAAAGTAATGCTCGAAATTCACCAAGCCAGGCTTTAGCAATATGTGAACCATGAACTTCCTGCTGTTCAAGCTGGTTTTAGAACAGGCAGAGGAACCAGGGATCAAATTGCTAACATCTGCTGGATCATCAAAAAAACAAGAGAGTTCCAGAAAAAATATCTATTTCTGCTTTATTTTTGACTATCCCAAAGCTTTTGACTGTGTGGATCACAATAAACTGGAAAATTCTGAAAGAGATGGGAATACCAGAGCACCTGACCTGTCTCTTGAGGAATCTGTATGCAGGTCAGGAAGCAACAGTTAGAACTGGACATGGAGCAACAGACTGGTTCCAAATAGGAAAAGGAGTACATCAAGGCTGTATATTGTCACCTTGCTTATTTAACTTATATGCAAAGTATATCATGAGAAACACTGGGCTGGAAGAAGCACAAACTGGAATCAAGATTGCTGGGAGAAATATCAATAACCTCAGATATGCAGATGACACCACCCTTATAGCAGAAAGTGAAGAGGAACTAAAGAGCCTCTTGATGAAAGTGAAAGAGGAGAGTGAAAAAGTTGGGTTAAAGCTCAACATTCAGAAAACAAAGATCATGGCATCCGGTCCCATCACTTCATGGGAAATAGATGGGGAAACAGTGGAAACAGTGTCAGACTTTATTTTCTTGGATTCCAAAATCACTGTAGATGGTGATTGCAGCCATGAAATTAAAAGGCGCTTATTCCTTGGAAGGAAAGTTATGACCAACCTAGGGAGCATATTCAAAAGCAGAGATATTACTTTGCCAACAAAGGTCCGTTTAGTCAAGGCTATGGTTTTTCCTGTGGTCATGTATGGATGTGAGAGTTGGACTGTGAAGAAAGCTGAGTGCCGAGGAATTGATGCTTTTGAACTGTGGTCCTGGAGAAGCCTCTTGCAAGTTCCTTGGAGTGCAAGGAGATCCAACCAGTCCTTCCTAAAGGAGACCAGTCCTGGGTGTTCATTGGAAGCACTGATGCTAATGCTGAAACTCCAATACTTTGGCCACCTCATGTGAAGAGTTGATTCACTGGAAAAGACCCTGATGCTGGGAGGGATTGGGCGCAGGAGGAGAAGGGGACAACAGAGGATGAGATGGTTGGATGGCATCACCGACTCGATGCACGTGAGTTTGGGTGAACTCCAGGAGTTGGTGATGGACAGCGAGGCCTGGGGTGCTGTGATTCATGGGGTCACAAACAGTGAGACACGACTGAAAGACTGAACTAAACTGAACTGAAGCAATAGTTGAGGTTCTCTTTTTGTTATATGGCTATCCGGTTATTGCAGAGCCACTTGTTGAAAAGACTGTCCTTTCCCTCATTTCATTATCTTTAAGTATTTTATTTTTATACTATTGTAAGTGATTTGTGAATTTCAATTTCCAATTGTTTAAAGCTTATGTAGACAAAACTTCAGTTTGGAAAATAGACGAAGCCTACCTAAAAAGCACTAGCTTTTTTTTTTTTTTTTTTTTAAAGCAATTTAAGCAAAACTCTAGTCTATTTTCTAAACTTCAATTAATCCTTTTTAAATTCATTAGAATTTTTAATTATAAAAGTAATACATGTTAATTATGACAGATCAAAAATAGCAAAACTGAATGAAGAAAATAATCTTTCTCCATCTCACCCTTAATCCTTCTCTGAAGTAACCAGTTGTTAACACATGTTTCTTATGCCTCCACAGTTCAAGCAAATAGTTTTCAGTGCCTGGGTGTGGGGGTCTGATGTTGTCAATAGAAAATGCCAAATTAACCTTTTCCCTATGTGAAAAAAAAAAGACTTTTTAAAATCTGCCCTCTAAATAAACCTAAATTTCTTTAAATTTCCTCTATTAAAAACTACAAACATATTGCAATATAACCAAAATACAGAATAACCACTAAATAATAGAATGCACAGTACAAATATGATGAAGCCATCCAGATACCATTTATATAACAACTTCAGCTCTCTAATCACTGTAAAGACTTACAGCAAAAAGTACTTTCTGACCCAGGTTAGCATTCAGCATTTTGCTCTTTGGACAGCCAGTCTCTCAAACATCAGTTTTTGCTCATGGCTTACACAACCACTATTATAAATTTGCTTCTTTCAAGCCCATAGGAGATTAGAGGCAGCAAATTAAAGGTCAGGAAAGGAAATATAGAGAGTAAGAGCAAAAATAAGAGTAATATCAAAAACAGCTAAAGAGAACAAGTATAATCTGTAAGTCATTTTACCCTGAAACCAGTTGACATATATCAATTCATAATGACTACATTCACCAGTTTGGAAATGGAAGGGACCTTGAAATCTATCTAATTCAATGTGTTTATCGACAATGAAGTAAATCAAGGCCTAAAGAGATTAATTGACATGTTGCTCAACTGAAGTGGTCTGTCTCTGTCTCTCTCTTACACCCTCCTTCCCCCACACACACCTACTTACTGATTAAGGGGGATTGAGAACCTTAGTCCTACTTCACTACTCTAGCAATTAAGTTTGAATGACCCATAGAAGATTATCTTTTTTGAAGTATATTTCTGTATCTTAAACAAGGGATCTGATTATTTATTTTTGAAAAAGAAGCCTCCAATTTGGGCAAAATTTTAAATAGCTTTGTGTTTATCAAGAAAGACACAGGGGGCAGTCCTAAGATGGCGGAGGAATAGGATGGGGAGACCACTTTGTTCCCCACAAATTCATCAAAAGAACATTTGAACGCAGAGAAAAATCCACAAGACAACTTCTGAACGCTGGCAGAGGACATCAGGCACTCAGAAAAGCAGCCCATTGTCTTCGAAAGGAGGTAGGAAAAAATATAAAAGATAAAAAGAGAGACAAAAAAGGTAGGGGCGGAGCTCCGTCCCAGGAAGGGAATCTTAAAAAGGAGAGAAGTTTCCAAACACCAGGAAACACTCTCACTGCCGAGTCTGTGGTGAGCCTTAGAACCACAGAGGGCAACATAACCGGGAGGGAAAATAAATAAATAATTAAACCCCACAGATTACGTGCCCAACAGTAACTCCCCCAGCAGAGAAGCAGCGCAGACGCCTACATCAGCCAATAGCAAGCGGGGGCTGGGCAGGAGGGGTGGGCTGCATTACTTAGAGTAAAGACCAGGCCTGAATGCCCCGAGGGCAATCTGACGGAACTAACTTGGGCTAGCAAACCAGACTGTGGGATAACTACCATGCAAAAAGCCCTGACCAAAGACACCGCCAGGCCCGTTCACAGAACAAAGGACTGAGCAGAGATAGCCAGGTGCAGGCCAGCCCATCCCCCTCTGGAGACAGGCAGGCAAGGGCAGCCAGAGCTGGAAGGGGGCAATTGCGGCCCCAGAGAGGCATTATCTGCCAAACTGCAAGCAGGCTTTGTTGCTAACCAAGACTTCTTGGGATTCTGGATGGTCAACATCTGCCTGAGAAGGTGTGCTGGTTGTACGCCCAGAAAACAGAGCAGCAGGGATGGAGGAGGTGATAAGTCGCAGCAACTGCGCTCGCCAAACACCTAGTCACCTGAGCTGCTTGGATCTGGGAAGGGCACAAAACACAGGCCCAACCAAGTGTGCGCCTCTGAGGACTACCCGAGTACCTGAACCTGAGCAGCTTAAACCTGGGAAGTGCATACAACCCAGGGCCGGCCTCAGACAGTTCCTGGCAGAGCAACCTAGAACCTAAGCAGTGTAGACAGGGAAAGCACACACGCCGTGAGCAGGGGCAAACCCAGTGTGGCTGAGACACTGTGAGCACACACCAGTGTTATTTGTTTGCAGCGTCCCTCCCTCCCCACAGCACGACTGAACAAGTGAGCCTAAAAAAGTGTGCCAGGGCAGAAATTAGACACTGAAAAGACCAGCAAACAAGAGAACCTAAAACAGAGCGACCCTCCTTGGAAGTGACAGGTGCAATAGATTAAAATCCTGTAGATAGTACCGACTACATAGGAAGGGACCTATAGCTCTTGAGAAATACAAGCCGCGTCAAGGACCTATCCGAAAATGAACTGACCCCACATTGCCCACAACACCACCAGAGAAAGTCCTAGATATACTTTTACTTTTTTACTATCATTCTTTAATTTTTTAAATTTTCAAGTCCTCTATTACTCCTTTAATTTTCATTTTTATAACCTACTATTACTTTGCAAAAAAAAAGACCCTATTTTTAAAGCAACCTTCATATATATATATATATATTATAATTTTTGTGACTTTCTTTTTTTCCCTCTTTTTCTTTAATATTGCATTTTTGAAAATCCAACCTCTACTCTAGATTTTTAATCTTTGCTTTTTGGTATTTAGTATCAATTTTGTACCTTTAAGAACCCAATCTTCAATACCCATTTTACTTGGGAGCAAGATCACTGGCTTGACTGCTCTCTCCCCGTTTGGACTCTCCCTTTTCTCCACCAGGTCACCTCTATATCTTCCCTCACCCTTCTCTTCTCTACCCAACTCTGTGAATCTCTTTGTGTGTTCCAGATGGTGGAGAACACTTAGGGAACTGATTACTGGCTGGATCTGTCTCTATCATTTTGATTCCCCCCTTTATCCTCCTGGCCACTTCTGTCTCCTTCCTCCCTCTTCTCTTCTCTGTATAACTCTGTGAACATCTCTGAGCAGTCCAAACTGGAGCACACATAAGGAAGTGATTACTCGCTAGCTTGCTCTCTCCTCTTTTGATTCAACCTCATCTCATCCTGGTCACCTCTATCTCCCTCCTTCCTCTTCTCTTCTTTATGTAACTCTGTGAACCTCTCTGGGTATCCCTCATTGTGGAGAAACTTTTCATCTTTAACCTAGATGTTTTATCAATGGTGCTCTATAGATGGAGAAGTCTTGAGGCTACTGTAAAAATAAGACTGAAAACCAGAAGCAGGAGGCTTAAGTCCAAATCCTGAGAACATCAGAGAGCTCCTGACTCCAGGGAACATTAATTGACAGGAGCTCATCAAACACCTCCATACCTACACTGAAACCAAGCACCACCCAAGAGCCAACAAGTTCCAGAGCAAGACATACCACGCAAATTCTCCAGCAACACAGGAACATAGCCCTGAGCTTCAATATACAGGCTGCCCAAAGTCACTCCAAACCCACTGACATCTCATAACTCATTACTGGACACTTCATTGCACTCCAGAGAGAAGTCCAGCCCCACCCACCAGAACACCAACACAAGCTTCCCTAACCAGGAAACCTTGACAAGCCACCCGTACAACCCCACCCATAGTGAGGAAACTCCACAGTAAAGAGAACTCCACAAACTGCCAGAATACAGAAAGGCCACCCCAAACACAGCAATATAAACAAGATGAAGAGACAGAGGAATACCCAGCAGGTAAAGAAACAGGATAAATGCCCACCAAACCAAACAAAAGAGAAAGAGATAGGGAATCTACCTGATAAATAATTCTGAATAATGATAGTGAAAATGACCCAAAATCTTGAAAACAAAATGGAATCACAGATAAATAGCCTGGAGACAAGCATTGAGAAGATCCAAGAAAGATTTAACAAGGACCTAGAAGAAATAAAAAAGAGTCAATATATAATGAATAATGCAATAAATGAGATCAAAAACACTCTGGAGGGAACAAATAGTAGAATAACGGAGGCAGAAGACAGGATTAGTGAGGTAGAAGATAGAATGGTAGAAATAAATGAAGCAGACAGGAAAAAAGAAAAATGAATTAAAAGAAATGAGGACAATCTCAGAGACCTCTGGGACAATGTTAAATGCCCCAACATTCAAATCATAGCAGTGCCAGAAGAAGAGGACAAAAAGAAAGACCATGAGAAAATACTTGAGGAGATAATAGTTGAAAACTTCCCTAAAATGGGGAAGGAAATAATCACCCAAGTCCAAGAAACCCAGAGAGTCCCAAACAGAATAAACCCAAGGCAAAACACCCCAAGACACATATTAATCAAATTAACAAAGACCAAACACAAAGAACAAATGTTACAAGCAGCAAAGGAAAAACAACAAATAACACACAAGGGAATTCCCATAAGGATAACAGCTGATCTTTCAATAGAAACTCTTCAGGCCAGGAGGGAATGGCAGGACATACTTAAAATGATGAAAGAAAATAACCTACAGCCCAGATTACTGTACCCTGCAAGGATCTCGTTCAAATATGAAGGAGAAATCAAAAGCTTTACAGACAAGCAAAACCTGAGAGAATTCAGCACCACCAAACCAGCTCTCCAACAAATGCTAAAGGATCTTCTCTAGATAGGAAACACAAAAAGGGTGTATAAACTCGAACCCAAAACAATAAAGTAAATGGCAATGGGATCATACTTACCAATAATTACCTTAAACGTAAATGGGTTGAATGCCCCAACCAAAGGACAAAGACTGACTGAATGGATACAAAAACAAGACCCCTACATATGTTGTCTACAAGAGATACACTTCAAAACAAGGGACACATACAGACTGAAAGTGAAGGGCTGGAAAAAGATATTCCACACAAATAGAGACCAAAAGAAAGCAGGAGTAGCAATGCTCATATCAGATAAAATAGACTTTAAAACAAAGGCTGTGAAAAGAGACAAAGAAGGTCACTACATAATGATCAAAGGATCAATTCAAGAAGAAGATATAACAATTATAAATATATATGCACCCAACATAGGAGCACCACAATATGTAAGACAAATGCTAACAAGTATGAAAGGGGAAATTAATAATAGGACAATAATAGTGGGAGACTTTAATACCCCACCCACACCTATGGCTAGATCAACTAAACAGAAAAGTAACAAGGAAACACAAACTTTAAATGATACAATAGACCAATTAGACCTAATTGATATCTATAGGACATTTCACCCCAAAACAATGAATTTCACCTTTTTCTCAAGTGCACACGGAACCTTCTCCAGGATAGATCACGTCCTGGGCCATAAATCTAGCCTTGGTAAATTAAAAAAAAAATTGAAATCATTCCAACCATCTTTTCTGACCACAATGCTGTAAGATTAGATCTCAATTACAGGAGAAAAACTATTAAAAATTCCAACATATGGAGGCTGAACAACATGATGCTGAGTAACCAAAACAATCACAAAAGAAATCAAAATATGCATAGAAATGAATGAAAATGAAAACACAACAACCCCAAACCTGTGGGACACTGTAAAAGCAGTGCTAAGGGGAAGGTTCATAGCAATACAGGCATACCTCAAGAAACAAGAAAAAAGTCAAATAAATAGCCTAACTCTACACCTAAAGCAACTAGAAAAGGAAGAAATGAAGAACCCCAGGGTTAGTAGAAGGAAAGAAATCTTAAAAATTAGGGCAGAAATAAATGCAACGGAAACAAAAGAAACCATAGCAAAAATCAACAAAGCCAAAAGCTGGTTCTTTGAGACGATAAATAAAATTGACAAACCAGTAGCCAGACTCACAAGAAACAAAGGGAGAAAAATCAAACCAATAAAATTAGAAATGAAAGTAGAGAGATCACAACAGACAACACAGAAATACAAAGGATTATAAGAGACTACTATCAGCAATTATATGCCAATAAAATGGACAACGTGGAAGAAATGGACAAATTCTTAGAAAAGTACAACTTTCCAAAACTGAACCAGGAAGAAATAGAAAATCTTAACAGACCCAAAACAAGCATGGAAATTGAAACTGTAACCAGAAATCTTCCAGCAAACAAAAGCCCAGAACCAGACAGCTTCACAGCTGAATTCTACCAAAAATCTAGAGAAGAGCTAACACCTATCCTACTCAAACTCTTTCAGAAAATTGCAGAGGAAGGTAAACTTCCAAACTCATTCTATGAGGCCACCATCACCCTAATACCAAAACTTGACAAGGACGCCACAAAAAAAGAAAACTACAGGCCAGTATCACTGATGAACATAGATGCAAAAATCCTTAACAAAATTCTAGCAATCAGAATCCAACAGCATATTAAAAAGATCATACACCATGACCAAGGATTCTTCAATATCCACAAATCAATCAAGGTAATCCACCACATTAAAAAACTGAAAATTAAAAGCCATATGATTATCTCAATAGATGCAGAGAAAGCCTTTGACAAAATTCAACATCCATTTATGATAAAAACTCTCCAGAAAGCAGGAATAGAAAGAACATACCTCAACATAATAAAAGCTATATATGACAAACCCACAGCAAACATTATCCTCAATGTTGAATAATTGAAAGCATTTCCCTAAAGTCAGGAACAAGACAGGGGTGCCCATTTTCACCACTACTATTCAACATAGTTCTGGAAGTTTTGGCCCCAGCAATCAGACTAGAAAAAGAAATAAAAGGAATCCAAATTGGAAAAGAGAAGTAAAACTCTCACTGTTTGCAGCATGATCCTCTACATAGAAAACCCTAAAGACTCCACCAGAAAATTACTAGAGCTAATCAATGAATATAGTAAAGTTGCAGGATATAAAATCAACACACAGAAATCTCTTGCATTCATATGATGCAAAAGCTGAAGCTCCAGTACTTTGGCCACCTCATGCGAAGAGTTGACTCATTGGAAAAGACTCTGATGCTGGGAGAGATTGGGGGCAGGAGGAGAAGGGGACGACCGAGGATGAGATGGCTGGATGGCATCATGGACTCGATGTACATGAGTCTGAGTGAACTCCGGGAGATGGTGATCGACAGGGAGGCCTGGCGTGCTGCGATTCATGGGGTCACAAAGAGTCGGACACGACTGAGTGACTGAACTGAACTGAACTGAACTGAATAATAAGAAAATAGAGAAGTTAAAGAAACAATTCCATTCACCATTGAAATGAAAAGAATAAAATACTTCGGAATATATCTACCTAAAGAAACCAAAGACCTATATATAGAAAACTATAAAACACTGGTGAAAGAAATCAGAGAGGACACTAATAGATGTAGAAATATACCACGTTCATGGATCAGAAGAATCAATATAGTGAAAATGAGTATACTACCCAAAGCAATCTATAGAGTCAGTGTAATCTCTATCAAGCTACCAGCGGTATTTTTCACAGAGCTAGAACAAATAATTTCATAATTTGTATGGAAATACAAAAAACCTCGAATAGCCAAAGCAATCTTGAGAAAGAAGTATTGAACTGGAGGAATCAACCTGCCTGACTTCAGGCTCTACTACAAAGTGGCAGTCATCAAGACAGTATGGTACTGGCACAAAGACAGAAATATAGATCATTGGAACAAAATAGAAAGCCCAGAGATAAATCCACACTCCTATGGACACCTTATCTTTGACAAAGGGGGCAAGAATATACAATGGAGAAAAGACAATCTCTTTAACAAGTGGTGCTGGGAAAACTGGGCAACCACTTGTAAAAAAATGAAACTAGAACACTTTCTAACACCATTCTCAAAAATAAACTCAAAATGGATTAAAGATCTAAATGTAAGACCAGAAACTATAAAACTCCTAGAGGAGAACATAGGCAAAACACTCTCTGACATAAATCACAGCAGTATCCTCTATGACCCATCTCCCAGAATATTGTAAATAAAAGCAAAAATAAACAAATGGGACCTAATTAAAATTAAAAGCTTCTGCACAACAAAGTAAACTATAAGCAAGGTGACAAGACAGCCTTCAGAATGGGAGAAAATAATAACAAATGAAGCAACTGACAAAGAACTAATCTCAAAAATATACAAGCAACTCCTGCAGCTCAGAAAAATAGTGCTATTATTCCAGAAAAATAAACAACCCAATCAAAAAATAGGCCAAAGAACTAAACAGACGTTTCTCCAAAGAAGACATACAAATGGCTAACAAACACATGAAAAGATGCTCAACATCACTCACTATCAGAGAAATGCAAATCAAAACCACAATGAGGTACCACTTCACACCAGTCAGAATGGCTGTGATCCAAGTCTACAAGAAATAAATGCTGGAGAGGGTGTGGAGAAAAGGGAACCCTCTTACACTGTTGGTGGGAATGCAAACTAGTACAGCCACTATGGAGAACAGTGTGGAGATTCCTTTAAAAACTGCAAATAGAACTGCCTTATGACCTAGCAATTCCACTGCTGGGCATACACACCGAGGAAACCAGAATTGAAAGAGACACATGTACCCCAATGTTCGTCACAGCACTGTTATAATAGCCACGACATGGAAGCAACCTAGATGTCCATCAGCAGATGAATGGATAAGAAAGCCATGGTACATATACACAATGGAGTATCACTCAGTCATAAAAAGAATACATTTGAATCAGTTCTAATGAGGTGGATGAAACTGGAGCCGATTATACAGAGTGAAGTAAGCCAGAAAGAAAAACACTAATACAGTATACTAATGCTTATATATGAAATTTAGAAAGATGGTAACAGTAACCCTGTATGCGAGACAGCAAAAGAGACACAGATGTATAGCACAGTCTTATGGACTCTGTGGGAGAGGAAGAGGGTAGGATGATTTGGGAGAATGGCACTGAAACATGTACAATATCATATGTGAAACGAATCGTCAGTACAGGTTTAATGCATGATACAGGATGCTCAGGGCTGGTGCACTGGGATGACCGAGAGGGATGGTATGAGGAGGAAGGTGGGAGGGGGGTTCAGGATAGGGAACACGTGAACACCCGTTGCAGGTTCATGTTGATGTATGGCAAAACCAATACAATATTGTAAAGTAATTAGCCTCCAATTAAAATAAATAAATTTATATTTTAAAAAAGACATATTGTTGAACATCTCATTTCATAGCAGAGTTATGTAAATTACAAATGATGGTGTGTTTATGCCTATGCACAGCTACATATGTTTGTGTATTTGTGTATGTGTGTTAGGAAGCACCCAAATTATTCAAGCTCTCAACAGTCATTTTGTGCATCTTTGCCCAAATCCACATTAGAGACATCTCACAGATAGCTTGAAATCAGCCATTGTGGTATTTACACCACGAAAATCAGATTTTGCTACAAATCAGAACTTTTTCCCCAGAAAGCTGGTTGTGAACCATTTATCAATATACTACTTGATAAAACTATACATATATATATTCCTTGAAAGAAAACGTAGCCTTGACAACTACATGTCAAGTTATTGAAAGCATGAAAGGTCAAGTTTCTATTTTCAGTTGTTTACTGTTGATGATTTAAGAACTTTGTTTTCACAGACATTTAAATTGGTTGGTTATTTTTAGTTTTGAGAAGAAATCAAGGCATTTTTCTACTACTGACATCTTACTATATAGTTAATAAGATAAGCAGGAAGAGGAAAAATATATATTAGCTGTTCAGATTTGCCAAGCAGTACTTATGATGTGAGCGGAAAACCACGGTCCTAGTTCTATGGCTTGTTGTGTGATGAGACACACAGCATATGACAGCCATATCTCATATTCCATGTGCAGTCCTAAAGAGCTGAAAAACAATTTTTAATGTTTTTTTTTTATTAACTTGAGAGGTCTCATGCTATAGAAACAGAGTAAAAATATAGTACCACATGACAAGAGCCCAGAAGTTTCAGACCTAACTCATAAAGTATATATAATATTTACAAGTCCTATATATATTATTGCCAATTACTTTTGCTCTTACAAAATCCTTCTTAAATAAATGTGGTTCTCTTGTGAGTGACTTCAGTCAGGTTTTTCATGGTTAAAAGGGGGCTCTTTGACATAGTGACCAAAAGCATTGCTAGTGTATTATATGTGATAATCAGATAGTTCCCTCAGCTCTCATATATCCACCTTATAAAATGGAATACAAGTCTTACTAAATCTTTATTAAAAGAGACCAAAGGTCAGTTGGCATAATACCAGTGAGAGTTTTAAAACTGATAATATAAAGTGGTTTGGTTTTACACACCCGGACTATGTATGCAGGCACTAGTCTTTTCTGAAAACAGCTTTATCAAGATGTAGTTCACATAGTGTATGTACACATCATTCATCTCAAGTGTACAATTCCATAGCTTTTAGTTATTCCCAGAGTTGTGTACTCATCACCACACTTGGTCTTCGAACATTTTTCATTATCCTCTCAAAACACTCTACTCCTTAGTGATCACCTCCTGGTCCTCTAATCCCACTCCTAGATGGGGCAACCACTAATTAACTTTCTTATTCTATACATGTGCCTGCTGCCGCTGCTAAGTCGCTTCAGTCATGTCCGACTCTGTGCTTAGTCTGTATATTTAATATAAATGGAATCATACAATAGGTGGTACACTGTGATTGGCTTCTTTCATTTAACACAAGATTTTCAAGGTTCATTCATGGTGTAGCATGTATCAGTGCTAAACTTCTTTATACAGAAGAAGAGTATTCCATTTTATAGATATATCACGTTTTGAGTATACACTCATCAGTCAGTGGACATTATCTTGTTTCTACTTCTTGGTTCTTATGACTAAAACTACTGTGAATATTCTCTAGAAGTTTTTTGTGGACATATGTTTTCACATTTCTTTGGGCACATACTTGGGAGTAGAATTGCTGGGTCATATGATAACTGTTTCACCATTTGCAGAACTACCAGATTGTTTTCTAAAGCAGCTGCACCCCTTTACATTCCCATCTCAGGCAACATTCTTTACCTAGCCTAATGCCTAGGAAAATGCATACTACAGAATCCCACTTAAACAATCCAGTCAATTAATGTTTTCATTCCTTTATTCTGCCCAATTTACATGTAAGTTTTTCATGAGTGACGGTATTAATAGAATATAGGCAAGTCAGCTACCATGCACCTAGCATGATTATTCTATTCTAGTGCTTTTGGCTTGCTGGTCTTTGAAATACCTGATTTTTTTTTGTTGTTAGACTCTTTTTTTAAAATTAATTTATTTATTTTAATTGGAGTCTAATTACTTTACAATATTGTGGTGGTTTTGCCATACATTTTTAAAGCAGTTCTTAAGTTACAATTAAGAAATTTTTTGGTGGTAAATTACTACAAAGTTAGATGTTACTAAGACAAACACATACAGAATGGCTACAGCTAGGCCAATGGACCTCATTTTAACGGGTTCCAGCCTAAATGCATTTAAAGGACAAAAAAACACTAGTTCTATTTATAGAACCACAGCCAATTAAACCTTCATAAAGTTAGGCTCTTCTGATCTGTTTTCAGTGAATGAATCTGAGAAGGTCATACTTTAAGAGATAGACCAACAAATCAAAACTCACATTAAACAGAAGAATTCTTTGATATACCAACGTTCTGTACTTCTGTTGTGGAAAATGTCAGAGCTACAGTTATGACAATGTGTTTCCGTGAAGTGGCAGCATCTCACATCATCTTGCTAGTCTGTTCAATTATTACTTTCCCCACATACACGTACCACAATAGCAATTATTCAGGGGAAAATTATAAGAACAAGTTACCAAAAAAGTAAATTCCAAAAAAGTCTACAGAAAAAGAGAACTTTTATTTTCTCTTGGAAAAGCCAGATTTGTCTATTCATATTTGCTTTCTTCAAATATCTCAGGGCCAAAGGGAATGGTTAGTTTACAGACAGGAAAGCTGAACTCCCTAGGACTTTACTGAGGCCACTTTATAACTACATTTGTCTTCATCTGTCTTAACCTCTCTAGTAGACTGAAGCTCCGTGAGCACTTGGTTTTCTCTTCTTATAACCTTCCCAAAATGACTTGCATCCAATGAGAGTTTCATAAGTGATTTATAAATAAAATAATTGATATGGTCAAGAGGAATATGATAATACCAAAACCATAAGTCCTTTTTAGTTTGCATCAGAGTGACATTGCTGCCCAACTGAAAGGTGTTCTTAGTACAGGACACCAAATTCTGCTTCCACCAGTAGCTCACCTCATGTCTCTGAAATTGTGTCACCTTCAGATGAGGTCACCTTCACATCAGCCCCACACAGCACTGCCAAATTATGATGCTGAAGCAAGATATGAGGAGCATAGGTACCACTGAATTGACAGGAGACAATTTGAGTGGAATCAAAGCAAAATCTTCATGTATCATTTATTCAATTTCTTGATACCAGCATAATTACATATCAAAATTTCTGGCAATGTTACAGTGGCCAGGAATGTTAAAACAAAAATCTCTTCTTGTTTAGAAACCTATCTCTTACAAGAGTTGGATGAGAACAGGCCACAGAAGTACTTTTCCTAATGCCTTAGCTTGCCATAAAGTGCCACTTTCAGCAGATTCTCTCTAATATAACAGAATCCTTGAACAATGCAGAGGGGTAAGGAATCAAACCCAATACTGATCTTCCTAATTAATTTCAGAAACATTCTTTGTACCTGCCTTCAATATTGTTTAAACATGAATGTCCTATACAATGATTCCTACCACGTGTATGGTAAAACTCCTCACAAATACATACTAATCACCATGATATGGGCCCTAGCCAAGGATGCTATCTTTACCTCTAATAAGCAGATAAACTCCCTGTTTCAGTAGTGGGTATCTGAAAGGGGCTTTCCTGGTGGCTCAGCTGGTAAAGAATCCACCTGTAATGCAGGAAACCAAGGTTTAATCCTCTAGGAAGATCCTCTGGAGAAGGGAATGGCTACCCAACTCCAATATTCTTGCCTGGAGAATTCAATGGACAAAGGTCCCTGGTGGGCGGTAGTCCATGTGGTCTCAAAGAGCTGGACACAACTGAATGACTAAACACATGAGACCTGAAAGGCACTTCCTACTGAGCTGCCATTGGATTACAAGAACTTTCAAATTCCCTAAGAAATACAGTAGAAATGTAAATGATAGGTAGTGAAATGGTGAGAACATAGCCTCTGGAGTCATGAAGATTGTATTCAAACCTCAGTTCTGTCTTTTACAAATTATATGGTCTTAATTTTAACTCCATCTGAGTCTCAGTTTCTTTATTTGTGAAATATAATTACCATCCCCTGTGTTGGGAGTGGTATTGAGCAATAAATGACCTACACCATTAAGTACCTGGCAGAAAACAGAAACAGATTCAGTGTCCATTCTCTTCCTTTCCCCTTCCCTGGTTATAATACTAAGGGCCATAGTTCATAAAATCAATGTTTGCATTAAGAGGATTATACGAGGGACTGTAGCAGCTCCACAAAATCACTGACATAAATGGTTTCATTTACCCATGAAGCTGAGTATAAACAGGAACTGAAGTAAAAACCATAAAATCACCTAAATCTCCCACACATTCCCCAAGTATATTTAAGTTTTCTAGTCTCTTTGTAGTAAAACAAGAAAAAAGTCAAATGTCTTCCATTTATATTACCGAGAGTCCTAATGTCCCTTCACCACTAGAGACTTTGATTAAGGCTCCACATCTGCAGGATTTGTAGTGCAACCACCACTCTCCTGTATATGTTGCACTGAAGATAGATTTCATGGAATTCTTTTCTATTTGAAAAGAGTAAACTCTTGGAGGAGCCTTGCCCATCTTCCTCAGGTACAGTACCAGGACCTGAGTTCAACTTGAAGAAGTCTCTGCTTGCCAAAGCTTCTTTCAGTCTCCATCTTTTTTCCTCCTTTCCTCATGCCCTCTCTGTCCCTTTCTCTGGTCCAAAAATGATAGGCACCAGGGTCCTAAGGCTCATTTTTATTAATTATCTTTCTCCTCTTGGCCACAGCATCATCAAATGTTCTAGTATGACAGCCCAGGGTTCTCGTTGTTATCATTCTCCAAAAAGACTGCTGATGGTCTTTTGTCCGGTATTTTGCACTCTTTGAATCCTCTAGAAACCAGGATACTTGAAAGCCTGGTATAGAATAGCGAGCTAGAAATACTATTCAAAGTTGTCATGCGATGCTAAATGAAGCAGTCTCTGAGGGTGGGAGAAGGTGCTTGAAAAAGAGACATTAAGGAAATGCCAGCCTAAGAGGTTTTAGAACATATAACTCTCAGACAGATGTATGTTTCCATAATGAAGAGTATGCTGTATGTGATAGGTGAAGAACTACTAACACACTGATTAAGGAGCCCAGAGGATGATCAAAATGACAAAACGAAGCATATAAAATTATGCTCTAGCTTGGAAAGCATTTTTAACTGCATCTATTTTTAAGACACCTCGTTTTTTAGGCCTAACTGCCATTGAGCTTAAGGAATAATATGTAAATCATTAAATGTTTCAGATTAATTTCTATAAATATTGCTGGCCTAGGGTATGTATGTAAACCCTCTAAAAACCTTGTTCCCATGACATACTTATCTGTGGTATACTTGTCTGCTCACAACTTTAAAAGCATAAAGGAAGATGGTATATAACTCAGTATATATTGCATGAGCCATTAAAAATTGAGATGACTAATGGCTTGATTACATAATTTAATTAATAAATTTCCATATTTAAATTTATCTAGATTAAATTTATCTAGAATTATATATTTATTTTCTCTGCATATATTCTTAGAATATGAAATAGGAATGTAAATGAAACAATCCAAATAAACACAACTATCTCTAAATGCACTCAGTCACCAAAAAGAATGTATCCAAAGTTTGCTAAGCATTTAATGCAGTTCTATTTTGATATTCAGTGGTACTTATATGTAACACGGGAATGTTCTTTGATTCTGTTTTTCATAAAGGAAAAAAAATCACCTTGAACACAAGATTAAATCATAAACTTGAAGAGACCATACACAGAGTTGCAAGTATCCTACTGCTAATTTCTCATCTAAAACTACCAGCTTTTTCCATCACTCTATCTCATTCTTGCTCATCAATTTCTTAAGTGACCAGAAGACCATGCCTCATGAACACCAAACACAAAGAGAGAAAATATTCTTTTTATTTTTTGAAGGGGGAGAGTGAGTTTTTTATTCTTTAACCAAAGGAATAAAAGGGAAAAAAGAAACCCCTCAAAATCTGTTTTTATTACTATAACATATAACATAAAGCACAGGAGATATTTGAGCCCTGAACTATCTAGAAATTAGCCATATTGCTTTGTTCTTCTCTCTTTACCTTGGGATGTATATCTTTTTCTGCTCACCCCTCTCCCATTCCACATTAATTCTCCAGCAGCTCATTACATATGGCTGTGTCAGTCAGAGCCTTCATTTCCAATAATTTCCCAACCAGAAGACATGCTTCATGTTTTAACTGGAGCATAGCTAATGATGCAGATGAAATCTGGGCCTGGTAACATTTGATCTGGCCCCAGACAAGAGGAGCAAGGTGGCATCAGCCTCCTCTGATAGAGTCTGCAGCCAAGGAGCAGCACCAGTATACAAGTGACATGCATATCACATGTATCAAAGTGGAAGCTCAATCTGTAAGGCAATAAGACTCTCTCACATCCCAGCATGGGTGCTGGCCCTGAGCTGCAGTTCCAGTAATTGACATAGTTGCCCAATGCTACAAAACAAACTCAGAAACTATTCTCATTAGACATCCCCCTGCTTTGCGACTCTGTTATTGTAAAACCCAAACACTGAGCCCCATACCAGCGTGGCTCTGTTTTTAATTAGTTCTGATGGCATTGGGCTGTAAGCCAAAGAAAAAATGAACTTCCTGTGACTGAGGCTTGCTGCTCAGTATGTTGCTTCCTTCTAAAAGAGATTGTTTTCACAACATTTTATGAAAAGGACTACTGACAGAAATAATATAAGTTTTTACTGCTTTTGATATTTTTTTCAGGCTTATAAAAAGCACCGAAAAGTCAGAGGATTTGTAAAGTTACAATGCCATTATTTGGTCTTTTGTGTGACCCAGTTGACTTGTCTTTTGATTAAAGACATCCTACCCGATTAATTTTTTTTAATGGAGAAAACACAGGCTTCTGTTAAAATTTTAAGACCATGAATGTTTTAGTGTTTCCACTAAATTAATTCGGTGATATATTTTTTACTGCCTGGGTCACTGCTGGCATGGTGTTAGAACTGAGATGCTGGGAAGGTCACCTTCTGAATACAAGGAAGGAAAAGGGCTGATGGGAACTTCAGACAGATAAAGACCAATTTAGATAAATGCAAAAATCTTACACAAAATGAACCTCTACTGGCCACTGATTTTTCATTCTCTATAAGCTTTTGAAAATCCTTCCCATAGTGGGAATTTCCTAATTTATGACTCTCCTCTCCAAGTTACAAGCTAGGTATTTGTTTTCCAGATTCCTTTGTAATTTGTCATGACATATGACTTAGGGTCTGCCAATTAGACACACTCATACACAACTTCAAGACAGTGAAAAGAGGAAGACGGTAGCACATCGAGCTTACTCTGCCACGTGAAGGCATCGCATTCAAGAGCAGCAGTGGCCCAGGTTCCAGCTGTGGCACCCACATTCCCGTCACTGCTAACGGCACCCCGTGCGATGCAGCATGCACAGACAGCAGTCACAGGGTCTCCACTAAATCAGGGCAGAAGTGGGATGGGTATGGTTTTGGGGGTGCAAAGCTTTCAAGTTTGACTCCCCACCCTCCTGGAGATTCTGTGAGCTGGCCAATTGCCTTTAACTAATTACATCTCTACCTCCATTAGCTAGAGAGGATTTCTTTGTAAACAAATAGAATCTCCTATACAACCATTCTGGATGCTATGCGTCCAGTAAAAATGTAATAAGATGATACTGAGCAGTGGTTAAGAAACCAGTCTTTGGAATTAGTCAGTCATGGTTTGGAGTCTTAGCTCTGCCCCTTAAGAGCTGTGTGAACCTGGGACAATTGCTCTGAGCATTTGTTCACCTGATGAATGAGAATGATTATTCCTTACTCATAGGTTCTTTAGTAAAATACGGTAGCTGTTATTATTTTATTACTGTCATCATCATCATCACTAATGGAGGTATTTAGAAGACTTTTCCAGGTACTTTGAGGTATGGTTATAGATTTTACTTTAAATGAACAAGTGTTTACTTTCCTTGGGTGCAGGCTTAGAAGATGCCTGGATTATAGAGTTGGATGACATCAAGGATTATCCTAGTCCTCCCTATGCCTCTCAAAGGGTAATTATCTACAGTTTTCTATAAAAGGCCAGAGAATGAGATGCAACTGATTATTTTTTACTTATAGCTTATTCAAACATACAAGTGTTTGCCAAACAAACCAAAATAATTCCTGCCACACTTACACATCTATTGCTTTTGAACGCATTTAGTAGCCTGACAAAGTTCTAGACATCCTTCAAAGTCTACTGTAAACATCACCTCCTTGCTGAAGCCTTTTCCTATCTCCCTTAATCAGATAGGAACTTACTTTCTTTGAACACAGATACCATTGCCTCTAGTGGCAGTTAATACGGTCGTGCTTTTGTGAAGCTTAGTTGTATGCATGATGTAACTCCCCTCGCTGGTATAAACTAAGCTCCTTAAGATGAGAATTCATCTCTGCATCTCCTATAGCCCCTAGCAAGGTGCTCTGCACATGCTATTCCTGTATATCATACTGTAATCTACACTACTACAATTCTTGCTCTCCACTGTATGAGTATACTGGAGGCTCCCTGAAAATACAGATTTTTTTATTCATCCTTATACCCTCCTTGGTGCATGTAATGTGTTTGTTGAATTGAATTTAAAAGTATTAGGCTAAAATTTTTTTATATATTTCCCCCTTTTATTAGAGCTTTTTAGTCCCTTTCAGTCAGTTCTTCTTTGAACCTTTAAGAGTCTACAGCATTTATATCACCCCAGCAAGACTTGAAGAAAGTAGATTCTTTGTCATCACTGCTGACCAACCTTATTATAGCTTTTACATAATCTTTGCAAACTGCTCATAAAGTATTTTCATTACACCTTATGTTTCAGGCTAGCTATTACTGTTTCCTCTCTCGAACACCCACATCTGGACAGCTGTTGTATAAAATGTGTGACACGCTGCTGTAATTCCTCCAACCTACCATGGAAAGTCATATTCATCTGTATTGGACTACACTTCCAGTCCCCCTCCAAGTTTCCAAGTCTCTCAACTAGAAGGTGGTGGTAAAATCTCCACTTTCTCTTGGTCTCATTTTATCCTCTTGCCCCCGTCCTTGAACCTCTTTAGAGATCCTTACAAGGATAGTCTAGATGTGTTGCTAATCTTTAGTCTCCTTAAACCTCTCTCTTTTTTCCCCACCGTTAAACCTATCTCTTTTTTATATCCTCCAGAACTTCACCAAAATGGTACATGAATTTTTTTTTTAAGTTTCTAGAATGAAGCCCCTCTTTTCCTTCCTATGCAAGAGTTTTTCCTGTTCTACAATTTGACAACAGAAGCTACCATGTGTCCTGTCCTCAAATGTGCTCTCTTCTCTAATCCAATGCAGGATACAGTCCTAAAGATGTTTGAACACTTGCCCAATTACCCCAAGTCTTGCTACTTCCAGTTTGGGAAAGCAATGAATGGCAAAGAGCAGCTCAAAACTCCTTTTCCTTCCATCCATCTTTGCCCAAGAATTGGGTCCACAAGTGAATTCATCAGTCCCTGGAAACCTCATCTTATTTTTTCCTTTGAAATATTCTCTCTTTTGATTGTTTCCTTAGTAATGTGATTGGTAAAGGGAGTCTCAGGGTCTTCCCTGGTGGCTCAGTGATAAAGAAACCGCCTGTAATGCAGGAGACATGCATTCAATCCCTGGGTTGGAAAGATTCACTAGAGAAAGAAATGGTAACCCACTCCAGCAATCTAACCTGGAAAATACCATGGACAGAGGAGCCTGTTGGGCTACAGGCCATGGGGGTCACAAAAAGTCTGACACTGTTGAGTGACTAAACAAGAGCAACAACATAGAGAGTCTCAAGCCTGCTAACTGATGCAAATACACTCAGTACCCCAACCATGCCTTTTCCTGTGTGGAAACCTCTTACTGTGTCTTATTGCTTAAATGTTTTCTATTAAACAAGTGATATTAACGTTTTTCAGATGACAGATCTCTTTGAGAATTTGATGAGGGTTAGAATTATCTCATCAGAACAAAATACATGAGGACATATATAAATGCAAATAAACGATATCAAGGGGTAAAGAGAACTGCTACAGCCTCTCCAAAGACCCCACAGATTGTAATCCCAGTTAAAAACCCTGCTGGAGTAGAAAATGGTTTTCTTTTTTAATAAAAGCATATTAAATTACCCACATCCCTTGAAGCAATCTAAGAGGCCACCACGAATCATATCAAGATGATAATGGGAACACAGGAGAGTGAGACACACAGTGAAAGAGAGAACTTGTATCTCTCTTCTTTTAGAATATCAAGACGTTACCTGTTGTCTTAATGTAATGCTGTAAGAAGGCCAACCATCTGAGGAGTAAATCTAACACATATTTCATCCAAGAGTTATTATTTCATTTATACTGATATAAGGCAAGCAGGATTTTGTCTGTCATCTGTCTATATATCCATCCATCCATCCATTATCCTTCCATCTTTCCATCTATCCATCCATCTATATAATGTTACCACCAAAAATTCAATTTTTGCTCCAAAAACTGTTATCAATTTAGAGATTGTCACCCAAAATCATTTGCCCTATCTATTATTTCAAGTTGAAAAATAATAAATACTAGATATGTCTCAAGCAAAAAAATTAGCAAGGTTTTTAAAAAGTGTAAGCTTCTTAAACATTTTTATACAGGGAAATTCACAAGCAGCCATTTTTGTTTAGTTGCTCAGTAACAACCTTTTGAAGACAAGGTAAAATATTATCTAGTAAGCCATCATGAGGGCTTCCCCAGTGGCTCAGTGGTAAAGAATCCGCCTGCCAATGCAGGAGACACAGGAGACGCTGGTTCTATCCCTGAGTTGGGAAGATCCCCTGGGGTAGGAAATGACAACCCACTCCAGTTTCTTGCCTGGAAAATTCCATGGCCACAGGAGCCTGGTGGGCTATGGTTCATAGGGTCACAAAGAGTTGGACACAACTGAAGTGACTTAATATGCACACAAGCCATCATGAGGAGGAGTACTGCCTACTTTGGCTTCATTCTTCCCCACAAAGGGACTAGCTATTCACTTGCCATCTATCCCCTTCTTTTTGGGTTTTTTGTTGTTGTTGTTTTTGAGTCTATGCATCTATTTGTTTCTTTTTGGCTGAGCTGGGTCTTCAAGGCTTCTGGTGGGCTTTCTCTAGTGTGGTGAGCAGGGGCTACCCTGCATTGCAATGTACAGGCTTCTCATTGTGGTAGTTTCTTCTGTTGCAGACCACAGGCTCTAGGCAGGTGGGCTTCAGTAGTTGCAGCACTGGGCTTAGTAGTTGTGCATGGACTTAGTTGCTCTGCAGCATGTGGAATCTTCCTGGACCAGGGATCAAACTCACGTCCCTGCACTGGCAGGCAGATTCTTATCCACTGTACTAAGGAAGTCCCATCTGTCCCCTTTTAAACATGTTATAGCCTTGTCTAGAGATGCTGGTATGTGTGATAATTTTGCGGATATTAGAAATATTACTTGTAAATTTCCCTGGGTAGCCAATCCTCCACAAGAATTGCCACATTATTTTGACTGGGTCATCAGATGCAAATACATCAAGTAAGTCCACAAAAACAATCAGACCCTCTCTGACCTATACCCTCTCCCAATACTCCTCAGACCTTACCTCCTACTGTCCTTCCCTTGGACAAGCCAAGCAGTGTTTTACTGTCACTACATTAGACTCATTCTTGGAATTCATTTGCTGTTCTCTCCGCCAGAAATACTATTTCCTTACTTCCTTCAGATCTTTGCTCAGATGTCACCTTCTCACTGAGGCCTTCTCTGATTTATTTTTCTCAATAACACTTGTCAACCATCTAACATACCACACATTTTACTTACATTTTCACTTATCACCTATCCCATCCTGACTTAACTAGATAGAATGTAAACTCTATCAAAATATATGAAAATCTGTACATATTTTGCCCACACTTTTGCACTGCTATATACTCAGACTTACAACAGTATCTGACATATAATTGATTCTCAGTAAAAACCCTCATAATTATGGCATCTCATACCAGTGGTAACTTTTACTCAATGTTTGATACAGATGGAAACTAAGACTTTCTCCCAATTGGAAATATTATTCTCAAATGTATTTTTACAGTTAATTTTTAAATAACTGAAATACACTGAACATGCAACAAATGTCTCAAACTAAATAAAAGTAGCAAGGCAGGAGGACACAGTGGATGGTGGGTCAAAGTCATTTTTCTAACATAGTGATTCTCCAGACTACAAAAGTTATATAGTATGGAATTTAGGTTAGTAGATTAAGTGAAATAACGAATGGGTTCTCATTCCTATGGGGTTAAATTAGATCAGGATGCACTTCATATTGTGATGCCCACAGAGCAGGTAGGGGGATTTTTGCCAATGCCCATGCTGGGTCACCACTCTCCCAATCATGATCGAGTTATCAATCACTAAAGGAAAATCACAAAGTCCCTTTGTCCAGATCAACAGTTTGAATAGAAGACACAGGTTGGGCAAAGTTCTACCAATGAGAAAACTCTGTCAAGGAGTGGAAGGAACTCAAGAATCACTAATCTGGTCCATGGCACCTTGCAACAGAGTAGCTAAGTCCTAATGTTGAGATAGAAGTACACATAACTCTAGAGTGTACTATAGGCCTAAAAGTTGCTGCCTCAACTTCTGGAAAATCTCAAGAAAATACAGTAGTTGCAGCAGAGGTGGAGCAAACAGTTGCAGAATCAAAGCACTTGCTCACCTAAAGCATGTCAAAAGACACTTAACAAAAGATCCGAAAGTATCTGCCAACTGTGCCATTATCACAGCTCAGATTCACTAGCTAGGACACTAGGGATGTGCCTCAGTATGTCACTGACCACACAGCCTCAGAATCCAAAGGGTATGGAGTAACTCATGCCTTTGTCAGATCCATCCAACCACACTGCCTGGATATGTTAAAGTTCAGCCAACCCAGTCACAGCAGTCAGTTTTGGCACTTTGGCTGTCAGAGCATGCTCAATTTCCACCAATGAATTCAAATCCAGCAATAAGAGTCTGATTAGCACTAGACACTAAACCACTAGGTACCATCTCTATAACCTTCAAGATGGCACAGAAAAGATCATGAATGGATACTACTGGCTGCCCACATGCTTTCATTTCCACAATGAGAGAAGTGTGTCCAGGTAGCCCAAGAGAAAAGACATGAGACTGATATGTGGTTTTGTCAAAGAAGAAATGTGATCCCTAGTCTAGGGCCCTCAGAAATTTACAGTCTGTCTTTGTTCCACATTATGTTTTCCAGATCTGTGCCAAGTACTTAGTAGGCTGCATCCAAGTCAATTACCATCCCTGATTATGATTAAATAGACCCAAAGCACTGATTAAGGTCTCTTCCTATATTGCCCACCAAGCTTGCTGAGTTTCTCTTGTCAATATTCTCATTTACCTTTCATGGTTCCATCTTAATTGGACATCATTTAGATTCAATAATGATTCTTCTTATTATGGTGGTGATCTTTGCCCAAGTAATATAAACAAAAATATATTCCACTGGAAAAAAGAGACGGAGTATGTGGGTATTTGAAACCTAAGGATACATCTGAATTCTACAATCCCAGAATGAGCTGATCAGATGAAGTTCATAAAAATCAAGTAGCAGTCTCCTTTAATAATGTATTTTACTATTTATAAGAAAAATCAAATCATTTGCATTTTTTCAGCAAATGATCTGCATACTGCCATTCTGTAGACACATGGCAGTAGTTAGGGATTATATCTGTTCTAGTCTAATATCTGAAGTTAGACTTTATATCTGTTCCAGTGAGTTCAGTTAAATCATGATAACAAGCATGGTTACTGGGCTAAAAGACATTAACAGCCACAGTGTTCCATTTCCATCAGGGGGTAAAAACTGTTCTATTTTTACTCCTAATAGATGAGAATTTAACTATAATAAAACTGATAAGGAATATTTCTAAATGATAATGCTAATAGTAAACATGACATATAAATAATTATTCTAGAATAAATTAAAAAAGAGATATATAAAATGTCCTTTTCTTCATTTTCTTCCTAGAACCAAATATTATAAACCATAATGTAGCTTTTAAAATGAATTCAGGTGAAGAATCAAGACAATAATTAAGCCAGTTCTCCAGATTATTAGGAGGTCAAATCAGCTCTGTTCCTAGTCACAATATCTTTGATCAGTTAAAAGTGGACCTTTGCTTTGATTTCAGTTCAAAAATTTTATCATTCACATGTGACAGGAAATGGTACTAATCCATGAATTACATAGAACTTATCACCAATAAATGTATATACCAATATCAAGTAAAACTTGGATTCATACACTATCATTTCAGTAAATCCACTATTGGTCACATAAGATCACCAACATTCACTTAGAGGCCAAAAGCAAATCAATCTTATTTTGCTCTTGAATTAAATGAAAAAGCAATAACATTCTATTTGTCATGTGGTTCCTTATGTCATAAGCCACTATCTTGATATATTTATTGTAATAAGAATTTGGGAATTTTTTGGGTCTGGAATGGCCAAGGATTTATTGTCTCTGTTTTTGGGACCTGCTTACTTTGTTTAATCTCAGACACTGAGACTGTGTAATTATTCAGAGTATCTTCTTGTAAATTCAGGTAGACCCCAAATGATTCCATATTGTTTTAGCATGGATACAAAATGCTTTCATTCTTCTACACTTTTCATACGGAACAATTAAATTTAGAGATGACTAATCAGAGTCTACATGGACCAGATTGTGCAGAAGTCAACTGAAAATAGCACTGTGTGCTGAGAATGAATCAAATTCAGTTGGGAGATGAAAGAATTGACTATGGTTCTGCCCTACCTATTTTCTGACTTTGTGGAAAAAAAAAAAAAACTTAAATGATTGATGGAAATCAAGTATATTGAGCTGCAGTTGATACACTGATAGGGTGAGACAGGAATCTCTGCAGACAGATAAGTAATCTAACATAGAAAATGAGACCATTAAAGTGAAAGGCAGGGTTTGTTTTAATTATTTGCATGATTAATTTTTAACTTCTGTGCACTTTAATTTTTGTGTAGAAACCTAGCTTTAGGCTGGGTTCAAATGATTTCTTTAAAAGTATGACGGTGGCAATGTGGATTCACATTTAGGGGCTGTCTTAACAAACAATTAAGGTCAGAAAACCAACCAATCAACAAATACTGAGGTACACTGTGTGCTTACTCCCTGCTGGGGGCTACAGAGAGAAACTCAAAAATATGGTCTCATCCCTGAAGTATGCAAAAACTAACTAGGGACCAGAAGCTAAGAGACAAAGAGAGGCAGTGTCACAGGATAAACCAATGAGGCCCTCAGCCAAACACAGAGGTTTGGATTTCAACTCTGCCCTGCAACCTCTAATGCCTTGGATTGATAATGCATTTGTGTACTTGTATCTCAATGCCATGAAAACAGAATCTACCTCTCAGGGGGTCTGTATGGATTAAAAGATTGGGTCAAAAAAGGTCTGTACCTATAGTCTGTACCTGTGGAATAACTGAACAAATTAATAAAATTTTGTGCGCAGGTTTTAAAGTACAGTAGCTAAAGACATAAGAGGCCTGACTTCTAGCTCAGTCTCTGATATTAGCTCCTTGTGGGAGGTTGAACCAGTTACAGATTTTGTGGATTTCAAACTCCTCCTGCTTTAAAAAAAAAAAAAAAAAGGTTTAACCTAAATGATCCCAAAACAATACTATAGCGTGGTTACATAAAAACTTTACACATTTTTCAATGAATAGAGAAAATAGGGATCCAGGAGGACTAGAGTGATGGAAGTTATATTCAGGAAGTAAAGGTGATCTCCCTGAGGAAGTTGGGGAGAAGTGAATCGGTGGAGAAGGGGTAGTAACACTGAGAAGACATTGAGAAGCAAAGGAGCGGGGCACAACAGAGGAGCTGAAGAGAGGAACTTCTGATATACTTGGAAGTTCACACAGGGGAGCAGGAGGAAGTAGTTTTTGCATGAAAGATGCAGTCTGTGTGTATAGAGGTTAAAGGAAAGGCAAAGAAGTTCCCTTGAAAACCCATAAGAACTCAGATTTCCTAAATACTTTTTGAAAAAAGAAATGATAATGTAGAAGCAGCGATTAAGGAAGATTAATTTGGTAACGTTAAGCACGATGAAGTGGAGGAAGTGAAGATAATGAATTCAATTATTCTTTCCAAAACTGACTATTAATACTGCTCAGAAATAAGTGGAATGGCTGTTCTGGTCACCTCAGAACAAGTTTCATTAGTCTATGGCTAAAATTCAGATTTGGGCCATATGTAATATTTTTCCTGTGTCATATTGCTAGCTAAGCAATTCATAAAATCTTGTGATGTTTAAAAATTAAATACAGCTATATGTATATTTTGATTTGTTTTTAGATCAAGCTACCCACTCCAGTATTCTTGCTTGAAGAATTCAATTCCATGGACAGAGGAGCCTGGAGGGCTACAGTCCATGGTGTTGCAATGGAACGATTAACACTTACTAACACTTTAGATCAAGCACCACATAGTAGATACAAGCAACATGTAAAAATACTATCGCTCTGTCTACATTTGTGTCCCCAAAAATAAATGCAGTGTGGATTAAATTAAAATCTTATAGATTTATAGAAGCTGAGATCTCTGGATAATCTCAATTTTGCTACATGATATTCAAGCATGTATAATGAAATCATCTTGAAACATTTTTAAATTGTCAGCACAGGAGAATAAAAAGGCAGATGTTAGAGATCAAAAAACCCAGTGTTCAGCTATGCTCACTCATGTTTCTATTCGATTCATGTTAACATAGTAAGATTTTACAATTCCCCAGAAAACTTAGACTATCTTAGTAATAGAACCAAATGACTCATTTGTCTTTGGTCACTCAGAAGAAAAAGAAGTTTGAGCAGTTTTCAGCAATGTGGTCATCCTCCAATTGTCATATTTTGAGAACAGAATGAATAAATTTGTAGACATAGGACTAATTGAATACAATTCAATAAATATTTTTATATACTAGCATGAGCAAAGGGGAGTGATGAGGGAGAGGAAAAAATACAGAGACACTTAACCAAAAGAAGGTAAGCAATAGAAAAGAAGCAAGAAGAAGGTGTCCAATATCATTATTAATTAGGAAAATACACCATAATGAGGCATGTTACCCATTTAAAAAGATTGATTATACTAAGTTTTAGCAAATAAATAAAGGAACTGGAACTCATATATATAAGATGTAAATATAAAATAATCACAACCACTTAGGAAAACATTTTAGCAGTTTGTTAAAAAGTTAAACATACACCTACTCTATAATCCAACTATTTTAAGAATTTATCCAAGAGAAATGAAAGCACATGTCCATATAAACACTTGTCCATGATAGCAACTTTGTAACAGTCTAAGACTCTGATGCTGGGAGGGATTGGGGGCAGGAGGAGAAGGGGAAGACAGAGGATGAGATGGCTGGATGGCATCACTGACTCGATGGACGTGAGTTTAAGTGAACTCTAGGAGTTGGTGATGGACAGGGAGGCCTGGCGTGCTGCAATTCATGGGGTCGCAGAGTCGGACATGACTGAGCGACTGAACTAAACTGAAACTTAAAACAACCAAATACTCATCAAGAGGTGAAGGGATAAAGTAACTGCAGCATATCCAAACAGTGGGCTCAGCAATTAAAAATAATAACCAATATTGGTACACACTGCAACATGCTGCTGCTGCTGCTAAGTCGCTTCAGTCATGTCCGACTCTGTGCGACCCCATAGACAGCAGCCCATCAGGCTCCCCTGTCCCTGAGATTCTCCAAGCAAGAACACTGGAGTGGGTTGCCATTTCCTTCTCCAATGCTTGAAAGTGAAAAGTGAAAGTGAAGTCGCTCAGTCATGTCCGACTCTTAGCGACCCCATGGACTGCAGCCTACCAGGCTCCTCCATCCACGGGATTTTCCAGGCAGGAGTATTGGAGTAGGGTGCCATTGCCTAATGACTCACAATTATGCTAAATGGAAAAAAAAAAAAGCCAGAAAAAATGAGTACATACTGTATGACTTCGCTCATATAACTTTTGTTTAGAAATAACAAAGTTACCTTATGCTGCGAAGTCACTTCAGTCGTGTCCGACTCTGTGCAACACCATACACAGCAGCCCATCAGGCTCGTCTGTCCCTGGAATTAATTCTCCAGGCAAGAATACTGGAGTGGGTTGCCATTTCCTTCTCCAATGCTTGAAAGTGAAAAATGAAAGTGAAGTCTCTCAGTCGTGTCCCACTGTTAACGACCCCATGGTCTGCAGCCTACCCGGCTCCTCCATCCATGGGATCCTCCAGGCAAGAGTACTGGAGTGGGGTGCCATTGCCTTCTCCAACAAAGTAACCTATAGTGAGACAAACATGGTTTCCTGGGTAGGTGGGAATAGAAAAGGGTGAGAAAGAGAAGATACAAAGGAACACGTGGTAAGTTCTGGAAGTGATCACTGCTTTCATTATCTTGTTTGGGGCAATGGTTTCAAGATTATCTCTATGTGTCAAAATTTACTGAATTGTACAATTTAAATATGTGCAGTTTACTGTCTGTCAATTATATCTCATTAATGCTGCCTTCTGACTTCAAATACCATTCTGTTCTCCACTGTCCCTCAACAGCTGGCATGCAGGTATACAATTCAATAAGTGTTCACTGACCCTTCTATTCACCTGATCCTGAAACTGGCATTAAGAATACAAAAAAGAAAAAACTGTGAGCTGCTAGAAATTTTATTTCAAAATAAATTTACATGTAAATCACATGGTAAGCATTGTTACACTCTTATTATTTGGTTCCACCCTGTCCTGCCCTTGTTTCCCTTTAATGCTCTAATTAGGTTTCCTATATTCTTGGATACTTTTTGAATCCTCTCTAAATGAGGATGAGATATAAATAAATATAATTATATAAATGACTAACATCATATTTGCCCTCAAGGAATTTGCAGCAAAGGATAGTCAGTCCTTGACTTCAGGTACCGCACAGCCTCATGGAGAGGCGACATATGGACACTAATATTATGCTATAAGATTTGATTTCTGAATACCATAAAGGTACTAATACATTTAAAATATATACAAGTTTCACAAGAAGGAGCACTGGAGAGGGAATATTTAATTCTGATAAGGCCAAAAGGAGTTCACAGAGAAGAGAAAGCTTTCAACTGGGCTTTGAAGGCTGTGTTGGTTTTTAATGGGCAGAAGTGGAAGAAGAACACTCTAGGCAGAGAAACATCATAAACAAAGGAGTAAGTGTGAGAAAGGTCAGCACATATTCTTCGGCTAAAGAGTAGTCTAATGAGATGAGACGGACACCCAAAACTGACCCCAGCTGATTGGTATTTGGCGAATTATTTAACCTCCCCAAGTTCCAGTGCCCTCAACTCTGAAGTGGGAATAATTACACTATTATATCTACCTAAAGAGACTCTTAAAAGGGCTAAAAGAGAAATAATGAACATAAAACACTCAGCACTGTGCTTGGCATATGTCAGATGCTTACAAAACCAGCAGCATTCACTATTAGTATGAGGCTAGAGTCCAGAGGAGAAGGGGGAAAGAGAAATATTTATCTCATTCATGTTTTTACAGTGACAAGTTGTTGCCCCAAGTAGCTTCATGAAGACATACATTCAATTAGTACAATGACATCATTCTCTCTAAAATAAATTTCTGATTTCACCTGGTCAGCTAAAAAATTATTTAAAATGTGGGGGGCAGGGAGGGGAAGCACAGATGGCAATTTCATGCTTGATAATTCAGTCCTTCTCATTCAAGTTGAAAAAATAAAACAGACTTTATGGATTCTTCCTCCAGCCATGTGTCTTTGGCTGCTAAAAAAAAAAAAAAAAGATAATAGTCTCATCAGAATTTAAAGTTTTATCATTTTAAAGAATTCTTTTCTAGGTTACTTAGAAATCATGTTTCTGAAAAAGATTATCTGGTTGAAAGGTCACATTTTCAGGCCAATAATACAATAAACAAAAATGCCTTGAATCAACCAACCATTTGCAACTTGCTGCAACAAAACTTTGTGATTTCATTTACAGAAGTCTCAAACAGAGAAGATGACCATACCTCCCAAAACCGATTAAACATACAATTGTTGAAAATTAAACATACAATGAAAATGGCCACAACAAAAACTTAGCAGACATTCATCTGTTCAGTATGATGTGTTACAGTCCAGCCTGAAAGCAAGGAGATTGAACGGACTGAAAAAAACTAATGGATGTATTTGCTCAGAGAAGGCTAACTATATACCTAGTAAGGCACTGGTATGCTGTTAAATATTTACGTGTTTGCAGACTTAGAAGTTACTGTAACCATATTAATGTATCTTTTTCCTCCATTTTTTTCCTCCCAGCTCTATCCCTGAATTTCTCCTATTCCTTGTCCATATGATTTCTGGAAGCCCTGCTGATCAAATATTTTAGGAGAGACCAGAGACCAGTCAGTTCTAGCAGAAGCAAGTTCTTCTTAAGAGAACAATGATATAAATCCTTTTAATACTTGAAAAAAGGCACTTGACATTTGAGAAATCAATAGATGGACTTGAAAACTTGGAGATATTAAAAGGAAATAAACATGAAAGAAGGTATGTTAATAATCTAGGAAACTGATTATCATGATCAGCTTTAAAATACCCAAAACAGCCCATGAGAAAATAAGGAGATCATTCTAAACCGAAGTAAAGACCTTCTTTTCAATGGCATTTGTTTTCCAAAATGAAACATTGATAGAAATAGACACAGATGTAGATACATACACAGACAAAGGGTTTTTTAAATTTACTCTCCCAGAAGTTTATGAAATCTCTCTGGGACTTCTCATATTGGCAGATAAGCTGAGAGCCTGAAAAACTTAGTGAGCTGAAGAATATTCATATACACCCTTTAATATACAGGATCTTTATTTCACTAAAAAAGGGTAAGGTGAATGAGATGTTGGTTCTACACAAAAATAAATAAAAACACAAGCAAACATACATTTCCTCTAAGAGAGTTGGGGTAAGCAGAAGGATCAAAAATTTTTTTATTTTATTAAATAATACTTAGCAATTAATATGTACCATGCATAGTTACAGGCATTTTATAAATACTATCATTTAACCTTTGAGGCTTCCCTGGTGGTCTAGCGGTTAAGAATCTGCCTGCCAATGCAGGGGACATGGGTTTGATCCCTGGTTCAGGAAGATCATGCATGCTGTGGAGCAACTAAGCCCATGCACCACAACTGCTGAACCAGCATTTTAGAGCCTGCGAGCCGCCTACTAAGCTCACATGCCACAGCTGCTGAAGCCCATGTGCTCAGAGCCCCTGCTCGGCAACAAGAGAAGCCACAGCAGTGAGAAATCCAAGGACCATAACAAAGAGTAGCTGCCACTCACCACTGCTAGAGAAAGCCAGTGCACAGCAACAAAGACCCAGCACAGCCAAAAATATAGGAATAAACAAATCTTTAAAGAATTAATTAATCTTTAAAACAACCCAAGATTAAGATTCTGCCAGTGTATCCAACTAACTGAGAAAACTGAGATACGGATGTGTTACAAGACTTACCCAAGCTCATATAGCTACTAAGTGGAAGATCTGAGCTTTGTATCCACACTGCTTGGCTCCAATATCCACCCTTGTAATCACTACCTTGCAACTTTTATTCTTGCAGGAGCTTCTCTTTGGAGATGAGTTTAATCTGTGAACATTTCTGGTTTTCCTACAGAGCCCTAAGAGAAATTTTACTTGTGTGGCATAGACCATTCTATAGGCAAGAGTAGTATTTTACTAGAGAATTTCCCTAGAAACCAGTTTAACATGCCTTTTTAACTGCTAATTCCTTCAGAATGACTGAGGAGTTAAAATCCCACAGTTCTCTTTAGAAGAGATAGGTGATGAGCTTCAAACATATGATTTCATCAATTTTATAGGGAATTCTTGGGTTGTCCATTGATTAGGACTCAGGGCTTTCACTGTCTTAGACATGGGTTCGATCCTTGGTCATGGAACTAAGTTTTCACAAGCAAGCCATCAAACAAACAAACAAACGAACATTTCTGGGAGCCAAGAGATAGATGGAAACAGAGACACAGGGGTAGGCTGTTCAAGAACTTCATGACATACAGATCCCTTTACAGACAGATCCTAGAAAGGGCAATGTGACCTCAGAGTAACTGAGTGAACACAGAAGTCAGTGTTTTCTTTTCTTCATCAATCCAAGAAAGGAAGCCTGGTACAGTTTATGATTTTTTGCACAAGAGATGTCCTGTGGCAGAAGAATCATCTGTAACAAGGACATGACAGCAAGAAAGAAGAAAAAGAAGCTTTCTCAAAGAAAGCAGGCCCAGACATCACAATGACTAACTGTGGACTAGGTAGTGTTGAATGTAATTGGCTCCTTCTTCATAAAGATCATAAGGCATCCTCGAAATGACTGCCCTATTTAGTTTTTCCATAATAGATTGGAAAATATGACTCCAACACCCAGAAAGACTTGGTCCCTAATTTCTCAGTTTCTTCTTGGATAGACTTTAAGCTTTCTAGATGGTATCAACAGTACTTGAGAATTTCCCAAAGTGAATTCTTTCTTTCCTATCTTTTAATGCAAAAGAACAACATAAGAGAAACTGTGTATTTGGGCGCATGTCTGTAGATTTACATTGTCGTCCTCACTCTTAAAACATCAAAAATAAACTAACCACTAAAAACAAAAGCCAAGCAAAATTGGGCACATGAGGTTCCATCAAGTACCATCACATTTCGGGGTGAAGGTGAAGGTTAGCAGTCCCTCCTGATTGCTTATCTTTGCATGAATACTCCTATCTGAATAAGAGGATAGTGCTTACTCAGGATACCACTTCAGACACTAGCATCGAGGTATCTACATAAAGCTTGAGTCAAAGTTGTTGCCTTAGGCTAACTATTCCTAATTGTACTGTTTCATTGCTCTGCTTGGCTCAGTAAGCTGATGCATTAATTGTGTAACAGAATAGAAAAGGAAATATAAAAACATGTTAGTTTAAGCAGTGGCTTCTTAGCTTCCTTTTATGAACATCTCCAGGGCTAGAGGTCAGCTGAAATGAGCGACAAATTTAACCAGATATCCAGTGAGTAGGGGAAAGCTTTCTCCCGGTTTCAATCATCCAGCTTTGGTCATTACATAGCAAAAAGTGCAATATGTTAACGCTTTTCAGGTTTTTAGTCATATTAGGGCCTTTGTCTCACTTTGTTTATAGATTTAGTTGGATGGAGGAGCCTGGTGGGCTGCAATCCATGGGGTCGTGAAGAGTTGGACACAACTGAGCAACTTCACTTTCATTTTTCACTTTCATGCACTGGAGAAGGAAATGGCAACCCAGTCCAGTGTTCTTGCCTGGAGAATCCCAGGAATGACAGAGCCTGGTAGACTGCCATTTATGGGGTCACACAGAGTCGGACACGACTGATGTGACTTAGCAGCAGCAGCAGCATTCAAAAGTTTGGAAACTGTCAAACTACCCAGTGAGAAGTCTCAGAATAAATTGAATCCCCTATTTTCAGGATAAAACTGATAACTTCCTTAAAAATCAACAAGGTTCTTGAGGAGCTGGAGCAACAGTATGTGGGCTCAGCCTTCCAATGTTCAGGCAGTTATAGATATACAGGGATGGTGATGGTAACAGTGGCAAGGATAGGCTTCTGGATCCTAGGTTTCATTGAATTTATTGACTTCTGATTAACCTGGCAGCCTCTTGAATCCCTACATTTGTAAGTGTGGCAAAGGCAGCAGCTCTCCTGGCATGCCAGTTTGGTAGCCTTATTCTTAGAGGCTTTATAGGAAGTCCAGCCTAGTGCTTGCTCTCTAGCCCTTCCAACAACTTTAAGCATGTAACTAACCTGTATTAAATATATTACTATTTAAAATATCCAAAATGGTTTTGGTTTACAGCATTAAATCCTAGTGGATGCCAACCTCAAAATAACCCTGTCAGGTTCTATTATACTCTTTTACATATGACAAAACTGAAGAAAAGTAAAAAATTATATGAAAAGATGAGCTACAGACTGGTAAGAAATATCTTCAAAATGCATGTATGATAAATGAGGTGTATCCAAAATATGCAAAGAACCTTTAAAACTCAATAATAAGAAAACAAACCACTCAAATAAAATAAAATGTGGGGAAAATACTGGAGCACACACCTCCCCAAAGAAGATACAGAGATAGCAAATGAGTTTACAAAAAATATTCAAGAATATATGTCATCAGGGAGTTACAAAATAAAACAGAGGTGAGACACTACTATACACATATTAGAATAGCTAAAATCCAAAATGGCTCATGGGTTTAGAGGTATGATTCTTGCTTAGGGTGTGAGAAGTTCCAGGTTCAAATCCTAGACAGGCTCAGCTTTTGTGGGCTTCCCTGGTAGCTCAGACAGCAAAGAATCTGCCTGCAATGCAATAGACCTGGGTCCAATCCCTGGGTTGGGAAGATCCTCTAGAGAAGCCAATGGTAACCCACTCCAGTATTCTTGCCTGGAGAATTCCATGGACAGAGGAGCCTGGTATGCTATAGTCCATGGGCTCACAGAGTCAGACTAAGATTTATTTACTTAAAATCCAAAATACCAGCAACACGAAATGCTGTAAGGATGCAGAACAACTTTCATTCACTGCTGGTGGAAATGCAAAATGGTACAGTCACTTTAATTTTTTATGTATATATTTATTTATTGGGCTGCACTGGATCTTAATCGTAGCATGCATGATTTTTAGTTGTGGCATGTGGGATCTAGTCCCCTGACCAGGGATCAAACTCAGACCCCCTATATTGGGAGCGTGGAGTCTTAACCACTGGACCACCAAGGAAGTCCTGTACAGCCACTTTAAAAGACAGTATTGTGTTTCTAACAAAGCTAAACATACTCTTACCATCTGTACCATCTGATCCAGCAATCCATGCTCTAGATACTTACCCAACGTTGCTGAAAACATGTCCACACAAAAACCTATACACAGATATTTGTGGCAGCTTAGTTCATAACTGCCAAATTTAGAATCAACCAAGATGTCCTTTAGCAGGTCAATGGATAAATAAACTGTGGTATATCCAGACAATGGAGCATTACTGGGTAATAAAAATGATCTATCAAGCCATGAAAAGGCATGAAGAAAACATAAACACATAGGGTTAAGTGAAAAAAAAAATCAGTCTGAAAAGAGATTCCAAGTACGTGACATTCTGTAAAAGGGAAAACCATTGAAATGGTTAAAAGATCAGTAGCTGTCAGGGGTTCAGGGGAAGAAAGGGATAGAGTTGGAACAACATGGGGGATTTTTAGGGCAGTGAAATTATTCTTTATGATATTATAATGGTAGATGCAGGACATTATGCATTTGCTAAAATCCATGGCACTGTACAACACAAGAGTGACCCCTACTATAAACTATGGATTTCAACTAATAGTACATCAATATTGATTCATTAATTCTAACAAATGTATTACAATAATGTAAGACGTTGACAGAAAAAAAAAAAAAAAAACACATGAAGGCAAAATATATGGACCTGTCTGTATTTTCTGCCCAAATTTTCTGCAAACCTAAAGCTATTCTAAAAAATTAGCCTATTAATTATTTTAAATTATTTGAAAGGCCATCTATGAAAAATCCATAGCTATTGAATATAATCATACTAAATAGTGAAACAGTGAATGCTTTTCTCCTGAGATCTGGAGCAAGACAAGGATGGCTATTGTTACCACTCCTATTCAGCACTGTCCTGCAAATTCTAGCCAGTGTAATCAGGCAGGAAAAAGAAATAAAAGGAATCCAAATTGGAAAGGAAGAAGTTAAACAGTCACTATTTTCAAAAGATATGATCTTGAATATATAAAATCCTAAGGAATCCACCAAAATATATTAGAACTAAAAAACGGGTTCAAAAACATTGTATGACTATATATGGAATTTAGAAAAATAGTACCAATGATCCTACATGCAGAGCAACAAAAGAGACACAAATGTAAAGAACAGACTTTTGCACTCGGATGGAGAAGGCAAGGGTGTGATGATATGAGAAAATAACATTGAAACATGTACATTACCATATGTAAAATAGATGACCAGTGCAAGTTCAATGCATGAAGCAGGGCACCCAAAGCTGGTGCTCTGGGACGACCCAGAGGGGTAGGGTAGGGAGGGATGTGGAAGAGGGGGGAGCAGTTCAGGAGAGGGAAGACACATGAATACCTGTGGCTGATTAATGTTGATGTATGCAAAAATCATCACAATATAATAAAGTCATTATCTTTCCATTAAAATTAATTAATTTTTTAAAAAGATTGCAAGGCATAAGACAAACATACAAAATTCAATTATATTTCCACACACTAGTAACGAGAAATTTTAAATTTAAGAAAGGTATTATATTTATTACAAATGCACACAAGGAATAACATATTAGAAATAAATTTAGGAAAAGGAATGTAAGACTGGTACTCTGAAAATTACAAAATGTCACTAAAAGAATGTTTAAAAGACCCAAGTAAGTGGTAGGTCACTCCATGTTCATAGATTGAAAGATTTAAGATTAAGATGACAACACTCTTCAAATTGACCTACAGATTCAACACAATCTCTACCAAAATGCAGGTACCTTTTTTGCATATTTGACCATAAAATTCAAGTAGAAATGCAAGGGACACAGGAGAACCAAAACAATCTTCAAAAAGAAGAACAAGTTGGAAAACTTACAGTTTCTGATTTCAAAACATACTACACAACAAGAGTGGTCAAATAAGTGTGGCACTGGTCTAAGAATCAGTTCAGTTCAGTCGCTCAGTCGTGTCCAACTCTTTGTGACCCCATGAATCACAGCACCCCAGGCCTCCCTGTCCATCACCATCTCCTGGAGTTCACTCAGACTCACATCCATCAAGTCAGTGATGCCATCCAGCCATCTCATCCTCTGTTGTCCCCTTCTCCTCCTGCCCCCAATCCCTCCCAGCATCAGAGTCTTTTCCAATGAGTCAACTCTTCACATGAGGTGGCCAAAGTATTGGAGTTTCAGCTTTAGCATCAGTCTTTCCAAAGAAATCCCAGGGCTGATCTCCTTCAGAATGGACTGGTTGGATCTCCTTGCAGTCCAAGGGAATCTCAAGAGTCTTCTCCAACACCACAGTTCAAAAGCATCAATTCTTCAGCGCTCAGCCTTCTTCACAGTCCAACTCTCACATCCATATATGACCACAGGAAAAACCATAGCCTTGACTAGACGGACCTTAGTCAGCAAAGTAATGTCTCTGCTTTTGAATATACTATCTAGGTCGGTCATAACTTTTCTTCCAAGGAGTGTCTTTTAATTTCATGGCTGCAATCACCATCTGCAGTGATTTTGGAGCCCAAAAACATAAAGTCTGACACTGTTTCCACTGTTTCCCCATCTATTTCCAATGAACTGATGGGACCAGATGCCATGATCTTTGTTTTCTGAATGTTGAGCTTTAAGCCAACTTTTTCACTCTCCTCTTTCACTTTCATCAAGAGGCTTTTCAGTTCCTCTTCACTTTCTGCCATAACGGTGGTATCATCTGCATATCTGAGGTTATTGATATTTCTCCCGGCAATCTTGATTCCAGCTTCTGTTTCTTCCAGTCCAGCATTTCTCATGATGTACTCTGCATAAAAGTTAAATAAGCAGGGTGACAATTTACAGCCTTGATGTATTCCTTTTCCTATTTGGAACCAGGCTGTTGTTCCATGTCCAGTTCTAACTGTTGCTTCCTGGCCTGCATACAGATTTCTCAAGAGGAGGTCAGGTGGTCTGGTATTCCCATCACTTCTAGAATTTTCCACAGTTTATTGTGATCCACACAGTCAAAGGCTTTGGCATAGTCAATAAAGCAGAAATAGATGGTTTTCTGGAACTCTCTTGCTTTTTCCATGATTCAGCAGATGTTGGCAATTTGATCTCTGGTTCCTCTGCCTTTTCTAAAACCAGCTTGAACATCTGGAAGTTCATGGTTCACATATTGCTGAAGTCTGGCTTGGAGGATTTTGAGGATTACTTTACTAGCGTGTGAGATGAGTGCAATTGTGCAGTGGTTTGAGCATTCTTTGGCATTGCCTTTCTTTGGAATTGGAATGAAAACTGACCTTTTCCAGTCCTGTGGCCACTGCTGAATTTTCCAAATTTGCTGGCATATTGAGTGCAGCACTTTCACAGCATCATCTTTCAGGATTTGAAATAGTTCAAATGGAATGCCATCACCTCCACTAGCTTTGTTTGTAGTGATGCTTTCTAAGGCCCATTTGACTTCACATTCCAGGATGTCTGGCTCTAGATGAGTGATCACACCAGCCATGAAGAGATACCCCACACCCAAGGTAAGAGAAACCCAAGTAAGATGATAGGTGTTGCAAGAAGGCATCAGAGGGCAGACACACTGAAACCATACTCACAGAAAACTAGTCAATCTAATCACACTAGGACCACAGCCTTGTCTAACTCAATGAAACTAAGCCATGCCCACGGGGCAACCCAAGATGGGCGGGTCATGGTGGAGAGGTCTGACAGAATGCGGCCCACTGGAGAAGGGAATGGCAAACCACTTCACTATTCTTGCCTTGAGAACCCCATGAACAGTAGGAAAAGGCAAAATGATAGGATTCTGAAAGAGGAACTCCCCAGGCCAGTAGGTGCCCAACATGCTACTGGAGATCAGTGGAGAAATAACTCCAGAAAGAATGAAGGGATGGAGCCAAAGCAAAAACAATACCCAGCTGTGGATGTGACTGGTTATAGAAGTAAGGTCCGATGCTGTAAAGAGCAATATTGCATAGAAACCTGGAATGTCAGGTCCATGAATCAAGGCAAATTGGAAGTGGTCAAACAAGAGATGGCAAGAGTGAATGTCGACATTCTAGGAATCAGCGAACTAAAATGGACTGGAATGGGTGAATTTAACTCAGATGACCATTATATCTACTACTGCGGGCAGAAATCCCTCAGAAGAAATGGAGTAGCCATCATGGTCAACAAAAGAGTCCGAAATGCAGTGCTTGGATGCAAGCTCAAAAACCACAGAATGATCTCTGTTCGTTTCCAAGGCAAACCATTCAGTATCACAGTAATCCAAGTCTATGCCCCAACCAGTAATGCAAAGAAGCTGAAGTTGAACAGTCTAAGAATAAACACAGATTAAATGAATAGAATTAAGAGTTCAGAAGTATACACTTAGATTTACAATAGATTTTCCACAAGTTTGCCAAAACAATTTGATGGGGAAAGAATTTTTTCAAGAACTGAGAATCAGTTCCTAGGCAGGTTGATAAGAAGTCCAGGGTTCCCAAGGAGGAGGAAGGGGTCTGAGGTTCTCAAAGTGGAGATAGGGGTCTGGAATTCTCAAGGAGGAGGAAAGGACAAATATCTTTTTTTTTTCCTGTCTACATTCCTTAGTCTTGCCTTCCTTGGTGGCTCAGACGGTAAAGCGTCTGCCCCCAATGCGGGAGACCCGGGTTCAATCCCTGGGTCAGAAAGATCCCTTGGAGAAGGAAATGGCAACCCACTCCAGTGCTCTTGCCTAGAAAATTCCATGGATGGAGGAGCCTGGTGGGCTACAGTCCATGGGGTCACAAAGAGTCGGACAGGACTGAGTGACTTCACATCTTTTTTTTTTTTTCCTCTCTACATTCCTTAGTCTTAGTCACATAAGAAGTTTTTTTTCTTTAAGCCCTGAACTGATGATTACACAACAAACAATTCAGTTTAAACTCTGTACTAAGGATTGTATAGGCTTCCTTCATAGCTCAGTTGGTGAATCATCTGCCTGCAATGCAGGAGACTTGGGTTTGATTCCTGGGTTGGGAAGATCCCCTGGAGAAGGAAATGGCAACCCACTCCAGTATTCTTGCCTGGAGAATCTCATGGACAGAGGAGCCTGGCAGGCTACAGTACACCAATCGCAAGAGTCAGACACGATTTAATAACTAAACCACCACCAAGGATTATATAACAACAGTGTATCCTGCTTGAGGACAGTTTCTCCTTCCTGAAAACCTTCTGGCTAATCCTGTTATCTTAAAATGTAAATTATGGGGGTGAGTCTAATAAGATCTCTACAACCTTGAGACATTCTTTTGATTTATTGTAATAACTAATTTTAAAAGTATATAACTCCCTTGCTAACACTAGTGAGGGGGGCACTCTCTGTCCCCCTTCTGATGTCTATGTCAGAAGCTTTCTCTCTTCCTTTTTATACTTTAATAAAACTCTGCTCTTGAGTGATCAAGCCTGGTCCCTGGTCCCAAAACTAAATCTTCTTCTTCAGAGATCATGAATCCGACATCGTTCACCATAAGCCTGGGGGTTCATCTTGGGGGCTCTCCCGGGACCTTCAGGACAAGGTGAGAACACGCAGAACTGCAGCCTTTGCTTTCTCAGCAGACACATTTCTGCTTTACTTTACCAACGCTATGGTTTGCTTGTGTGAATGGGTGACAATGGATGACACACCCTGCGCGAAGCGAGCATTGAGCCCTGCTCTGCGGTTTCTCAGTGCCTCATAATGACTGAAGGCAGCCCCCAAAGGCGAGCCTTATCAGGGGTTTATACCAACCTGGCAATGCCAACAGACACCCAATGTCCCTGCAAAGGGAGCGGCCAGAAGTGGGCGAAGCATGTGGACCAAACTTTCCTTTCTCAATCACCTTTTCCTGGTCTCTTTGACCATTTCGTAATTGTGTGGGGAATTAGAACTCCTAACCTAATCTGTCAGATCATGGACTTTCAAAGGGCTTGTGATCCATGCTGATACTATGTACTTTTACTTAGACCCCAAGTATGGAAGCGCCTAGCCTCGGTAGGAGCTGAAAGTTACAAGAGCACGTTTGGGTACTAGGCAGAACTCTAGCTCCAGGAACGTCTCTCAGGCTAGAGGTTTCTCTCTTGGCTGCCTGCCTCAGGGGCCAGAGTCCTAAAAGCGAGTGTCATGGCTGTGCCTCTGATCCGTGTGGATAGAAGCACTGCTGGTGACCATAAGGTTTTTGAAGACACATTGGGAACTGCAGGATCTGGTTAGATTAGAAGTGCAATGGGCTTCTTCCTTTGGGAGTGCTAGCTCTTGGTGGACCAGAGGAGGCTCCTTGGTGGCTTTTGTCTCAACTCCCTAGATTTTTGTGTGTGTGTGTGTGTGTGGAATCTGTGGGAATGAACTGGAAGGATTGACCCTAGCAGCTTGAGAACAAAAGTCACTTTTTCCTCACTGGCCAACCCTCCACCACCTCTTTTGCTATACTGGTGTGGTGACACTCAGAAGGGACATCTTGGTTGCTGTTCATCCCTTTATGACTCACTGTTTCTACTGCAGTCAGGACTGCACTCAGGAATGTGCATGGGGATCCATAAGATAGATGCTTCCCCTAGTAGCCCTAGCTTGGGAGACATTCTGGAAAGCTACTCTGTTACACTCTAGGCGGCATCAGAGGAAAAGGGCAAATCAAACAAAGATCTTGGTGGGACGGAACTGGAAATCAGTTTGGAATGCTATCAGGTCTTCCCCTGGGGCATCTCCACCCCACCTCAGTGGTAGAACCGGGAGGGATGAGTAAGATGCCTGTGATGGTAAGGGACAGACTAAGTCCAACCAGGGAAGGAAAGCTTCCATGGAAAATCTGTCTACACCCCATCTAGAGCAGGGAAAGATGCTTTTGGTGGTAAAAGCCATGTCTGTAGCTGCTGCTTTTTTGTCACTTGCAGATGGGAGCTAGCAGTTCCAGAACCACTCCTTTACAATGTATTTTAAAAACTGGGACAAGTTTGATCCCAAGAATTTAAAAAAGACAATCCTGATCTTCTTCTGTGATACTAAATGGCCACAGTATACTTTGGAAGATGGGGAACACTGGCCAGTTGAAGGATCTCAATTATCTCTGTTTTACAACTAGAACGATTCTGCAGAAAACAAAAGAAATGGGTAGAAGTGCCATATGGGTCACTCTTTTTCTCTCTGCAAGATATACCAGACTTATGTCCTAAGGGTGCAGATTTGGGTGTGAAATCTTCAGCTGCCTCCTGTTCTCTTACTTTGCCCCTATATCTGGGGCTCTCAACTGAACAGACCGAGAATTAGGGCACCCTTCCAGGAGGGGTTGCCTCAGTCTCAGTAGAAATTCAAACAGTACCAGTTGCAGTCAAGACTATTGAGAGGATTCAAAAGGTATATAGAAGCCTTTATGGGACTAACTTTACTTTATGACTTTACTTGTAGAGATGTAATGTACATCTTGGGACAGACGCTGACTCCAGACTTGAGAACTTGAGTTTGGGGGGAAGCTCCTACTTTTGGAGATGAATGGCTTGAATGTGAGACAAGGGGAAAAACAGAACAAAAAATAGCCCTCCTACCTCGTGGGAGCCAAGTGGTTCCAATAACAGAGCTGCTTTGCTGGATGTATTCTTGAAGGACGTAAGCAAGTACACGCTAAGACCTGAAACAATGCTCAGTTGGCTGACACAGAACAGGAAGAGAAGGAAACTCCTGGTAAATTCCTAGACTATGGAGGCTCTCCACAAGCTTACTGATGTTGAAAGTCCAGAAGGATGAGTAATCTTAAAAGATTTCTCAGTCAGCCCCAGATATCTGCCGTAAGTTACAAAAACAGGCATTTGGGCCAAATCAGTCTTTAAAAAACTGTTGCAACTGGCTCAGACCATATATTACAGTAGAGAATATGAGGAGGAAAATAAGAGGCAAAAAAAAGACCAGGGAAAGACTGAAGCCCCAGCATGGCTATTAGACCTGCTCTGAAACAGCCTAAGAAAAATGCCCAGAGGGACCCAGGTGAAAAGGGATAGACTTATTACTCTGGAAAGGAGCAGGCATCTCAAGTGGGATTGCCCTCAGGATCTAAGCTGCCCCTGACTCCATGTCTGGTCTATAAAGCACAATGCTAGAGAAGAGACAGCCTTCTGAGGCATAGGCCCCAGGGGTCAGACTCTCAGGACAATCAGGAGTGGAGGTGTGTGGGGGTTCCCACACAAGCCCCTGTCCTAATTACACCTGATGAACCCTAGGTATTAATAATTGTGGGGGCCAATCAGTCAATTTCCTTTTGGACACTGGGGCAACTTTCTCTGTGCTCGCTGAAGACCCTGGTCCACCTTCCTCCTGATTCACTACCATAATGGGGCTGTCTGGACTAGCCAAACGCTATTATTTCAGTCATCCTTTAAGCTGCAACTGGGACTCCGTACTATTTTCTCATGAGTTTCTAATCGTGCCAGTCTCCCTCACCCCTTCTTGGAAGGAATATACTGAACAAGGTCCAGGCCTCTGTCTTCACAAATATGGAACCTGCTCTTTCTCTCCCATTAATTAAACAAAATGTAAATCCTAAAGTGTGGCTTGATGGAAAATCTGTGGGTCAAGACAAAATGCTATTTCTGCAGTTGTCATGCTCAAACACCTGCACTTATTTCCACATCAAAAGCAGTATCCACTGAAACCCAAGGTTAAGAAAGGGTTAAAACCCATCACTGAAAATGTAAAGAAACAAAGGCTATGAATTCCCTATAACAGTCCATGCAACACTCCTATTTGGGGTATAAAAATGTCAAATGATAAATGGAAGGATGCTTTATAGAGTTAAACCTATATTAAATCAACCTCCACCTATGACTTTAAGACAATTGAGAGGATTCTTGGGCATTGCAGGCTATTGCCACATTTGGATTCTGGGTTATGAGGCACTTGCCCAGCCTTTATATAATCTTATAACTGAGACTCAGCAGGCCCAAACTGACAAACTGGTTTGGTCCCCAGAGATTCAAAAGGCTTTTCAGTTCAGTTCAGTTCAGTCGCTCAGTCATGTCCGACTCTGTACCCCACGGACCACAGCACGCCAGAAACCCCTGTCCATCACCAACTCCCGGACTTTACCCAAACTCATGTCCATTGAGTCGGGGATGCCATCCAACCATCTCATCCTCTGTCTTCCCCTTCTCCTCCTGCCTTCAGTCTTTCCCAGCATCAAATGAGTCAGCTCTTCACATCAGGTGGCCAACATATTGGAGTTTCAGCTTCAACATCAATCTTTTCAATGAACACTAAGGACTGATCTCCTTCAGGATCTCTTGCATTCCAAGGGACTCTCAAGAGTCTTATCCAACACCATAGTACAAAAGCATCAATTCTTGAGCACTCAGCTTTCTTTCAGAGAAGGTAATGGCAACCCACTCCAGTACTCTTGCCTGGAAAATTCCATGGGTGGAAGAACCTGGTGGGCTGCAGTCCTTGGCATCGCAGAGAGTCAGATATGACTGAGCGACTTCACTGTCTTTCTATAGTTCTTTTTGGAGAAGGAAATGGCAACCCACTCCAGTGTTCTTGCCTGGGGAATTCCATGGATGGAGAGGCCTGCTGGGCTGCAGTTTATGGGGTTGCAAAGAGTGGGACACGATTAAGCAACTAACACACACACACAGATTTCTTTATAGTCTAACTCTCACATCCATACATGACTACTGAAAAACACATAGCATTGACTATAAGAACCTTTGGTGACAACGTAATGTCTCTGCTTTTGAATATGCTATCTAGGTTGGTCATAACTTTCCTTCCAAGAAGTAAGCATCTTTTAATTTCATGGCTGCAGTCACCATCTGCAGTGATTTTGGAGCCCAAAAATATAAAGTCAGCCACTGTTTCCACTGTTTCCCCTATATTTGCCATGAAGTGATGGGACCAGATGCCATGACCTTAGTTTTCTGAATGTTGAGCTTTGACCCAACTTCTTCACTCTCCTCTTTCATTTTCATCAAAAGGCTCTTTAGTTCTTCTTCACTTTTTGCCAGGGGTGGTGTCATCTGCATATCTGAGGTTATTGATATTTCTCCTGGCAATCTTGATTCCAGCTTGTGCTTCTTCCAGCCCAGTGTTTCTCATGATATACTCTGCATATAAGTTAAATAAGCAGGGTGACAATATACAGCCTTGACGTACTCCTTTTCCTATTTGGAACCAGTCTGTTGTTCCATGTCCAGTTCAAATTGTTGCTTCCTGATCTGCATACAGCTTGCTCAAGAGGCAGGTCAGATGGTCTAGTATTCCCATCTCTTTCAGAATTTTCCACAGTTTGTTGTGATCCACACAGTCAAAGGCTTTGCCATGGTCAATAAAGCGGAAATAGATGTTTTTCTGGAACTCTCTTGCTTTTTCCATGATTCAGCAGATGTTGGCAATTTGATCTCTGGTTCCTCTGCCTTTTCTAAAGCCAGCTTGAACATCTGGAAGTTCGTGGTTCACATATTGCGAAAGCCTGGCTTGGAGAATTTTGAGGATTACTTTACTAGCATGTGAGATGAGTACAATTGTGTGGTAGTTTGAGCATTCTTTGGCATTGCCTTTCTTTAGGATTGGAATGAAAATTGACCATTTCTAGTCCTGTGGCCACTGCTGAGTTTTCCAAATTTGCTGGCATATTGAGTGCAGCACTTTCACAGCACCATCTTTCAGGATTTGAAATCGCTCAAATGGAATTCCATCACCTCCACTAGCTTTGTTCGTAGTGATGCTTTCTAAGGCCCACTTGACTTCACATTCCAGGATGTCTGGCTCTAGGTGAGTGATCACACCATTGTGATTATCTTGGTCATGAAGATCTTTTTTGCACAGTTCTGTGTATTCTTGCCACCTCTTCTTAATATCTTCTCCTTCTGTTAGGTCCATACCATTTCTGTCCTTTATCAAGCCCATCTTTGCATGAAATGTTCCCTTGGTATCTCTAATTTTCTTGAGGAGATCTCTAGTCTTTCCCATTCTGCTGTTTTCCTCTATTTCTTTGCATTGATTGCTGAAGAAGGCTTTCTTATCTCTCCTTGCTATTCTTTAGAACTCTGCATTTAGATGCTTATATCTTTCCTGTTCTCCTTTCCTTTTCACTTCTCTTCTTTTCACAGCTATTTGTAAGGCCTCCCCAGACAGCCATTCTGCTTTTTTGCATTTCTTTTCCATGAGGATGGTCTTGATCCCTGCCTCCTGTACAATGTCATGAACCTCTGTCCATAGAATATCAGGCACTTTATCAGATATAGTCCCTTAAATCTTTCTCACTTCCACTGTATAATCATAAGGGATTTGATTTAGGTCATACCTGAATGGTCTAGTGGTTTTCCCTACTTTCTTCAATTTATGTCTGAATTTGGCAATAAGGAGTTCATGATCTGAGCCACAATCAGCTCCTGGTCTTGTTTTTGCTGACTGTATAGAGCTGCTCCATCTTTGGCTGCAAAGAATAGAATCAATCTGATTTTGGTGTTGACCATCTGGTGATGTCCACGTGTAGAGTCTTCTCTTGTGTTGTTAGAAGAGGGTGTTTGCTATGACCAGTGCGTTCTCTTGGCAAAACTCTTTTGGCCTTGACCTGCTTCATTCCACATTCCAAGGCCAAATTTGCCTGTTACCCCAGGTGTTTCTTGACTTCCTACTTTTGTATTCCAGTCCCCTATAATGAAAAGGACATCTTTTTTGGGTGTTAGTTCTAAAAGGTCTTGTAGGTCTTCATAAAATAGTTCAATTTCAGCTTCTTCAGTGTTACTGGTTGGGGCAAAGACTTGGATTACTGTGATATTGAATGGTTTGCCTTGGAAACGAACAGAGATCATTCTGTCATTTTTGAGATTGCATCCAAGTACTGTATTTCAGACTCTTTTGTTGACCGTGATGGCTACTCCCATTTCTTCTAAGGGATTCCTGCCCACAATAGTAGATATAATGGCAATGTGAATTAAATTCACCCATTCCAGTCCATTTCAGTTCGCTGATTCCTAGAATGTCAATGTTCACTCTTGCCATCTCCTGTTTGACCACTTCCAATTTGCCTTGATTCATGGACCTAACATTCTAAGTTCCTATGCAATATTGCTCTTTACAGCATCGGACCTTGTTTCTATCACCAGTCACATCCACAGCTGGGTATTGTTTTTGCTTTGGCTCCATCCCTTCATTCTTTCTGGAGTTATTTCTCCACTGATCTCCAGTAGCATGTTGGGCACCTACTGACCTGGGGAGTTCCTCTTTCAATATCCTATCATTTTGCCTTTTCAGACATTACCGGGAGGTTAACTCCTGACCCAGCCTTTGAGTCAAACAAGCCAGTGTTTGAGCCAGGAATTGAGATGGGCCTGAGAATCTATGTGGGCCTGACTCCGAAAGTCCTGAGTCTGCCATTTGACCCTCAAGACAATGCCTTCCTGTCCTGGGCTCATTCTTACACCACATTCCATAATCAACATAGCTGCTGGGTCTGTGGAGTGCTCCCCCTCCTCATCAATTGAAGACTTCCCATGCTTGGTTTCTCCACTTCGAGGAAAAGACTTTCTTCAATTCTGTGATGACATCTAGCAATCCTAAAATGGACAGGTATAACATATTGTATCTTAACTTTGGACATAATGTAACTTTTAATTTTGATTTTAATTTGGTTTAATGACTATTCTGCCTTACATCTGTAACTGTATAATGGGGTTTGTGTCTAAATGTCTGAAAGCTTTTAAGTTACAAATGGTTGTCCAGGATTCTATGAGGGCCACAACCTTCTCTATAACTTGGGGCCCCTGGATTAGAGACCCTCAATATGAGGATTAGGAGAATATGTTGCCTCAACAATTTAGAGACAATGCCCCTCAACAGCAGCAAGTAGTTATGAAATGAAAATGACACCCCTTTCCCTTGGCAACATAATTCTCCTAAAAGAAAAGGGGGGAATGAGAGAGTCAATTCCTAGGCAGGTTGATAAGAAGTCCTGGGTCCCCAAGGAAGAGAAAGGGGTCTGGGGCTCTCAAAATAGAAATAGAGGTCTGGAATTCTCAAGGAGGAGGAAAGGACAAACATCTTTTTTTTTTCTCTCTCTCTCTACATTCCTTAGTCTTAGTCACATAAAATGTTCTTTTTTTTTCTTTAAGCCCAGAACTGATGATTAGACAACAAGCAACTCAGTTTAAACTCTGTACTAAGAATTATATAGCAACAATGTATCCTGTTTGAGGACAGTTTCTCCTTCCTGAAAATGTTCTGGCTAATCCTATTATCTTAAAATGTAAATTATGGGGGTGGGTCTCATAAGATCTTTACAACCTTGAGACATTCTTTTGATTTACCATAATAATTAATTTAAAAATTATATAACTCCCTTGCTAATACTAGCAAGGAGGGCACTCTGTGTCCCCCTTCTGATATCTATATCAGAAGCTTTCTCAATGTCCCTTTTTATACTTTAATAAAACTCTGCTACACAAAAGCTCTTGAGTGATCAAGCCTGGTACCTGGTCCCAAAGCTAAATCTTCTTCAGAGATCACGAATCTCACATTGATCACCATAAGCTATCAAAATGATATTGAGATATCAGCAATTCATATGCAAATCATAAAGTTAGACACTTTCTCACACAAGATACAAAACTGAACTGAAAATATATGGTAGTCTTCTTAAATGTAAGAGCTAAAACTATAATAACTATATTTGTTTCCTATGGCTGATGCGAAAAATTACCATAAATTTGGTGGATTATAAAAACAAAAATTTATTATCTTATCATTGTAGAGGTTCAGTTCAGTTGAGTTCAGTCGCTCAGTGGTGTCCGACTCTTTGCGACCCCATGAATCACAGCACGCCAGGCCTCCCTGTCCATCACCATCTCCCAGAGTTCACTCAGACTCAAGTCCATCGAGTCCATGATGCAGAAACCCAAATCTGGAAGTCTACAGAGGTCCTCTTGAGTGTTTGGCTGAGTATTGATCTGTGTACCTGTGAGAGGCCAGGGAAAGAATCACCAGAAAATAGTACGCTTAGAGCTCACAATAGGCTGGGGAGAGTTAACATGACTGCTATAGAGAAAAGACTTCATACAGCCAATGGTCATCAATTTGAGCCACCAGAAGGACACCATTTTAGTAGAAGGGTTAAATTAGCCTTATAGTAATATCTCCTTTGGACCCACTCTAATAAAAGTTAAAAACTAATTTTAAGATTTATTTTTGTAATGTTTTAAACAGAGGAAACAACATACTCCTTGTGGAAATGTTAGGGGTTGAGAAGAAAAACCCTGGGTAAAATTATTATGATGGCACCTAGAACTGATAGACCTGCCTAGGAGAGAAATACAGGCATTGCCCAGCACCATGGTGGACAGCTACTTTCTGAGACTCAGCAGACAATACTGTCAGAGGCAAGTATGAACCATAACTTTGAGAATAAAAAAATAAACCAGAGGTTACATAGATATGAGAATTATCAGAAAAATGTATTATAAAAGTTATAACACATAAGTTCAATATGTTCAAAAAGGTAGAGGGAGCTATGAATATGATGAAGAGAGTAATGCAAGATATTAAGCAGAGAACCAAATGGCACTTGAAGAAGTGAAAAATACAACATCTGAAATGAAAAATACACTGGAAGGGGTTATTCATCTCACTAAACGCTGCAGAAATCAGCGATCTTCAAGACATAAAACCTGAAAGTATTCAAAAACAAAGATAAACAGAGCAAAAATAAACAAATAAGTGAGGTGGGAAGAGAGAAAACATGAGCAGAGCATGAATGAACTGAAGTTAATCACAAATGGTCTAATATGCATGTAGGGACATACAGTACCAGAAGAAGAGAGTGAAAAATAATAATAATTGAAGAAAAATTTCCAAATTTACCAGAACTGTAAATCTACAGATCTAAATCCAGCAAACCTTGAAAGTGAAAGTGTTAGTCACTCAGTCGTGTCCAACTCTTTGTGACCCCATGGACTATAGCCTGCGGGACTCCTCTGTCCATCAAATTCTCCAGGCAAAAATACTGGAGTGGGTTGCCATTCCCTTCTCCAGGGGATTTTCCTGACCCAGGGATCAAACTGGGGTCTCCTGCATCACAGGCAGATCCTTCACCATCTGAGCCAGCAGGAGGAGAAGGGGATGACAGACGATGAGATGGTAGGATGGCATCTCCGACTCAAGGGACGTGAGTCTGAGTAAACTCCAGGAGTTGGTAATGGACAGGGAGGCCTGGCTTGCTATGGTCCATGGGGTCGCAAAAGAGTCGGACACAAATGAGCAATTGAACTGAACTGATGGTATAGCAAAGGGAGCTCTACTCAGTATTCTGTAATGACCTATATGGGAAAAGAATCTTTTAAAAACTGGATATATGTATAGGTATAACTGATCCACTTTGCTGTATACTTTAAGACAACATTGTAAATCAATTATATTCTAATGAAAAAATTTTAAAAATAAATAAGTGAAGGAAGAAAATAATAAAGATAAAAGGAGTGGAAAAAACAAAATAGCAAAAAGGAAATTTTTAAGACAAATTATACCCAAAATCTGTTTTTTGGAAAAAAAAATCATAAGTTTTATAGATATCTAGCCAGATTAATCAGAAAGAAAAGAGAGACAACACAATTACCAATAACAGAAATTAAAGTGGTAGCGTCACTACATGTTCCACAGATATTAAAATAATAATTAAGGATTATTATGGACAACTTTATGCTAAAACAATTAGCAATTCAGATGAAATAAAAATTCCATGGGAGATGCAAAGTACCAAAACCCATCCCAGAAGAAACAGGTAACATGAAAAGCCTTCTTTTTGAGAGGAAGCAAAAGATTGTGTATAGGAAGTAGAACCTCTCAGTCTGATCTCATGAATTTTATTTAGGCCCCAAATCAAGCAGCCCAGTACTAACCCTGAATACCAGTCTCAAGAGCTTAAATGAATTGAATTGGAAGGAATTAAAGCCATCTAAGTTCAGATTACTCCAGTACTTTGGCCACCTCATGTGAAGAGTCGACTCATTGGAAAAGACTCTGATGCTGGGAGGGATTGGGGGCAGGAGGAGAAGGGGACGACAGAGGATGAGATGGCTGGATGGCATCACTGACTTGATGGACATGAGTCTGAGTGAACTCCGGGAGTTGGTGATGGACAGGGAGGCCTGGGGTGCTGTGATTCATGGGGTCGCAAAGAGTCAGACACGACTGAGCGACTGAACTGAACTGAAGTTCAGATTAAGATGACCATACCCTTGTAACTGTAGAACTGCAAACCCAATGACTCTTCTCAAGACTGCCAAATTCTCTCCCTGTCCCCTGTTCTGCACACTTTCCAGAAAAGTTCAGATAAGACCATAAACCAAAGTCAGTTCAAGTAGCAGCAAATTAATGATTTCAAGGACTCGGACTATACACGTGGGTCCTTTAATAGGAGGCAAAAATGTTTCAAAAGAAAAGTATTAGAGATGAAGTTAAGAATGCATATGTCCCTAGAGGTAGGATAGACATTAACAGATTTTCAAGAATACTTAGATGATTACTTTAAATATCATTTTCCAAAGAACTATTTTTGGTAAGAATGAGATTAAATGTTTGAAGAAGAGAAAGGATGGCAACAAAACTAGAAACTAGTATGGACATGGGAAGCTGGTGCTGAAACCCATTTCATTTACATCAGTTTGACAAATGTTAGTTTTAGCACTGTGCAGGTTTCTAGCTAACTACTGCAACACTCTGATCACCTCAAGAGCCAGGAATTACTTACTATTAGGTGAGTCTTCAGGGTAACAACTTCACATATACCTTTTTCCTCTTATTCATCTCAATCTTGTACAATTCTGTTTCTAAAGCTGGCTGTGTTATTTCCTTAAAATTATTTTATACTTGTTTCAGAATCTAGTTCTTTTTCCTTCTTTGGGAATTTAAACGCAAATGGATGCAATAGAACCCAAAATAAACTTTTTGGTTCTTTCACCAGGATTGGACGTCTGATATCATTTTTTTTAAAAACTGAAAATGAAACAAAAGTTTCATGCATTCTTTTTCCTAGGCGCAGTAAGAGATCTATTTTCACCATTGTGAAATATTTGCTCCTGAAAATTCAGGTATTTAATTAAAAATGATAGTGCCCTCAATTAACTCTGGCAGTTTATATAGAGTCGAAGACATACTTGGCATTTTTTTAAAGTTTATAACAATGTAAACAAAATTCTGCCAAAAATCATTAAACTATTTAATTAGGCGTGATGTAAATCTCCCTTAAGTAATTCACTACCTAGGTCATATACAAAGGCAGACTTTGCTTATGCCCCTTTTATAGGAGACTAATAGGAGGCCATTATCCTCTTGGAGTGGAAGATTTACGCACAAACCTTCCATTAGTATTAATAGGTGTCCATGTAAATCACCCAGCACCAATAGCTGAAAAGACCTCCCCCATCTATTGGGTAATTGGCTATTTCAGTGAAAAAATTATTTTGGGAGAAGGGAAAAAAAAGTTGTGTTTTTAATGTAATTATCTTCGGTTACAACTACATTAAAATGACATAGTAAAGAATAATGGGTGACCTGACACTTCATTTGGCTTTTTTTCCCCCTACTTTCTAAGTTAATCATAAGCATAACAATAAGACAGCAAGCATATAGGTAGATTAGGGTGACTACTTTTGAAAAGACAGGAAGTGCATTACATGATATGTAAGCACACTGACATAGATCATTAAATAAACAGAATGGAGTCACAATAAAAGCGCATTGTTCCCTTCGTATGGCAAATGTTTGCTACACTTGTACCTTAGCCTAGCATAGGATTTGCTTAACATTTTAATTGTATTATTTTAAGAAGTACAATGTCTTCCAAATGTTCTATTACTCTGCTTTTTTTTTTTTTTTTTGAGTTCTGTATTGCTGTTCACGCATATGGGCTTCTCAGGGTCCCTGGCACAATTTTATGTACCTCCAAATACCATGTGCAGATGGTTACACTTTAGTTTTTCATTTTGCACATGTAAGAACTTTCATGTGTTTAATGTAAAGCAAGGCTTAGCATGTCAAGCTGTCTTGTGTGACAAATAGTTGTATATAAATAAATTCACCGGATACACTCTAAAACAAAACAGAACTGTTTAACTTCTCAGATATAGAGTACCAGAAATCCAGGAGTCTTTCCTATATTTGGCAGATGACTTTGCAAGACTCAGGTTGACTACCGGCAAAGTAAGTTATATCTTCATGGTTTAGATAGACAAATACCACATAATCTCTGCTCAGATTTAACATGCATGCCTGTGTAATATACATTTGCAAATCTGTCTTCTAAATGTTCTGCTACAGATCAGATGCCTTGTTATTGAGAAATCAAACAGTTCTTTAAATAGAGGTTGAAAATGAGGCAGAAGTTAATTTTTGCAGTACAAAACTAATTGTGTGTTTTATTTTCATTTAACAGATTAAATATAGTTCTACCCTTTGCTTTGATTCCTCTTCTGTTTCTTACAAATGCGACAGTGTCAGAGTACACGCAGGGATTCCACTTAATTAAAAAGACAGAGTCACAAAAAGAGAGAGAAGAAAAGGGAACAATAAAAAAACAAAATAATTTGTAGGGTTCTAGTTATTGGCATTTAACAAAAGGCATTTCTGGGGAATTGTTAGGGAGCTATTTTATAGTTCTCACAGTAGATGCTACATATTCTTGTATCATTTTTACATTGTTTTTATTTTAAAATCAAACATATAGAAGAGAGCTTATAAAAAAAAAAAGGAACCAGAAAAGAGCAGAAATGGATGACTGCCTCTTTGTGACATATTTTCTCCCTCAGCCTTGCATATTTGCATTAAAGTGATTGTGAATAATGTACATTTGACCAGCGCTGTCTGCAGAACTAATGCCTATTAAAGGGATGGGAAGTAGCATATGTTGTGCCTAGGGCAGAGAAAGCCCAATCACCCCCACTGTGAGAGTCTCCAACTAAAACGCAGGACAGCCTGGGATTTATCCTAAATGAACCCAGCAGGGAGAAACAGGACACAGTCCCTCGGTCCACATTTAAGCTTCTGAACTAAGATTTTTAGTTTGCTTCCCAAAATAACCCATAATCTTTATCGCCCCATTCAGAGAGCGAATAGAATTATTTTCCTCCTTTGGCTTATGTACGTCTCCTACAAAATTTTAAGGGAATCCATTAGGACAGGAAATCGGACACAAGTCATCAGTTGTTAGAGAATCAGGATGTATGTATGCTTTTTATTGCCATTTTAGCAACTCTTTCCTCTGCTTGAGCTATTCTCCAGCATTATCAGATAAGACACAGTTTTGCCAGTAACTGCAAAATGTTTTAGGTTTGTGGTTTCACTTCTATGTTCTTGCACACCACTAGAAATGCTCTGCTGTTTAAACACTTCGCAAGGTTTCTCAATCCCATGACATAATCTTCCTGGGACCTCTAACATCAGGTTCGGATTCAAACTCATTTTCCTTCTACCTGTGTTCACTTAACAGCTGAAAAATAGCAACTATAAACATGTATAAGAATAACAAAAATCGGCTGAACTAGGGAAATACAAGTTGCCAAACTGCCGTATTTAGATGGGTAGGATTGCCTTTTGCCTCATTAGTTGCAGTATTAAAGAGAGAGCGAGTAGGACAAAAAAAAAAAAAAAACGTATTTAGATCATCCATTAAGTATATATGTAACCCAAAAGGGAGGGGGGTGGTAAATATAAAATACAACCAGAAAACTTAGAAGTGATATCATAGCATGATATGAAAGAGTGTGTGCAATGCTGAAAATAACTGAGTTGATATGATTTAGCTTATCTTTTCTCTTACTCTCTTAGTGTTTAATTCCTATTCAAATTACTGTGACAATACTGTTATGTTTCAGAATGGAAGAAAGCTCCAAACCATTGATTTTAGTTTATTGGCCTACTCCTTGGGGTGGGGGTGGGGGGGTGACGAGGAATGGCGTGCTTTCAGAGCCTATAAGAACTTCATTCTTCGAATGGTTAGCTATTATAGAGGGTTAGACACTTTCAGGAAAATTAAGTTGTGGGTGTTTAATTTTATTTCTTTGGGTTCATAGCCTGAGTTTTGCAGATCAAAGATCTCTCTCACCCCACCACTGATTTGGCCCTCCTGATTTACTGGAGGCCCATGACAGTTGATTTCCACGAGCTGGCCACCTTCATTTTTTCCATGATTTCTGTCTTCTCTATTGTCACCCCACAAGGTTCCCTCCTAGTGTGCAATCACAAGGCTCCTGAGAATAACCAAACCCACCTTGAATAAATTTCATTTTGGGTCATGATTCAATGACTTAGATTTAGAAGACGTTAGCCACCTCTTAAGACTATGGAGCAGCTTCAGTCTGCTCTGTAGTATTATGAAGCACCTATACATTGCGGAGAGGAAAGTTAATGGAGAGGAAACCTGCCAACCATATGATCAGAAAAAGCAACTCAAAAATGACTTGATATTAGTCTTAGCAGCCCCTCAAAATACAGACTGTTTGATTAATTAATTGAAACAGATAATTTTCATCTTATACGTCACCATTATCTATGTTAATCTTATTCCTGGCCACTATTAAACTACGGCCTGGAGTTGAGGGCAGTGGGAAGTGTGATATATGTATTCGTTATTTCAACAAATATTCATGAGGCACACACTATGTGCTGACATCCGATGAAGTTAGAGGCCTCTGTTTCCACTGAACTTCAAGCTAGTACTGGGGCAGACGGTTTACAATACGATGTGATCATGCTATGAAAAACCAAGTAATATGAGGTTCTATGGGGTGCAAAGTAGAGGATGCCCCCAAAAAGGTATAAAATGTAATATTTTTTAGAAGAGCTTTTCAAATTATCAGATATGCAGACTGCTTTGCTATCTTGCTTGCATGAAGGCTGCCTCTGCTGTTACGGTTTTGCCAATAATCATATAGTTTATTCCTTTCTTAGCCACTTAGAGCTCGATATTGCAAGTAACTTGGGAGCTGGTGAGCTGTTCTATAGAGACAGCTTCACAGCAGACACTCACTCTCCCTCTGATACTCTCAGAGGCTATGGTCATCACACATTTTGCTGCTGGGGCCAGTCGAAGTTTGCGTTGTGATGTATTACATTTGTCACCATGTGCCCCTAAAAGCTCCTTCTCTTCTAGCATCCCTTGATTGTAGCACAAGGTCTAAAAACCCATGAATTTTACTGTCTTCTCATAGCCGCCTTCTATAACACTGCAACCTGTGCAAAATTACAGCTAGTAAGTCATACCAAAAAGGATAAAAATCATAGATCAACTGGCTTGCTTCCAGATTCCATGGTGAATCAAGTATTTTAAGCAGTGCCCTTTGTGAGCAGAACTAAGTCTGTGTATGGCTCAGTCAGGAGCCCTGGGTTCCAGTTCCGCTGCTGCTACAGATCCAAGACAAGCCTGTGTCCCCTCTGGAACACAATTTTCTCATTTATAGACGGAGGAGGCATGGACTAGGAGATGCCCTAACATAAATGTCAATGCCAATACTCTATAAATGAATTTTTAAAGAAACTAAATGAAGTTTTTGTTCTTTTAATTTTCAAACCCATCTATCCAAAGTCCTTATATAACATTTTTAGATAGAACCCAAATATATCATTCTAACATACACAAATGCATGAGAAATAGCATACACTCCACACTTCTGAAATAAAAACTCTGAAACCCATGCCAAGAGGAAGGATGGCGGGGAAGGGATAATTAGGGAGTTTGGGATGGATGGGTACACACTACTATATTTAAAACGGATAACCAAACAAGGAGCTACTGTATAACACAAGGAACTCTGCTCAGTGTTAAGTGGAGGCCTGGATGGGAAAGGAGTTTGGGGGAGACTGGATACATGTATATGTGTGACTGATTCCCTTCGCATGCACCTGAAACTACCACAACATTGTTAATCAGCTATTCCCCAATACAAAATAAAAAGGTTTTTTTTTTAATCTAAAACTCAAAGAGATTAAGTGGCTTTACCAAGAATATATAGTAATAGCAGAGGAATAGAGAATCAAATCCCCATCCTCTCAAATTTTAAATACAAAACCAAAATATTCCATAGGAAAAAGAAACTTATTCTTTTAATAATTTTTTTTCTGATTCAGTTAATAATCTGATCTTCAGTATGACTAAGTAAAATACTAACTACATTTGGCTCTCTGACAGATAAAGTCATTTTATTGGCCAAAATGCATAGTTAAAGGAATTAGATGTTCATTAGAGAGCCAAAAAAGGCACAGATTGAAGCTCCAATGTCTGTATTTGATGGTGACAGTCAACTCTGGCAGGCAGGAAAGCTGGGCAGAGGTATTCTGTATTTGTTCCTCTCTCTTTCCCCCTGAACACTGACTATGTAGACATCATCTCTATGTCTGCACACTTGGAAGTTTCCCTGAACTGGTTGCCAAAGAAACAACATATCTTCCTAAAGATAAATAGGTATATACTTCACTTGGAGGGGCTCTCGCCCTTAATGAAACACTCGGAAAGGTCAGAATTATTTTAAATGTCATGACAGAATCCAAAGCTCCAGGACCTTAGATTCCAAAGAGGTAACACAGGTAATCTGACAGTTTCCACATTCTTTGCCTCCATTGTGCTTTCTGCACATTTTCAAAGTGCATACAATCAGTTAAAATCTGCACTAGGACCAGACCTCTGATAAAAGCTGTAAAAGCTTGTATATGGGAAATGAGGGTTAGATACAATATATTTCTTGATATTCTGCTCACATATCAACTCAGTCCTTTCATAGTTACTTTTTCCCCGAGTTAGAATTCAATCATCTAGAAAAGGTGACAGCCCAGCATTTAGAAGTTCAGATTTTTAAAACATATTTTCAGTGGTAATTATCATGTCACTTATGTCAAATGTAACCACCCTGTAACTAGTTCAAGACTCAGAGGCTATTTTATCTTTTGTGATGCTGTCCTGTGCTTTTGATCTTGCCAAATCCCCACCTCCTAATCTGTACTAAGATTAAAGCTTGGGACTGGTCACTGTGATATTTCCCTGCAAGCAGAGACAGTCAAACAATAAATTCAAAAAAATAAACTCTCTCCATTCCAAATTTTCTCAGGCAAAGAAATAAGACATACAAGTAACCAAATACATTAATTCTTTTGTTGTAAATATATGGGGTCCTCATTTGAAGCATAATTCTATTGTCATACCCAGAAGAGAAAACAAATGGAATTTTGAAGTTTACTTATATTGAAGGATTTCTTTTTTTAACAAGGTCTCACTTTTAGGAACAGAAAAATGTATGTAATTACTTAACAAATATTATATAGTGGCTTATTATGTGCTGGATACTATTCTAAATGCTTTGTAAAATTTAACATAATTCATCCTCATAATAATCCCATGTTGTTCTATGATTTGGAGAAGGCAATGGCACCCCACTCCAGTATTCTTGCCTGGAAAATCCCATGGACAGAGGAGCCTGGTAGGCTGCAGTCCATCGGGTCGCTAAGAGTCAGACACGACTGAGCGACTTCACTTTCACTTTTCACTTTCATGCATTGGAGAAGGAAAGTTCCTGGCACTAATATGCCCTGTATAAAAACTCAAAATCTCTCCTCCCATTGTAGAAATTATGGGTTTCTGTGTAAACATGTGAGGGAGAATTCTTAAGCTTTGAAAGGTGCAGTTGAAGAAAATAAGCATTCAATTATTCAGTAAATATTTTCAAACACCTACTATGTTCCAGGCACAATTATTATTTCAAATAAATTACATTGGAATTCCAGATGGTTGAAAAGTCCCATGGGTATTTGTTTCAGGTTTCTAATTTCATTAGGAACAAATGTATAAATGGATGATTCCTTCAACTCTAATCGCTAGTTCTTTGAAAGGACACACTATTTAGTTTGATAAGAACAGAGTATTCTGTGATTACTTGTTTATCCCTACACTTTGTACCAAACTCATTTTTGAGTAGCCACACAGCTGAAAAGAGGTATAACACTTGGTATCAAGCAGCAGCTACAAAGCATGAAGAAGTAATGGGCCAATGAGGATTTGATGTATTCAAATCCCTGATCACACCAGGTAAACTGTCCCTAGAGATTAACATCAACAACCACTAAATCCTCTTGTAACACTGACTGTCCAATCTGATCTTTAGCATTAAGACAGTGACTTTCAGGATGGGTCTATTTTGCTAAAAACTCAAGAATATTTATCTCCTTTTTAAAATGATCCAGGTTCATTACTTGAGTTTCAAATACAATTATTAATGAACTTTCCACTCCATAAAGGAGAATAAAGCAAATAAACCCAGATGTGAGAGCTATTTCTTCTAGTTCTCTGATCTGCCCCTCAAGTAGGAGGCAGCTGTTGCCACATCGGCTACCTGTGTGGAAAAAAGACACTTTGATTCTTCTCAGGCTGTGAATTCTTAGATTCCCAGCCAGCGACTGTTCACAGAGCCTAACACTATTAAGAGCTCAGTCCTTCACCTCATTGGCTTTCCACTTCCCTCTTATTTCTGACTGCAAGTCAAAAGATAGAGCTCCCTTGTAGATTCTCAACAGGCACTCACATCATCACTCCTCAAGCAGCTACTAGGCATCTCGTACATAGGAGAAGGCTACAACGATGCCACAGAGAAAAGGCTAAATTTCACTTTGCAAATAAGACTCAGATAGAGCTTCTAGTAACAACACAAGAAGTACATAATTAAGGACCACTGCACACCCATGCTGTCTAGCCCCTGGTTCGACACTGGCCCCATCCAAAGTCCCTCTCACTCAGAGATCTCAAAGAATGCTCCCCCGTGGTGCACCCACCGCTAAAGAGTTCTCATTACATCATCACTAACAGTTGCTCCTCCACAAGTGATGATGTTTCGCAACCTTTTATATTCTATCCAAAGTTCCTTAATAATATAATCTCTCTCAGAGTTGGCCCAGGGTTTCAGGTGTCATCATTTGAACTCCAAAATGAACCCTTTAGAATTTGTTCCTTCTGCTAAATCTGTCAGCAATTCACAGATTCTTTGTAGTGGAGTATCCAAAGCACTCTCCATGGAGCATCTTTTTAAAAGAGATGTGGCGCACCAGAATGGGAAGTCAATACAAACTCCATAGGCCTTTAAGATTTTTAAAACGAATTTTTTGGAGCAATGGAATTATTCTTTATGATATTGTCATGGTGGATCCATGTCATTATATATCTGTCAAAATCCACAGAATGTACACACCATGAGTGAAACTTAAAGTTAATATTAGCTCATTGATTGTAACAAATGTACCACACTAACTCAAGTTGTTAATAGGGAATACTGTGGGAGGGGCGGGGTGGGGGGCGGGCCAGTGCAGGGGTATATATAGGACCTCTGTGCTTTCTGCTCAGTTTTTCTCTAAATTTAAAATTTCTCTTAAAAATAGTCTATTAACAATTTGTTTTAAGTTTTCACCAGCAAAACCCACTAATCAAAATTTCAGACTCTTTTCATCCCCATCTGAAATATCTGAAAAAGTAGACATCCCCTGAGATTTTCCTAATTAGTCTTCTAGCCCTTTAAATAAAGTGGTTCCAACAGGAGCTCTTCTTACAATTTGTACTGAAATGTCTGTCTGCTATTATACTGCCTGTATTAAAGAGGCAAAGTATCACTGACTGAGCAGTAAGTGACACTGGGAATGGGCCAGTGAGCTCATAAATGGTATTGACATGCAGAGTCTAGCTGGAGCTCTTCCATTCCAGGAAATGCCTTCAGTTCAACAGTACTGGTATCTGTCCTTTGCTGTTAAAATGAAATTCTCATTTTATTTTTCTGTGTTCATAAAAGTAATTCACTTCATGGTAGAATATTTGGAAAATATAGAAAAGCTTTTTTTAATAGTCCAAATTCTGATGCATTTCATTCTAGAATTTCTTCCTATGCATTTTAATATACTATCAATATTTTAAATATTTTAATATATCTGTGAACATGATTGGCAGAGTTGTGGTGATTTTTTAAACTACAATAATCTAAATAAATTTATTAAAACTCCATTTTTCCTAACTTTGTCTCCAGTTTCTCTGAAACTGCCTCCAACATTCACCTATGAGTAAAACAGCACCAGACAAATTACAGGATAGTCTGTAATTTAAAAGCCTTTTGCAATTATTACAGCTTTCTAGGACTGCTAAAGTCAACTTCTCAGCAATATATAGTATACAGCTAAAACCACATTTGTATTATAATAAATTGGCTTCCTGTATCAGTGGGAAAATTTGTTTAATGACTAGAACATTTCTTCCTTTAGTATATAAAAGCAGCTTGGACCAGAGTACACTTTTGGACCACATCATTATTTTATTAGTTATTACCATATATCTTAATCCTTTAACAAAAGATCAGAGCAGTATATAAAATATGATACAGTGAAAAAGTTATTAACAGCCAAAGGTATTATGCTGCAGGAACTGAAATGGAAATGCAGCAGAATCACCACATGTCAACGTGTATCCATCAGACTCAAGAACAACTCCTATACAACTGCCTGCACTACAGGCCACTGGTGAGGATACAGCTAGGGGCAAGGATTCCCCCAGCAAGGCCAATTTTTACTATGGTGGAGGCTTAAAAACCAAAGTTCATGAATGTACAAAGAAACAAAAGATTCCAGTGATCAAAAATGTTAAAGAATATAAAAACCCAGGGAAGACGTAAAAAGCCATGGATTATGTCCACAAGCCAAAACATTCCCCTCTGAATGTCCTCTGTCTGCAGAACATTCCCTGAAAAGGCTATTACTTGAGAATATGCTCCTTCCTCAAGGAGTCTCTGGTAAAGGGATGAATGGAATCTGACCCTGTGTTTGCCTTTCTCTCTCATTAGTACTGATAAAGAGGAGACTGGGTGGGCCTGGGCTCAGACATGTGGCGTGCTGTGAACTCAATGAAGTGGTAAAGAGGCAGAGAAGGACCCAGTTCTAGCCCTACTATCACATGACCACAGAAAGGGATGTAAACTCTTTGAGCCTCCATTTCTTTATTTTCAAAGTATGTGTAGTGCTCCATTTTTCTTCATCCCGCTCCTTCAACTGCCTTCACTTTTCTTCAAGCCTGTGATCTACTTGTAGTTCCCAGAAAGCACCATGATCCACTTTTGATTTTGCATCTACTATTCCCACTGCCATAAATGCTCTCCATACCCTTTCTGCTCCTCCTCACCCATTTAGCTAATTTCTGCTTATGATTCGTGTCTCAGATTAGACATCATTTGCCCAGGAAGGTATCTCTGGCTGATACCTCCAAGGTATCCCCACTGCAATATTCCCTGTACTAAAACTCCATCTTGTCCCTCTGCTGAAAATGCCTATGAACTTGGCACTGACTAAGGACTCCAAAAAAAAAAAAAAAAAAAAAAAGGCAGTGGAAAGAAAAAGAAAGGGGAAGAAAAGGGAAGGGAGTAGGGAGAAAGGTGCAAGGAGTAAGGAAGGCAAAGGCAATCAAGGGAAAGAAAAACTGCCTTTTTCTCTTCACAGGATTGTCATAAGGACCAAATAAGACAATGTCTCTGAAAATACTTTATGTATCAAGATATTTATTAAATGAGACATTTTCTGTTCTCTAGGAATTTGGACATTTCTCCTGAGGCTCAACACTGAAGACAACAGATGACCTAACTGACCATGAACCATTCATTCAAATATATATTTGCACTAAATTTGTATTTACTCTCCTTCCTGTGAAGCACTATTCAACACTCGGGATCCATATGTGAACAAACGAAAGGCCACAGCCCTTGTAGAGCTTCCGATTGTAGGAAGAAGACAGACAAGGAAAATAAACATGACAAATTGGAAAATTTCCTAACATATTAAACAGGGTAAGAGTATTGGGAAAAAGAAAAGAAGAAAACGAGAGCAGCATTAAGACTAAATAGGAGTAACTGCAGGTTCGTAATTTTAAAGCTATGATCAGCGTGGTCTTCACTGGGAAAATGGCCTTTGAGAAAAAAGACTGAAAAATAAGAGAATTAACCTATGGATAACTGGAGGGAAGATCATCCCAGGTGGAGAAAACAGCTCATGCAAAGGTCCTAAGGAGGTTACCTGCCTGTCATTATTAAAGAAAGCCAAAGAGGGGCTGGGGCTGGGCTGGGGCTGAAAAATAAGAGAATTAACCTATGGATAACTGGAGGGAAGATCATCCCAGGTGGAGAAAACAGCTCATGCAAAGGTCCTAAGGAGGTTACCTGCCTGTCATTATTAAAGAAAGCCAAAGAGGGGCTGAAGGCTTATAGGAATAGGAGATGAAGTCCAAGAGGCAAGAGGAGGGGGCCAGTCATGTAATAGTTTGCAAGCCACTGTAAGAATGTTGCCTTCTACAGTAAATCCCCTACATACAAATGAGTTTGTTCTGAAAGCATGTTCCTAAGTCCAATTTGTTCATAAGCCCAACAGAGTTAAGCCTAGGTACTCAACTAACACAATCAGCTATATATAGTACTATAATAGATTTATGATATTTTTTACACAAACAATACACTAAAAAACAAACACAAAAATATAAAACATTTTTCAAACATAGAGAGCAGACTTATGGACAAGGCGGAGAAAAGGGAGATGGAAAGATAAGTGGAGAGGGTAGCATGGAGGCACATATACTAACAGATGTAAATAGATGCGTTGTGCTGTGCTTAGTCGCTCAGTCATGTCTGACTCTTTGCGACCCCATGGACTGTAGCTGGCCATGCTCCTCAGTCCAGGAAGATTCTCCAGGCAAGAATACTGGAGTGGGTTGCCATGCCCTCCCCCAGGGATGTAAATAGATAGCCAATGGGAATTTGCTGTATGACTCAGGGAACTCAAACTAGGGCTCTGTAATAATCTAGAGAGATGAGACTGGGCAGGAGGTAGGAGGGAGATTCAAGAGGCCGAGGACATATGTATACCTATGGTTAATTCATGTTGATGTATGACCGAAATCAAATCAATATTGTACACCAATCATCAATCAATTAAAAATAACAAACTTTTTTTTAAAATAAAACATTTTTAATCTTACATACAGCACCTTAAAAAGTACAGTAGCACAGTACAGCAGCTGGCATACAGGGGCCAGCATCAAACAAACAGGCAAGAAGAGTTACTGACTGGAGAAAGGAGTGGCGGGGTGGGGAGATGGTAGAGGTGAAGGATCATTGGCAATAGGAGACAGAAGCCAAGCTACCATTTGACTCAGGCCTGACGTTGGTAGAACACACGTTCACATCTTTGAAAGTTCGCAACTTGAAGGTTCGTGGGTAGGGCACTGACTGTGAAACAGAGAACCACTGCAGGGCTTGGAACAAAGAAGGCTCACTATCTGACTTATATTTCAAAAGAGCCACTCTGGCCGCTGTCCTGAAAATAGATCCCAAGAGGCAAGAGTAGATACAGGCAGCCAGAGGAGGCCACCGCAGGAATTCAGGTAAAAGATGGCAGTGCCTTGGACCAAAGTCACAGCATTAGTGTTGGTAAGAGGGGTTAGAGACTAAATATATTTGGAGGTTGTAGCTAACAAGATTTCCTCTTTCTCAGAGTCTTTGATGCTGCTAAAAGTCAAAGACCCAAAACATCTTGAAAGGACTCTGCCCAGGCAGGCTACCTGTCGGACTACAGAAGCACCTACCTAGAGGGCAAGAGGTCAGTCTTAAACTGGCACCTACACAGTGTCCCCAGTGGGGACTCTTGAAAGAACCCATGGGTCCCTGTAGGAGAATGACTGCATCAGATTCTTGAAGTGACAAAGGGTGTCCAGCAGCCAAGAGAGTCTATAGCCACAGGACTTGTGAATTAAAAGGCATCTGCCCTCACCTATCATCCCTTCCATCAGCTCCACAGAACTCAGAAACAGTGTAAGGAATGGGGAAAGACAAATGGATAAACAAGGTGGAACAAAAGTAGGAGAAAACAATTTCTGGATCGATCCTAAATTGGAAGGCAGTCTTGTAGGTCTGAGCTCTTAACCTGCGGAATCTGATGCTATCTCTGGGCCATGTCAGAAGTGAATTGAATTGATTGGAATTCTCCAACACCTTGCTGGTGTCTGATATTGTATGTGTATTGTGGGGGGGGGGGGGGGGGGGGGGGAGGGAACACTTCTCCCTGCAGAAACTGGTCTTAGAACTTACTTAATGGTATTCTGTTGCAGCAGCCTGAGCTGATTAAGACAGACATCAACCAAAGGCATCTATTAAATAGAGAATGTGACTTTCTAGGTGTGTGACCGTGGGCAAATTATTTACTTTCTCTGTTCTGAAGTTTTCTCATTTGTAAAATAGGAACAGTAATAGTACCCACTGGACAGGTTAAAATAATTAGCACGTGAAAGTGCTTAATAGTAATTATTATGGCTCATGGTAATTATGGAGGATGTGTTAGTTGTTATTGGTCTTAATATATTATGTATATAAACAACGTGTTAAGTAAACCTGGTTGAATTGATAAGGGTATGAATAGAAAATGCTTTCACCCCTTCCACCGTTGTTTTCAAACGTGCCCTAATAAAGGCCATCAACCTTTCCTTCATTAGTAGTGGTCCTGGTTATGAGATTACTGTCACTGCCTCACAATGCTCGTGTTCAAGGAACTTATTTTACTCAATAATGATCCCAAAGTGCAAAAGTGGTGATGCCAGCAATTTAGATATGCCAAAGAGAAGCCCTAACGTGCTTCCCTTAAGTGAAAAAGTGAAAGTACTCTACTTAATAAGGAAAGTAAAAAAAATATATGCTGCTCTATGGTGGAAACTAATTTTCTATCCATGAAATTGTGAAGAAGGAAAAAGAAATTCAGGCTAGTTTTGCTGTCACACCTCAAGCCGTCACACCTCAAAGTTACAGCCAGAGTATCTGGTAAGTACTTAGTTAAGATGAAACAGGCATGAAATTTATAAAAAGAAAGAGACCACATTCATACAATTTTTATTACAATAAATTGTTATAATTGCTCTATGTTATTATTAATGTTGTGCTTAATTTAAATTAAACTTCAGCAGAGGTACATATGTACAGGGAAAAATATAGTGTATGTTTCAGGTATCTACTAGCAGTCTTGGAACATATCTCATTTGGATAAGGGGGAAGTACTACATATATCTATATGTATTTGGTCATCTAATATTTAGATGCCCAAATGATCAAACATATATTTCTTATAAATCACAATACCGGCACTATAGACAGGGTGGTTTATGAACAACAGAAATTTATTTCTCACAGTCCTTAAGGCTGGAAATCCAAGATCATGACAGACTTAGTGCATGGTAAGAACCCAGTTTCTGGTTTGCAAGTGACCTTCTTCTGGCTACCTTCACATAGTAGAGGAAACAAGGGAGTTCTTTAGGGTCTCTTTTATAAAGGCATTAATCTCATTCATAAGGGCTCAACCCTCATGACCTAATCACCTCCCAAAGTTGCCACCTCCAAGTACAGGTAGAGGGAGGGAACATTTTCATTCTACAGCAACGCCTCCAGTGTACTTGTTTGACTCAAACAATGCTTTTTGTCTGTTTTCATTTGAATGATTTTAAACTAGGTATGACTTTTCAGGTCAGCACAGTCCCATCACTCCTGACTGCCTCACGTGCCTGCCCACTTCATTAATTTACATTACCTACCAAATTCATGGACTTCCCTGGTGGCTCAGAAGGCAAAGACTCTGCCCGCAGTGTGTGAGACCGAGGTTCCATCCATGGGTTGGGAAGATCCTCTGGAGAAGGGAATGGCAACCCACTCGATTCCTGGGTTGGGAAGATCCACTGGAGAAAGGTTAGGCTATGCACTCCATTATTCTGGCCTGGAGAATAGTCCACAGGGTCACAAAGAGTCAGACAGGACTGAACAACTTTCACTTTCACCAGTATTCTTGCCTGGAGAATCCCATGGACAGAGGAGCCTAGCAGGCTACAGTCCATAGGGTCACAAAGACAGACACAACTGAGAGACTAACAGTTTCACTTTGACCAAGTTCATAGAGACTTTTGGGTCTGCAACTCCTTCCAGTCAACCTAATCTCATTCCTGTCCCTGACCCTCATCCTTTAATCAATGACTATATCCATCTTTCTTAATCTGGTGCATTCTCCATAGCCTCTTTTCTAGGTCAACTGCCATACTCAAATCTAGCTCAAGACCTAGCTTGAAGCCTTGCCAGGTTAATGGCAGTAAACAATAGTTTTTCACACCCTTTGCATTCCAATGGCACTCGGTGGCTGTGGATTATCCACTTGCTCAGATGCTTCATTAAAGTATACCTTGTCTCCCCTTCTTCCTAAGCAAAGTGTAAATGTAGTGTGATTGCTTGTTTGATATGTCAGCTTTGCTAGTCTATAGTCCCCAGTTATTCAATCAAATGTTGATTATTGCAAAGGGATTATGCAGATGTATTTAACATCCCTAATCAACTGAGTTTAAGTAAAGAAAGTACGCTGGAAAATCTGTTAAGAAATGGGTCAGAGTTAACCATCTGGGAGGCCTGAAAATAAAAGTTAAAGATTCAGAGACAGAGAGTAATTGAGTCTGCCTGTGGACACAGCTCTGGCCCATGCCCACTGAGTACCACCCTGACCATAATCGTCCCTTCATGACTGCCTCCCCTGCAGATTTTGAAATTTATTAAGTCAACCTTCACAATCATGCAGGCCAATTCTTTATAGTACACACACACACACACACACACACTCATCCTACTAATTCTATTTCTCTGTGTGAATCCTGGTACACACAGAAAGTGGAAAGGACCATCTCTTCTTTTTTAAACTTGCACCATATGTAACATACAAACACATATACACTTAAACTCCTATTAGGGAACCCAGTTGATACCACTCAATAAACCTAACACATTAAAATTGTGACAAAGTATCACATGCACAGAGAAATATGCAAGATAAACTAGATAAACAAATGCTGAGTAATAGAAAAAATTGTAGGAGTAAGTCATTAAATCACAGATCACTTGGGAAAAAAAAGTTTTTTTAATAAAGTCACTGAGTAAGACTTAAAAATAGGCTGGTAGTGATAGGCAGCTTCCCTGGTGGCTCAGATGATAAAGAATCTGCCTGCAATGCAGGAGCCCCAGGCTCAATCCCTGGGTCAGAAAGATCCTCTGGATAAGGGAATGGCTACCCACTCCAGTATTTGTGCCTGGAGAACTCCATGGACAGAGGAGCTTGGCAGGCTACAGTCCATGGAGTCACAAAGAGTCAGACTGAATGACTGACATGAACGACTGAATGACTAACACTTTCACTTTCACTCTAGTAGTGCTACCAGTTTGAAGAGACCTTACAAATAGCTGAGAAGAGAAATGAAAGGCAAAGGAGAAAAAGAAAGATATACCCATTTGACTGCAGAGTTTCAAAGAATAGCAAGGAGAGATAGGAAAGCCTTCCTAAGTGAACAATTCAAAGAAATCCTGAATATTCACTGGAAGGACTGACGCTGAAGCTGAAACTCCAGTACTTTGGCCACCTGATGGGAAGAGCCAACTCAATGGAAAAGACCCTGATGCTGGGAAAGATTGAAGGCAGGAGGAGAAGGGGACAACAGAGGACAGATGGTTAGATGGCATCACAGACTCAATGGAGATGAGTTTAAGCAAGCTCCAGGAGATGGTGAAGGACAGGGAGGCCTGGTGTGCTGCAGTCCATGAGGTTGCAAAGAGTTGGACACGACTGAGCGACTGAACAACAACAACAACAAAACCAGTAGAGAATGAAATGAGAAAAATGTATATATCCATGTTATTTATTGGAAAATTTTTAAATAATTAAAATGCAACAAAACACACATTTTATCTGTCTAGATTCCTGACTTTTTAGTTCATTCCACCAAGTTGTCATTGTGGTGGCAATAATTGATGTTTACCATTTTAATATTGAAGTTTTTTCACTAAAAGTATTAGATATAAATGACTTTGATTTGTGATTTCCCCCCAACATTGTTCTTTTAGAATGCATGACATGATTATTTATGAAATGGGAATTGAAAACTCCCTTAAAATCCATAAGCATGTATTTATGCAGTCCTTAAAATTTAGAGTTATGTAGGGTGCCTAAGCACTAAATTCGAACATTCAAATATAAGCGATTACATATATATATATATTATATATATATATTCATACATACATAATACATATATTATATATATATATGGTAATGGTCCCATAAATGAAGGAATTGCAAGTAGCAGGGAAGGAGCAGTGAGTACAGAAGTTCAAGGTTACAACTTTCTGGATATCCCACCATCTACAGAGTATAGACATTTGACTCACAATTGGCATACATCATCACTAAAACCAGAGGATATGCTTTTGGTTTGAAAATTCGTTTCTTGTATCAGTTAAAATTCAGAAACACATTTGCTACTCCATGCCAACCTCATTCTACAGCACCACTATAATTTAAAATTATTTTAATCAAATGAAACTATGTGCATCAAACTTAACTTTTCACCAAGTTCAGTTCAGTTGCTCAGTCATGTCTGACTCTTTGCGATCCCATGGACTGTAGCATGCCAGGCTTCCCTGTCCTTCACCAACTCCGAGAGTTTACTCAAACTCATGTCCATACAGTTGGTGATGCCATCCAACCATCTCCTCCTCTGTCGTCCCCTTCTCCTCCTGCCTTCAATCCTTCCCAGCATCAGGGTTTTTTCAAATGAGTCAGTTCTTCACATCAGGTGGCCAAAATATTGGAGTTTCAGCTTCAGCATCAGTCCTTCCAATGAATATTTAGGACTGATTTCCTTTAGGATGGACTGGTTGGACCTCCTTGAAGTCCAAGGGACTCTCAAGAGTCTTCTCCAACACCACAGTTCAAAAGCATCAATTCTTTTTTTTAAATTTTTTGTAAATTAATTTATTTTAATTGGAGGCTAATTACTTTACAATATTGTAGTGGTTTTTGCCATACATTCACATGAATCAGCTATGGGTGTACATGTGTCCCCTATCCTGAACCCCTCTCCCACCAAAAGCATCAGTTCTTCAGTGTTCAGCTTCCTTTATTGTCCAACTTTCACATCCATACATGACTACTGGAAAAACCATAGTTTTGACTAGACAGACCTTTGTTGGCAAAGTAATGGCTCTGCTTTTTAATATGCTATCTAGGTTGGTCATAGCTTTTCTAATCTAAGGAGTAAGCATCTTTAAATTTCATGGCTGCAGTCACCATCTACAGTGATTTTGGAGCCCAAGAAAATAAAGTCTGTCACTGTTTCCATTGTTTCCCCATCTATTTGTCATGAAGTGACAGGACCAGATGTCATGATCTTAGTTTTCTGAATGTTGAGTTTTATGCCAACTTTTTCACTCTCCTCTTCACTTTTATCAAGAGGCTCTAAAGTTCTTCACTTTCTGCCATAACGGTGGTGTCATCTGCATATTTAAGGTTGTTGATATTTCTCCTGGCAATCTTGATTCCAGCTTGTGCTTCATCCAGCCCAGCATTTCTCATGATGTACTCTGCATACAAGTTAAGTAAGCATGGTGACAATATACAGCCTTGATGTTTGCTGGCATATTGAGTGAAGCACTTCACCAAGTTACAAACCCTGAATGCAAGATGTTGTAGAATAGAAATATTGATACTGCACCAGGGAAAGAAGAGGCAGTCTTATATTATTTTAGGAGCTACAGAAAGAGCTCCTACTCTAAAATATTAAATTTAAGTTCAAATTTGATTTAGCAAACATTTAAGTGTCTATTTTTTACCAGATGCTGAGTTGACAAATATGAATAAACACTGTTGTTGCCCTCGAGATGATCACTGTGTAATGGAAAAAACAGCCATGAAACATGTGATAAGCATAATAATAGAGATCTATAGAGAGGATTTTAGGACCAGAAAAAAGGGTCTCCTAGCCTTCTGGAAAGGACAGGAGTATGTAGGATGACTTCCTAATAAGGTTACCTCCAAGCTGAGTCTCAGAAGATGAGCTGAGATAACCAAGTAAAGACCAGAAATGACAGCCTTACAAAGGGGGCCTCTGGAGTACAGCAAAGAGCGGAGCCAGCATGCTGGGTTTAGGTTACCATCCATAACTCAGGGTTGTTGGAGCCTAAGGAGCAAGAATAGGAGGGGCAAAGGGTAATAATACCAATACACTGATTTAAGTCCATAGCGGATTATACATCTGATGAGTAACAAAGACTTTCTAGACTGAGTAGCTGTACTTGGCATCTGAGAGTGTGGAAAAAGGGAAAGCCATACCAAAAAGAAGCTTAAGACATTAAAGACAAACATTGCCCCTTTGTAATTTTGGTTAGGCAGAGCCTAAGCAGTTGTAGAGACAGATAAACAACTCTACCACTAACATCAAAAAACCCCATCCACAGATGGTTAAGCTTGCCTACAACATAAACAACGAAGCCACAAACACACTCAGACAATCTCAAAAATATTGGCAATGTTATGATTAATCAAAACATTATTTTGACAGCTGTATTCATTCTCATTACAGAAAAAATATCCAAGGCATATAACATCTCACATACTCTTAAGTCTTTATAATGACACATAGCTCCCTAGAAATTAGATTTGCTAATTATTTTCCATGTAAACAAACAAAAACAATGACAATGGACGTAACAAGTTATGCTTTCCTCCAAGAGACCTTAACTGTTACATTATGTCTAATAGCCTGGGAATTAGCCCAGACAGGACATAATGACATTACAGTGTTTATAAAAGGTGCCATTAGAGATCAAAACTATGCCTGATAACTAAAAATGTGTGATAGTTTTACTCTTACCTATCTGCTAACTATCCTCTAGAGAGGTGGGTTTTGCATAAACATTTGATTATCATAAGGAAAATATGCAATATAAGCGAGCACTACAGCCTTACATTTAACAGATAAAGGCGTGGAGAATCAGCTAGACCTGGATTAAAATCTGTTTTCAGTCTCTAATAGCCCTGTGACCTAAAGAGATAGACCAAACTTCCTTCCGTAAATCTGGAAGATAATGAAAGAGACATTTCACAGGGTCCCTCAAAAGCCCCGGCAGGACGAAGCCCACATCATCCCTGGGTAACCAAACTGTAATGCAATCTACTGCAGTCTTGGGGCTTCCCTGGTGGCTCAGCTGATAAAGAATCCGCCTGCAATGTGGGAGATCTGGGTTCGATACCCGGGTTGGGCAGATCCCCTGGAGAAGGGAACAGCTACCCACTCCAGTATTCTGGCCTGGACAACTCTGTGGACAGTATAGTCCATGGGGTTGCAAAAAGTTGGACATGACTGAGCCACTTTCACTTTCACTGCATTCTTGAGTTCACTCTCCCAGTTCCCTACATTGGCCTTCCCTGGTGGCTTAGCGATAAAGAATCCTGCTGCAGTGCAAGAGCCGCAGGAGACGGGGTTCTATCCCTTGGTTGGGAAGATCCCCTGGAGAAGGGCATGGCAAACCACTCCAGTATTCTTGCAGGAAGAATCCCATGGATAGACGAGCCTGGTGGGCTAGTCATGGGGTCGCAAAGAGTCAGACACAACTGAAGTGACTTAGCACGCAAAGTACACACGTTATTAAACCCTTCTCCTGAACTCTGGATCCTTATGATGAAAATGCCCAAATAAAAGACCGCCGCCCAAATGCTACCCAAACATCTGTCGCAGGCTCTGCTCTCAGGGGAACCCAGGACAGTACCCTAACGTGACTAAAGCTTAGCTTAGGGACCTTAACTGTAAGAGTGAAGTCAGAAGTTTCCAGTTTCTCACCAAATCAGTTTCCCAGGGAAACAGGGTCATTCTTCGACTGGCTGGAAAGGAGAGCGCAATTCTGGATTAGAGACTTCTTATTTCTTTCAGGATATTTCTTTTCCTCCAGACATTCCATAGGGACCAGGAAGAGCCTCTTCCAGCAGCGCCTCCAGGCATTCTCATCCCTCGCCACTCCCCACGAGGGGTGTTCAGGAAACATGCAGCCTCCCAGGCAGGCATGCCCCTCAAAGTACACGGCAATTACCACTCCACAGGCAACTCCGGATCCATGCGGTAGGGAGCTAGAGGGCACACTGCTCTCTCACCTCCTAGCTGCACACGGTTGTGATCATGATTGGTTCCATTACACACCCTTTGGCTTTTCTGTCTTCCTGATTTCTCACCTCCCAGTCCCCCGCTCCTTTTCCTTGGGTTCACTTCCCCAGATAATGACCTCAATCAAGTCCTTTCTCAGTCTCTTTAAGGGAGATCTAGGCTAAGGAAGAAGAAGGCAGTGGCACCCCACTCCAATATTCTTGCCTGGAAAATCCCATGGATGGTGGAGCCTGGTAGGCTGCAGTCCATGGGGTCTCTAAGAGTCGGACACGGCTAAGCGACTTCCCTTTCACTTTCATGCACTGGAGAAGGAAATGGCAACCCACTCCAGTGTTCTTGCCTGGAGAATCTCAGGGACGGGGGAGCCTGATGGGCTGCCATCTATGGGGTCACACAGAGTCGGACTTGACTGAAGAGACTTAGCAGCAGCAGCAGGCTAAGGAAATGTCTGTCAGTGGATTGGAGGACAGCAAACACACCCTGGAAGCAAGTCGTGGCCTCAGGCTGTCCTAGGGGAGATGAGGGGGAGTTGGCCTGTTGGTTGGTTGGAGCCCTAAATGGACAGGCCCATGAAGTGTCATTCTTTCTTTAAAATACATGCAAAAAGCCACATATAGCAAAAATCACAAATTCATTTCACGCACAACATGGGAACCATATTCAAACAGTTTATAATTGAATTGTGTCAGCCAGATTTATACTGAAGGCCTCCAGTCTTCATCTATGTTAGGGGCAATCTGTTGACCAAAGTGAAAAAGTCCCATCATAGGTAGCTTTAATTTGGAAAACACCTGCCTGCCTCAGTGAGATATCATCCCTCCCGCCAATCACCACATCAAACCCCTACCCAGAGGATTGTGTTTAAAAAGAGGAAACAAGAAACATAAAATTTAAAAAGAAATGGTACCAATATAATTCTATAGATATTATAGTTTGTATATTGTTTTATGTATTTATAGTTATTAATATAAAAGTTAAAGACTAATAAAATCTTTAATTAAACAAGTTAGACAACAGAGTGAAGTTTAAATGCAGAAAAAGTACAAAAAAGGTTATAGTTTAGCGGGTAGTGTGTTCTATGTTAACCCTCCAAACCATTCATTGAAGGCCACTTGGAAAGAGTAACCTTGCTGTATAACCAACAAGAGTTGAGTTAGTTTACACTCAGAACAGAGATCTGTGGCCTGAGTAGGCAAAGTAGAAGAGGCAGGTGCTAATAAGAAACAGAACAGGTGGGAGACATTAGGGGCCCTGCCCATGAAGTTGGGAGTACCACACTTCAGAGCCAAATACAGCTGCATTGCTTACACACTACTAGAGTCACCTATTGTAGAGGGAACACAATTCTGTTCATGTGACTACAGTTCTTACTCAGGGGGAAGGAGGGATTGGAGTAGGGGGAACTTGCTAAACTACCAATGATTTGAATTCTGTAATCTGCCAGGCATTGTTCCGAGTGATTTATGCTGCCTACTCACTAAACTGTTCAGAATGTTTCTATTAAGTAAATACTATAAACCCATTTTGCAGATGAGAAAGCTGAAGCATGCGTTTTATGTACTTTTCTCCAAGATCTAACAATTAGTAAGTGGTGGAGCCAGACATGCCTCTCTGACTCCAGGGTCACTGTTCTTTTACACTACCCAATGCCGCTCATCTTTCTTTTTGTGTGAGTCAGAACAAATTATCGCCAAACTTTTAATCTACAGTTTTCATTTCCGGAGAAGGACAGCTTTTTCTTTACAAGATGCCTTAAGTGTTATATGTAACATCTAGCTAGCTTAGGAACAGAAGAACAATTCTTGTCGGTTCCAGTACTGACACCTACGTTAAGAAATGTAGGCTGTCTTTCAGAATTGAATTACACAGAAATTGCCTATAATAGGCCTGACTTCTTGACTTTTGAATATAAAAAATTTGAAATTAAAGAATTACAACTTTAATTTTATAAATCAAAGAAACTCTTTGAAGAGAAATTAATAGCCAGGGCTGAAATCTTTCCTTGAAAAGAGAAAAAGCAAACACAGAAAAAAGAAAGGCCGTTTCCAGTGAGAAACTAAGCAGCGAAGGATGTTTAAGTGCCAAGTCTTCAACGCTTCTGACTCTAAGACCACTTTCCAGAGGATAATAGGGAGAACTCTGGCCACATCTCTTCTGAGACCACTCTGCATCTTACTGCTCAGCTGCTTCCCTTTATAAAAATGTCTCAGCTTGTCTTTCAAATACATGACATTAAGATGCTATTCTGCCTTTTCTCTGAACAGCAGTCCATAATTACTCCCTCTACCACCACCCATAAACCCCTAGAATGTCTGCATGTATAATATATCATGCATGTGTTCAACAGAATATGGTTTTTCTGCAGAGAGAAAGTCTTGGAAATCTGACAAAGTCTTCAAGTTTCTATAACAGAATTTTAAGCACAGTATCTTTTTTTCTACATTTAACATTGACCCCAGGCATCCTTCTGTGGCTTTAAAGTCTACAAAATTATTATTCAATTTACATTCTTTGAGTTACATGAACACAGTTCCTTGCAGGCATTGTGGTTGGCTTGTCCTGAGATACTCGAATTGCTTTATCCCCATTTCTCTTGCAAACTTTGTCAAGATTTTAAAAGTCATTTTGATTAGAATTGGGGATGTCATGTTTCATGGAGTGCTTCATCCATGGTCTGGAGTTTTAAAGAAAATGCACCATCACCTGCATCACTGACAGAAGATACTCTGCTTAGGGTATTGACCACTTGGGAAAGTTCTAGGTAGAGATGAATTTGTCACAATAGTAATACAGTATGAAACGTGAAAAGTAAAGGTCTTAGTCTCTCAGTGATGTCTGATTCTTTGTGACCCCATGGATTGTGACCCACCAGGCTCCTCTGTCCATGAAATTTTCCAGGCAAGAATACTGGAATGGGTAGCCATTCTCTTCCTCAGGGTCTTCCTGACCCAGGGATCAAACCTGGGTCTCCTGCATTGCAGGTAGATTCTTTACCACCTGAGCCATCAGGGAATATAGCATGAAGTTATTTCCAGAACAACATATTACAACAGATAAATAACCACCGTGGCTTTCAGGGTGGATTAGCACTATATGTCATTTAATGAAAGAAAACCACTTTGTAATAGGAAAATTATTTTTATATCTCCAATCTCACCTGCTGCATTTCCCTTCCATTCTGCTGATAATTTCATACACTTTTATGAAGAGCAATTCCAGACTCCATTATTGTTTCAAGCTCTGACAGTCTTGTAGAAAATGAAAAACTGCCATAACCTTCCCGCCTGCTCATAAAGACCTCGAAGAGGTGGATCAGACCAGAGAATCTTCTGACTTAGGGTAAATTTTTTATTCTTTTACATAAATCCCCCAGGCAGGAATAAGGAAGAAGTATTTCAAACCCAATTCCAAATATTTCACTTGGAATCACTCCCTGAGAAGAATGGAGCAGCTGCCAATTAGCATATCTGTAGATCTTCTGAACAAACTCAGTAATATTTTCATTAATAAGCTGACAGAACAGAGCCCCCAGCTGTCACCTGGGTACATACCCCAACAGGGGAACTAAAAAGTTAAATAAAATAAAGAAGGTCAGATGATTATTATTTCTTAAAATGCCTTTGTAAGGTATAGCGAGGCAGGGTGCACAGTCCAACTGGTCAAACCCAGCTCTCTCATTTTATAGGTGAAGAAACTAAGGCCTGAGGAAGTTAGTAGAGCTTTACCAGGTCAAGTAGCTACTTAGTGACAGAGCCAGCACTGATGCCCAAGTATCTTGACCACTAGTCTAGTGTTCTTCTCACACTGACAAAAAAAATCTCTAATGTGCTGTTTACCTATTTTCATAGCTTAGAGAGATAACACAGCAATTTGTTCTGGCTTTTTCAAAAGCTTAATTATATCTAGTAATCACATATCATGGTTCTTTCTGATGTTCACTGAAACAACTGTTATGTTGCGCTCAGCGTGTGTACCCAGTTGTGTCTGACTCTTTGCAACCCTGTGGACTCTAGCCCACCACATTCCTCTGTTCATGGAATTTTCCAGGCAAGAATACTGGAGTAGGTTGCCATTTCCAACTCCAGGGGATCTTTCCAACCCAGAGATCGAACCTCGGTCTGCTGTGTCTCCTGCATTGGCAGGCAGATTCTATACCACTGTGCCACTAAGCCCCCATAAAATAAACATGTTTTGGTTCCATTTCCTTTTTCATTTTTGTCCAAATACGTTATTAGGCTGGTTTTCTACTGATGTGATTCAGGGTACTTTCAGTGTTTTTTACCTTAACTAGTCATAAAATGGTCCTCTCTGGAGCTGCCCAGGGCACAGTGAGTGGCCACAGCTCCCTACTTCCAGAATACCCATGACAACAGGGAGAAACCAACAAACCAGAGTATTCACCTGGCTCTTTCAGGTACCCTCAAAAATAGTACCAGCTTTAAACTCTGGGATTCCTAGGACATCTGAAACTTGGGTTGAGATCAAAACAAGCCAGTAGCCAGGGGTAGGCTTTCTGAGCCCCTTACATGAGCCAGGGAGTTAGGCACAAGCTGGTGAGATACAATGTCTGAGGTATAATTTACCCATATTAGAAGGAAACATTGATTTAGGCCCAGGTTAAAAAGTAAAGGGATTTCTCAGAGAGTGTCTTAGCTCAGTCAGCTACAGCCAAAAATATCATAGACTGTACGGCTTTATAAACAACAGAAATTTAGTCCTGGAGGCTAGAAATCCAAATTGGATGCCAGCATGGTCAGGTTCTGGTGAGATTCTTTTTTATGTTTCAGACTCCCGGCTTCTCCTTATATTCTCAGAGAGCAGAGAGGGGAAGCATGTTCTCTCTCATCACACATATAAAGGCACTAATTCCATTCATGAGGTCTCTACCCTCACAATCCCATGTAATCCCAATACCTGTCAAAGACTTCACTTCCTAATAATATCATTGGGGGTGTGGATAGAGTTCCAATATATGAATCTGGGAAGTGGAGATACACAAATGCTCAGTCCATAGAGGGAATGTTCACTCAGTTACGCATAATACAATATGAAAGTTAAAATGCTTCTCATGAACTTCACCTTATTAGTTACTTAAGTTCTTTCAGGGAAAAGGAAAATCTCAGGAATTAAATTATCCATTTCAGGAAAAGAATGTAGTATTCCTTTGGGTTTCAGTAGATTTCTGTCTGCCCTCTGCACTTCAGTTTTAAAACATGGCCAGATATCATTCTTAGCAACTTCAATCATATGAAATTGCCCATCATCTGCTCCAATTTTAAATGCTCTTACATGTCAGCATAGACAGAACTTTTTATCAATAGAAGTTTTCCTTTCTTTTTTAAAATGCATTTGCACCTCTAGGACAGAATCTCTAACATATTCTATGAATCCCATAGAAATTAAAATACGATGTGGCCATTACCAAAATCTAGAGAAAGGAAATAACATTCCACAAAATTTCAACCATTTGACCATGATATATACTTTCAGATTTAAAAAAAATTGTATCTGTGAATTCTAATAGTTTCCAAATTACCCTTTGATGACAGGCTTCAGAGACCGAATCAATTGGGTTTTAGTAGGAGTAGGTACTGAGATGCTGTGTTAACAGGAACAGTAAAGTGGTCCCCTCTTTTAACAACATCCTCTCCTTTTAACTTAGTGCCAAATAAACACAACTCCTGGAAAGAAGATTTAATAGGGGAAAAAAAGGGAAAATTTCTCAACAAATAATAGCAGCAGCACTTAAAGCACATGAGGAATTAAGATACATCTCTGCCACCAGATTAGTAATGAATAAATAGGGCCCACTAATTTTTACTGTGCTTGCAGTAAAACAGACCACACAGGCCTTCTCTTCTGGAATTTGTAAGTAGTGCTTTAAAATCCTTACATGACTTCAGCACCTGTAATGACTTAGGATGTTCAGGGATGTCTAAAGGAAAAGGTACTCAGCATTTTCTTACACACACACACACACACACACACACACACACACACACACACACACACACACAGTTAAAAAAATAATTTCCTGACTGTTAGCTACTGTGACTCACAGGACAACTTTAGGCCCAAACATCAGGGGCATTATTTTCTACTCACCTATTATCTAGATTGGCCCCCCTATTTTTTTTTAATGTGACTCATCAGTTACCCAAGTATAAACTCATCCTCCAGCCCTAACGAATGATATAAATGTTCCCCATCCATGATAACGTAATTGACAGTACTAGCTCCTTTCATCTATGATTCTACATAGGTTTTGGACTGGTACTAAGATCCCACATCACTTTAATTTTTCATATTGAATCCATTTCAAGAGCCACACCCTGGGAACCCCTCACATGACATCTCATTTTCAGGATAATCTATAAACACTTTGACAATCTGTAAGCCAACCTGATAGCAGGCTATGTTTATAGAGACCCCAAGGACCTGCTGCTGCCGAAGGAAGAATCGCTCTCACTGTGTTGCTGCCCCCACATTGGTGACAGTTCCTGCTAATGGTGACTGATGCTGGCACAGAGCTAACTCAGAGATAGCAGAAATTGCTCAATAGGTGGAAGCTTCAATAGTTGTACCCCCATTAGTTGTCTGAGAGCAAGGCAGGGCTCAGAATGTTTATGGAGAGGCAGAAACATTCCACATTCCTCCTTTCTAATCCCCAAATTCCCATGTCATTGTACTACCCGGATGCACCCTTAGTTATGGTGGAAATTCGACAGTAAAAAAATTTCAGGAAAGCCCCATGGATTCTGTGCATTTGCCATGTTTTATTTCTTATAGCTCAATTCTAAACCTGCTAGTTTTAAAAACAGGCCTGTCTTTAAAGATTAAGACTTCAATCTAGAACCTATGCCGTCGGAAACCTCATTGAGAGCACTTGGAAGTGTGGGTATATGACATTTTCAAGTGGGCATGAAACAGTTAAATAGTAAAAGCCTGTCAAGGGAGCCAGTGAACAGCTTTTAACCAAAGGCTGCTAATGTCATGGGGGGTCGTTGATAGCAAAACACAGGAAGTAACAATAAAGTAAATGACTTCTGAGTAGTGGGGGAGACTTTTTTTTAAATAGTGCTCAGCCTGAAGTTTGTTCTGTTTCCCACTCTTACATCCAAGAGAATTTTTTAAACTTTTCCATTACTATTGCAAAGAAAACACATTTATTTCCAGTCAGCTATAGAATAACTAAATAAATACCAAATGAGAGGCTAATCATATGTCCAGGATTTACATGAATCCATACAGTAGGAGATGGGCTTCCCTTGTGGCTCAGCTGGTAACGAATCCTCCTGCAATGCGGAAAACATGGGTTTAATCCCTGGGTTGGGAAGAGCCTCTGGAGAAGGGAAAGGCTACCCACGCCAGTATTCTGGCCCGGAGAACTCCATGGACTGTATAGTCCATGGGGTTGCAAAGAGTCGGATACGACTGAATGACTTTCACTTTCACTATACAGTAGGAGATAGGAAGCAAACAGCTAAAGCCATGCAAATCAGTAGATGAGGAGTTTGCACTTCAAATGCTCAAGTTTGTTGTAGAGGAGCTAAGAATTCTCCATAATTCATGTATCATTTCTGACACAAATAAGTGGCTATGTCTATATGGGCCACTGTAATATGGAATGCATTAACATGGGGCATGGATCAATGTGACACCAGGTGATAACAGAAAAAACAACAAGTGACCAGACTTGAACCAGGGCAGTTTGGTGTTTTTCAGGAGTACAGACCACTTCTCATGCATATTATCCTTAGATTTGGGTTTATCTGATATTTCCTCATGATCAAAATCAGATTATGCATTTTTTGCACGATATCACAGTCCACAGTAACAATATGTCATTTTCTTCTTCTCAGGGTATTACAATAGGAGACTCATGCCCCCTGATTAAGACAGTTAAGGCTAGGTTTCTCCACTGATGTATTAAGAGGCTCCCTGATTTCCTCCACTCATTTTCAGTTCAATAGCAACTCCATTCCATTGTCAAAGGCACAAAGGATATTTATAAATATTGGGTTAGCCAAAAAGTTTGTTCACATTTTTCCATAAGACATTACAGAAGATCCCAGAGAACTTTTGGGCCAAACCAACGCTCCTCTTATATCCAAAGAGGAAATAAGTTGAAATCATCCTTTATACTTTGATTGAAAATCATCCATACTATATACTCTTTTACCTGTACATTGTCATTTAAATTTTTAAATTTGTAGTAGAGAATTGAAAAACTGTCTGATGGGAAGGAAATTTCTGGCATCCAAAACCAAGTAAAAGAGATCTTAAAAGGGGAGGAAGTCTTTTCTTTTCTCAAAGTCTTATTAAATGTCTGGCCAACTCTAATTTAAACATAATATTTTAGTAATCTAAATATCAGGCTTTCCATGAG